>NC_050069.1:97335792-97656768 GCF_009764565.3 Dermochelys coriacea
GAGCACTGACCTTTTAAAAAAGGAATCAGTCTTTAGATTTAATTTCTTAATAGCAATTTCATGTATAGTATATGTGTTGCATAGTACTATATAGTAATATAGTATACAATTATTGTAGTTTTTGTACACCAGTATGGAATTCAGATATCCAACAGTCAGGAGGATACAGATATAGGATTGATATAGGTTACTTTATTAATTATTATTATTAAGTACAATGTCTAAATGCTGAGTTTGACATTAGATTGATTACTAAAGAAGGAAATATAATATTCTCCCCTGCAGGTGGTGAAAAAGATTAGCATTTCAGTTTTATCTTCAAATAGCATCATCCTGAAACCAGCTACATTACTGAAATAGAAAAAGTACATTATATTAACCAGATGTGTATGACTTTTCAGAGTGAATTGAAAGAGGTGTAATCCAAGATCATCCCTGGTAACAATAAATATCTAAGAAATGTGTACTTGTAAATGAAAATTTTGCTGTGCTCCCTCACAGTTGTTAAATGCTAATCAAGAACTCTTTGCGGTCTTTCATAAGAGCTTACCAAATTTAAACAATTCCAGGTACTGTACATGGATCAGCAATAGACACCTACTTTTACTGTATAATTAGAGGATAATGGTAACATCCAGCATGCTTATTATGGTAGTGTTTAAGGACCAACCAAGAATGGGGCCCGTTGTGCAAGGCACTGTACAAATTCTAAGTAGCAGACAGCCCCTGCCCTAGACAGCTTACAGTCTAAATAGACAAGACAGACACAGGATGGTGGAAAGGCTATAACACATGAGCAGAGTGTGGTTATAGCAAAGGGCCTGTTGGGGGGGGGGAGTGGTAAGAGGAGCAGATTTCCAGTGGTGCTGAGAGATGAAGAGCCCATGAGGGAGGGGGCTGGAGCAAAGAGCCAATCAGCATATGGCTGGAAAAGTCCAGTCAAAACTGTAACAAGCTCTCTGAAGATCCCAGTTTTGTCTGTTTCTGCTGCTTCTACTGGCTGGTGTCTCTGACTGGTTCTTTTTTGCAGTTTTCCCCACCAAGGCCACATAGCAGGGGGAAGCACCTAGTGGGTCCTATTTTCTCCAGAGCATGCATGGGGGTCTCCCCTGTACAGTTCTGGGTCCAGGGGCAATGCTAGAGGAGGAGTGGCTCCAGGTGGGCTCATTTTATTCCCTCTTCTGCAGTGCAGCACTCTTTGATTTGGCTGCTTTCGCAGCTGTTCCTGTTGATATTTGAACAGAATTGGGCAGGATAGTCACAAGCTTGGCTTAAGACTGACCAAACAATAATACTAGGCTGAAAAATTTAGGATGCAAATAAAGCCCCATTGCACGTCAGGCAGTCATTTGTGGGACTCCACCTGAATCAGAATTATCTCATGAACTATATTGTCACGATTAAAACGAAGACCTAATAGAAACAGAAAGCACAAGCTTCTTTTTCTATTTAGATTAAACTAATTAGCAGAGGAAAACAGAAGGCGATGAAAGGACAGAAAAAGTTTTCTGTATTTGAAGAATACAGTTAATTTTGATCAAAATGGATGATTGGAAATGGAATTTACCTTTAGGGTTGAAAGTTAAGGTCAAAAAGCATTGACTACTACCAAGCATACTGTGGGAAGGTGCAAATGCTCACAGGATTGCTGCATCAATGTATCTCAATTCTAACCTAAAACACTGTTGTTTGTTCCAGTCATAGAGCTCTCCTGTACTAAATCGCACAGAGGCTTTGTCAGCCAGACACATGTCTACTCGAGGAACAACAACTTCTCATTTACCTCCTAAAGTATGATTTGAAGAAGTGGAAAACTTGTATGCTATTTCACTCTATCACTAGGTCTTCTAGATCAGTGTTTTTCAAGCTTTTTGGTACCTTTTTGACAGGCTTGCTGCCTTCCTAAACTGTGTCAGGGTGATCTCAGGGACCAGCGACAGTCCACAGACTGGTTGCTGAGAAACACTGTCCTAGATGATTTTGTCAAAAGTTGTCAAAAGGATTTCCATTGTCTATGCATGCAGAATGTTCACAGGTGCTGTTTTGCATGTATTGAACTGCTATCTTTGTATGCATTGTGCATGTTTGTTTTGCTTGTTTGTCTGCATGCATGCTGAATATTCGTTTGGTTCTGTGTGTGCGGGTGCAAGGATTGAAAGAGTATTTGTGGTCCAGGTTTCTGCTGTATGTTGGTATTTTAAGAGAACAGTTTGCAACTGGCAAATTATTACAGAATTATCAAAGAATATCAGATAAATTACTTTATCAAAAACCTTCTAAAATACAGGAAATATTTTCAGGAGAGAACTCCACCATCATTTTTCCTTCTCTCACCACTATTTCTCCCAGCATATTTGCTTGGCTGACTATGAGCCTAAGTGAATACTTACACCTGTTTTTAGATCTCATGTGATTTTAGTCCTGTGTCATTGTGCTCAGTTGGTAAAGGATTATGCCAGTAAAGGAGGTTAAGGAAAATTACCAGCCTACCGCCTGTTTTGTTAGGAGTGTTCAAATTAATTTAATCTGAAGCAGTGGTTGCTGTGAGTTGAAGCTGAGTGGAGTTAGAGAGAACATGTTGTGAATGCTGGTTTGTGAACACTTCCTAAAAAAAATATAATCTCTTGATCCAGTTATTTTCACAGATTTCTAAATTAATTTAGAAGCCATGTTCAGAAAAAAAAAGTTTAAAGGTAAAAAACTACCTTATTGTCCCAATCATTTTAATATTTTATTACTACGTGTTGCATACTAGGTGTTTTATTACACAGTGATCCTGCTCCCAAGACTTCACAAACCTAACTGTAGACAGTAATCTGTGAGTTTGTCATCTTCAGGCTCAACTAGTGTCACATTTTGTATGTACCCCTTCTGCCCATTAGAGTTGGCAGCAACAAGGGCCCAGTTCAATATATAGGGGTTCCTTTTCAACAATACAACATAAAATTGGCTTGAGCCCCCACCAGTAGCCTGAGACAATTACACAACATCCCTTGGGTGCCTCTAAGAGACAATACTTCCCCTCTCACAAGCAGAGTCTGAATGTAGAAAAAAAACTTTTAATAAAAAGGAAGGAAGTCACCTAGAATTAATTTGGAAAAATGCTGCAAGCAGGATTCATAACCATGAGCAAAAACCCTACCCCAGAGTATGCTAGGCAGCATCCTTTTATCTCAGGTTCTTAAGTCCAGCAACTAAAAGTTCCTTTAATGTGCCCCTCCCTTCTCCATACCCCACTCACAGTTGCTGTTCTTGGTCAGGGCAGGCCAAGAGGTGCATCTGCAGAATTCACTTCCCACCATGGGTGGAGGTGAGGAGGCTAAGAAGGCACCTTGCTTGCTCCAGGCACTTTGTCCAGGCACTCGCTCACTCTTCTCCACCAGCGGCCCACTCCACTGTTCCCTGTCAGCTGCTTGTCATGATGTCTTCATGTCCCATCATTTAACAAAACTCTGTTATTTTAGCTGTTAATGGGGGAGCCTCACTCCTGATGCACACTGGACAATCACTTGTATCAGAGACACTGTCCCAAAGCAGGTCTAACACTCAGACCTGGCTATCAGCGATTTTAGCTCTGCAGCATGTAACAAGACTCTCAGTTGAGTCTTAATCATCTCTGTTATTACACAGTGGAGAAAGGAAGGGTCATATGGTATCTAGGGCCCTTAGGCAGGGCCCACACTAACAGGTACAAGTACCTGTCCCCACCCTCTCTCAACACATTTGGCTTTGGAACCCATGTCCCTGGCCTAGTTCGTGTCACTTAGTTGAGGGTCTCTCTCTCAATTAGGGTACTCCAAGCACAGTTCTGCTGCCCTTGATTTATATAACAAGGATAACAACCCTTTTATTATTCTTGCCCCAATAACAAAGAGACTGGAGATCCAACACCAGCTAAAAGTGATCATTTGGGCAAACAATTGCATCATGCTGAGCACATAGGCAGGGTGGGTGTGCCCATGCAAACGAGATCAGCTCCTGAAGTCCTCTTCCATAGCTCATCACTAGATGTCAGGGGAAAGCACATTCAGATCCTGCTTATGTGTATATGAAGCAAAACACAAAGTCCTGAAGGAAACTCCAGATAGGTTAGAAGGCAGTGAAACACCTGTGGTGGGCAAACTGATGGCAGCGCACCACTGCTTTGCTCTACGTTTTATATTCCTGTTCTAGTATCATTCATTGCCCTGCTTTTCAAGACCCCCAATGGACTAGACCCTAACTACTTGACAGTTCTCCTTTCTTATCATCACTCACAATGTTAGCTGTGGTCATAAGGAATACTTTGACTGAGAAAGACTTGGAAAGAGCCCATTCTTTTGCAGCAGGAGCACAACTATGAAATAAAATCTCACTTGAAATTAAAATGTGTCTTTGAAAGCACCACTTTCACAGCACAAGTGTGTGAACATCTCTTATTATTTCTTTGTACTTGCTTTCCCACAACAATATTTGAATACCTGGTGTCTACCCCTCTTCTACCATTTCCCAGCTACCTGAATTAATAAACATCTTATAAAACAATCACCTTCCTTTTACTTGAAAACACAAAAATGAAATATTCAAAGGAAAGATGGCGAATACAAACTCTGTAACAGATCTCTCTATTGTGTTAGTGCCCAAATCCCATAGTGTCAGGCACATTAGAAATACTTAGATATAGAGAGCTTATGTCATTATATAGAGTGGCCACCATTAAAAGTAAAGCTTTTTCCATCAGTCACCATACAGATGTAATCCCTGTACTCACAATTTGTGTTTTTTGTGGTATTATCTCAGATACCAATGAGCAGTAACCTTCACTTTTTAAAGCTAACCACTGTACGGAGTAAAATGGGGACTAGATATTGTTGTGAAAGAGGTTTTTGCATCCTAAATTAGGATAGAGTGTCCTTCTTAGTAAGAGAGAAAGTACTTGCACTGCACAATGCCGCTAGCTGCAGTGTTACAGTTCAGCATACTGCAAGCATGTAATTTAATAAAAATATACGCTAGTTGTATTGTACTTGTAAATGGTTAATTATTTGTGCTTTACTCAGAGGAACAAATTCTATCCTGGATTACTCCCCTATCAAAAGCAGAGATGTGCATGTTAGAAGTCAGGGCAGAATTTGGCACAGAGACTAATGTTTTGTGTGTAAATGAGAGCAATTTTTTTCCTGCTTAATTTCATTTGGCTCAACTTATTGCCTAAATATACAGAATGTTTATGAAACATAAGCATGATTTGTAACATGGAGCTTGCGCAATATTGCACCAGTTTATTTTAGACGCATTTGGTTGAGAAAGACCAAGTTAAGCATTACTTGTTATTCCATCATTACTAAAGGACCTTTGCAGCATACTGTATCTAAATTTCAGCAATGCTGATGGAGTAACATTTTCAGATTGGAACTGAGACATAGCATAGTATGAGATAAGTGAATCTTCTGCGATTTGCTTAACAATGGGTCATGGAAGTGTTTGGATAAGCAAATAGATTTGTTGACATTGTTCCATATCATAGTACCATGAATATCAAAGAAGGCAAAAATGTGTACGTAACTGATTTTTCATGACTGTTATCTAGTTATCAGCTAGATATTTTTTTATTGTATGCTAGAAGATTAGATTTAAGAAACAGTAACTAGAGTGAAATTTTCTCTTCTTGGTGAAAGATTTCCAAAAATAACACTTGTGTAATAAATCTTTATTAAGCATTTCTTGCCCAGTCAGCAAATCATAATAGAAGCTCTAGGTGGAGTACAAAATGCTACCAGTGCTAGTACAACACCAGCCACCATCCTCTTATTTCAGGAATGCTGCTGGTAGATGTGAAATGATACCTCAGAATTTCAGTTAGAAAAAAGAAAGGAAAACTTCCATTTTCAAAAAGAAAAGATGACAAGGATTGATTGGATGGTGTTAATATAGGACCCAGCAGAAAAATTCCTCTTTGAAGGAAGATTCAGCAAGAACCAGATTGTATTCAGGATATATTAGCTTCAGTAACAAAGATGTGTTTGGAATGAAGCTGTTGGCAAATGATCCAAGAAACCAGTAACAAAAGATCTCATACTGAGATGTAAATACAGTAATACAACATAGCAGTCTTGGCAAACTCAGTAATGAGCAAAACAACACTACTATGTTTGGCGGCAGCAAACTCAGCTAGTCAGAGCAGGAAGTGTATTTGCATTGAAAGTTAAAAAAAGGCTTTAGAAATAAAACAGCAAAGATAACATGCGTAATAAAATGCAGTCAATAAACACGTCTACCCAGACGACTCCCCCTACTCTTCTCAATCCATTGGAGTACAGGAGTTGAAGGGAGAGCAACTGCCGATGCATCGATCTCTGCAGTGTCAATCCCCCACTAAGTGTAGACAAGCTCACAGATGCACAGAGCAACTCTAAAATATGATGGAAAATCTTAGGGTAACTCAGGTCCAAAAATAAACACTAGTAAGAAGAATGCCAACAATCAGTCTAATGGGACCTAAAAATCAAAAAGGAGAAAAAGGGAGTATGAGCTGTCTTATACTCAGCGCTTAATTTGTAATGAAAGAGGTGCTGGGGCTCAAGCAATTTTTTAACTTTCAAAACTGATGCAATAAGCATAAAGATGCCGGGGCTATGAAATGTCAAGCTGAGAGGTGCCACTGCTCAACCCTGGCACAAAATTAAGCACTGCTTATATCGTAAATATACAAACTTGCTTAGAAAAGAAGAAACCATGAGCCTAGACATAATAGCCAATTCACTCAGGTGTCATCACTGAAAATGGAAGGCCAAGTAAATCAAGGATCCCAACAACTTATGTGGAGTAGATATTTAGTACTCAAGCTGCACAGAGCCTCCCAATTCTTTCCACATGATTTCTGCAAACTTTCCTGGTGGTCTGGTTTCATGCAATAATTGCAATTACCACTCCTGCTTGTCTTTCCCACACTGAATGATTATATCTACCATATTAAATAATTCAACGTGAACAACCCTTATTTTTTTGAGTGTTGAACAGCAACTTCCACTGGGGAAGGAGGATCCAGTGGGACTCTGAAGACCAGGGTTTAATTCCCTGACCTGCCATAGAGTTCCTGTGTGACTTATGGTATCACTGTTCCCCCATCTGTGAAATGGGGACACTATTTCCCTGCTTCATAAAGAAGGCATATTAGAGATCGTGAAGCACTCCAATAGTATGGTAATAGGTCCATATAATGGGAGGTGCAGGTACTCAGCACCTCTGAAAGTCAGGTGGAATATATGCATTTTCTTTTAAATTTAAGAGGGTAATTGAAATTAATTATGGCCCTGTGACAAGTCTTCACAAATTATCAACCTACTCTCCCATTACTTTATGAAAAACAATCTAAAATACTTAACCTATTACATTCACTGGATTACCATTTGGATGCAAATTTAGAGCTAATACAAGAACTAAATAGTTTTTTTAAAAGATGTTTTTACACTAATGTTTAAATGAATGATATTTAATGATGAAATGAACAAGTGTTGAAATATGGACAATAGTGAAGCCTTTTTTAAAAAAAATCTATTGTATTAGGACTTTTAAAAAAAGTCTAGCAACAAAATGTCAAACTAATGTTTTCCCAGAAAAAAAGTTATAAATCAAAAAGTGTTATGACAGGAGAGTGCATGGTAAAATGGAAAAAAAGTCATCCAAAATAAAGCAAAATAGAACAGCAATAGATCAAAGAGCAGGAACATGGATGCAGATGACTGATGCCTGACACAGCAGGGTTCTCCCAAGAGGAGAGCCAACATGATAAAAAAGTAAAGTTTTGTGATGTTTTCATTAGCGGCTGTATTTTTTAAACAAACAAATTCTTTCATTTTTTTTAAAAAAAGGTGGAAGAGATTAGGATCTCACAAGAGCAAAGATCAAAAGCACTGACTTGGAACCAATATTAAACCAAAACAAAATAATATGACCTTTCTATAAAACATGAATGATTTGAAAAGTGGCACTGTTTAACAGGGTCTATATCGAAGGGGTATGGTAGATGGCTGGCTGGCTGGCCAGCCAAGTTCAATGCTACTGATATTTAATTTAGTTATATTTATTATATGATTAATTACATTAGAGAGTCTAGAGCTTGGAAAGACATCTTTATTATTTTCAATCTACATAAAATAAATGAATAAAATATAAACTCCAATCATTTTTTTAAAGTAAAAGTCATTTCTATTTTATACCTACTTCTTAATGCTCCTGTGAACTATTGTGGTTTTACAATCAATTTTTAAAATGTTTTGCTCAGATATTGCTGTGTGAAAGCTTCACACAAATAAAAGATAAATTGACTAACTATCCATATATGGAAAGATGAAAATAGACTTTAAATACCTTTAAAAATCTATTCTTTAGTATAGATTCCTAACTTCCATTGAAATCAATGAGCTTCCGGTGCCTAAATACCTTTAAAAATCTGGTCCTAAGCATCTAGCTTAGGTACTTATATGGCTCCCATTCCCATAGCATCTGAGGATCTCAGGCTACTATCCCCATTTTACATATGGGGAACTAAGGCACAGAGGCCGGGGCCCACAAACGGAGTTCAGTATTGCAATACTCACCCTCAAGGGACCAAACTTTTAGGTGCCTAGAAAAATCACAGGAACAACACTGTAATGCACAAAGCTTGAGTTAGGCATGCAGGCTCCTTACACAGTGGGATGAAAGAGGCTCCCCCGAACCACAAAAGCCAGCATGCTAGCTGAGGAGCCACCAGAGCTCTCCAGTGGGAGATCCTGTCAAAAGGAGGGGGTATGCTAACACCTGCCTGCTCTCTGAGCTCAGCACCTAAATCCAGGCTGCAAGGAGCTCCACAAATAAGGGAAAGATAGGCATTTGGCCTCCTAAATTGCATGAGAGGCCCAAAACAAAACCACTGAGGGGAAGGAAATTCCTTATAATGTTTAGCCAAGTGGTTAAGGTAATCACCTAGGATGTGGGAGACCTTCCCCCTCTTCTCATGAGGTGGAAAAGGGATTTGAATAGGAATCTACCAGCTCTCAGGTGAGTGCTCTAATCAACTATAGAATCATTCTCTCTCTTTTTGCTGGCCCAATTAATAAATATTTAATTAAAATGGAACAAATTCAACAGGAGGATTGAGGGAAACCCACAGCACAATATGCCATAGTCCAGTGGTTAGAGCACTCAGAGGCAGGGGAGCTTGAACTGGGGGGTTTCACACATCTTGGGTGAGTAGAGTACCCTAGCCACTTGGCTCAAAGTTAGGAGGGAGGTAGTTGTTTTTGGTCCCCCCGCAAGGGAACCAGTCTGGTAGGTGGCTGATGAGCATGCCTACCAGCTCAGGCCCCCACATTTGACTTCAGCAGCCAAATGCTTATCTTCCCAGGTTTGTGGAATTGCTTTGGAGCTTATGTGGGAGCTAGGCAACCATGTGCTAGAGGGATGCTGCAGTGCATATGCTCGAAGATAGAAATTTATGCACCTACAGGTTTAGGAGGCAGATGTTTGTGGATTTAGTGGTATCTAAAACAAAGATTTAGGTGAGTATATGGATCACACACAGAGAGACTGCTTGTTTGTCTTTACTGTAACAGTTAACTCAGATTAGTTTTAATTTCAATGGGAGTTTGGTGCCTTAAATACCTTTTTAAAATACCAGTTATTACTGCCCCCTGATACTTAAATATCTTTGAGGATCTGGGCCTCAGTGATTTCCCAAAGTCAGAATGGAATTGAAAGGAGGTCTCTTGTGCCTCTGGCTAGTAACTTTACCACTATGACAGCTTAACCATTGCACACTGAGCATGCACAACAGAAAAGTTTGAGTCCACAGTCCCACACTTGACCACAAATGCACTACACTTGTATGTACAGTCAGTTAACTGCAAGCCTGTTTGTTCTAAGAATTTACAAATCAAACAGAGCTTGTGGGAAGCAAGCACAAAATGAATAACTGCAGAGAAAAGAAATTACAAGCTTTGTTTGTTTTGCTGACTCAAAACCAACTGCCACCAGAATTTTTTTTCTTCATAAATCCCTAGGTAATTAAATGGAAAAACACTATTGTGAATCCAACATAAAAGTCATGAAGTCAGGCACTTGCAGGTCAATAGTCTGACAATATGAACTTAGACCCTTTCCACCTATGTAGCATTATCTGTTCCTGTTTCAGTTATTAAAATATTAATAATGTATTTTATATTGATATATACTACAAAATACACCATATGTTCATGATTCAATATGTTAGGTTGCCCCAGCTAAGTGATCCTATCTTTTGAAACTTCAAGTGCTCAAAAGAGGGACTTACACATTGCAACATGTAACTTTTAAATGCCCAGTGGAATTCACAGCCCTGAGAGGAGGAGACAGTGGTACTCTTGTAACCCAATAATCCAGTAGTGAAAGCAATATCCTGGGATTTAAAGACTTGGGTTCAGT
Organism: Dermochelys coriacea; assembly: GCF_009764565.3. Lineage (NCBI taxonomy): Eukaryota > Metazoa > Chordata > Testudines > Dermochelyidae > Dermochelys > Dermochelys coriacea. The sequence goes on from NC_050069.1 coordinate 97,346,215, forward strand.
TCCCCTACTATGCCTGATTCAGAGCAGGGACTTACCCCAAAATCTCCACTGCCCAAATCACTAGGGTGCACAGCCAGTCTGTCTCTGGCCCAATTATTTCATATTAAGTGGAACAGATTCAACAGGAGACACCTATACCAGAGGATGCTATAATCCAGTTATTAGGGCACTCACAAAAGAGGTGAAAGAACCAGGTTCAAGTTGCTGCTCTGAATCAAGCATAATACAGATCTGAATCCAAGTTTCCCCCAACCTGCATGAGTACTCTAGCTGCTGAGCTATGCAGGGAAAGGGGGAGCATCACCACCATGATATTTTGTGCAGGGACCAATCTGGTAGGTATACTCTGAAGTGGCATATAAACATGCCCCCTGGACAGGGTATTTCAAGTGAGATAAACAGAACAAAATCTAGGTTGTGAATCACACCTGGGCTTAGGCATGAATTAAGTGCTGAGCTGCCCAGAGGCTGCATGACATGGACACGTTTGTACATCCCCACAAGAAGAAACCTAAATGTCTAGAGATTAAGTCTGAGCTTCAAACAGAGGTAGCTAACAGGCAAGTTTCAGAGTGAGTAGCTGCCAACTCTGTGCTTGGGGGTAGCAGGATTAGGTGAGTGGTGCATTTGGTTTACACAGAGAACAAGCAAACAAACAACCCACAAACTGCCTAGCTGGACCCTTGGACTCTGAGTAAACCCTTGGAGCTTTGATCAGTGAATTGCTAAAAGCTATAGGCTCTAGCCCTTGGAGCTTTGATCAGCCCAGCTGTTTGAAGTCCAGTGGTTAATCGCTCCCTGGGTGATGAGGAGTAGAGCTGAGCTAAGCTAGGCTGGTCAGACTTGCTATAAAAAGCCACTTACTAATCAAATTCAAAAGCCACAAACAGGTATTTAAGAGAGGGAGTGTGAGAGGCTCAGTACCACACACGATAGAGGTTGTCAAGGTTCCTTGAACTCTAGGGTACAGATGTGGGGATGCATGAAAACCTCCTAAGCTTACTTTTACCAGCTTAGGTTAAAACTTCCCCAAGGTACAAATTATTTTACCTTTTGCCCTTGGACTTTCGCTGCCACCACCAAATGTCTAACCGGGTTTATTATTGAGAAAGAGTTGTTTGGAAATGTCTTTCCCCCAAAATCCTGACCAAAACCTTGCACCCCCCTTCATGGGGAAGGTTTGATAAAAATCCTTACCAATTTGCATAGGTGAACATAGACCCAAACCCCTGGATCTTAAGAACAACGAAAAAAGCATTCAGTTTCTTACAAGAAGAATTTTAATAGAAGAAAAAGTAAAAAGAATCACCTCTGTAAAATCAGGATGGTAAATACCTTACAGGGTAATTAGATTCAAAACATAGGGAATCCCTCTAGGCAAAACCTTAAGTTACAAGAAAGACACAAAGACAAGAATATCCATTCTATTCAGCACAGTCTAATTTCTCAGCCATTTAAAGAAATCATAATCTAACACATATCTAGCTAGATTACTTACTAAGTTCTAAGACTCCATTCCTGTTCTGTCCCCGGCAAAAGCATCACACACACCGACCCAGACCCTTTGTTTCCCCCTCCCCAGCTTTGAAAGTATCTTGTCTCATTGGTCATTTTGGTCATGTGCCAGCAAGGTTATCCGAGCTTCTTAACTCTTTACAGGTGAAAAGGCTTTTCCTCTAGCCAGGAGGGATTTTAAAGGTGTTTACCCTTCCCTTTATATTTATGAGAGAGGTGGTGACCTGTAATGAATGAGCCATATTTTCTTTTCATCCTGAAGCCAGATGGGATTTCCTGGGGATGAAATGCAAGTTGGTGGCTGTGCTGAAGGACAGATTCTTGGAGTGGAGGGGCAAGTTGAGACACAACTAAGAATCACAGAAGCTGAGGAGTTCCTAGAAATTCCAGGTTTCCAGGTTGGGGAAACACCAGTACCACAGGTTCAAAGAAAAATGGAGCTGGCTACTAATGAATCTGTAAGAGAGGAAGTCAGAGAGGAGGCCTGCCAGACGTCACAGTAGAATTCTACATAGTTGAGGATAGGTAGACATTAGCCACAAGAAAGAAGAGAAGCAGGAGGAATTCCACATGGCTAGAATTTTCAAGTCAATACCAGGTCCTCTATAATGAAGCTATAGAAGATACCTCTCAAGATTAAGCAGGTCCAAGGAAATGGAGAGATGTATGGGACACATGTAGATGACAGCTCGGCCCAACCAATAAGCAAATTCAGCTTACTCACAAAGAGTTCTTCAACTGTCCAAGGTAGACAGACTATTCTTGTTTCAGAGTCAATACTCAGAGGAATAAAAAAAATATGCTGCAAAGGACAGGCTCCTTCCTGGCTCCAAAACAGGAGATGTCACTCTAAGATTGGATAGGCTTCTGAAGTCAATGGGAGAGGATCCATTGGTGGTGGTTCATGTTGGACAATGATATTGCATTGAGAGATATTTCGCAGATAGTATACGACTTTAGGGGACTCATAAGGTATAATTGATCTGGGATATGTGCTTTGTCCTTTGAGATGCATACATTTCTACAGCTGGTCCATAGCTGTGCTTGCACAGCTGCCTCTTCCCACAGGCCCAGGAAACCCAATACCTCTGGCCTACTCCAGGCAGGAGTGCAGCTAGAGTGTGCAGCAGGCATGGTTGGTTGGTCAGTTGCACAACTAGGTATGCTCGCCAAGCAGTGCAATGAGGAAAAGTCATTTCAAAATTATGCAAAAAGATGGGGGTAATAGAATGGCTGCTTCCTGTCTCTATGACCCTTGGGAAGTGGAGTTCACAATTACTGTGACTAGAGTGGTTACTGTCACAGAGAATGGGGCATTGTGGGACAGCAGCTGGGGGACTGTTAGTGTCAACACAGGTCCCAGTGTTGAAACTCGCACTGCATCAACTGCAGTAGGTAGACATTGCTCAATGGCATTCAGGAAAGTGGTTTCATTGAGTCAGCACAATGAGGTGCTTACACTGGCTAGAGACAAATTTAAGTGTAGACACATACACAAATAGGTCAACTCAAGGCAAATTACATCTACCTAATTCTGAATTGTAGTCATGGCCCAAATCACAATCTAGATTAAGTAGTTCACTTATTTTACAGAAAAGGATCTCACTGCTTTTTGTGAGAAGTTGAGAATGAAAATGTTGTTCCCCCATATAAACCTTTAATCTGTCCAAAGGATTAAAAATACCCTACCATATAATCTCTTATGATATTTTTCTCCCATTTATCTAGTATATAAAAAGATGGATAAAAATCAAATAGCAGGCATGGGAAGATACATGTCAAACTTTAATCATGATATGCCACAGATTTGTTTCATTTTCTGCCTTCAACAACCCATCAAAGTGGATTTACCCTCTAATCAGACTGAGATGTCCTTGTAGTGTCTTTAATAAACACAGTCATTGTTGTTCCATGTGCTAATGCCTATTTAAAAGTCAATATTGTTATTTAGCAATGCTAATGTAACAACAGCCAAAAAAGTACATTTTTACTCTGTTTAAAATGAACAAGCCAAAAAAAAAAAACAACCAACCATGCATGTAGTGATAGCTTTCCTATCAATCCATATATTTTTCTTCAGCAAAGGAGAGAACTTACGCCCAAGCCAATTGAAGAATTGACTATATAGGGTTACAAAAGGTATTAAGTATTAGTTTTCAGGGGGTTGTTTTATTTGGAAGGATTTATTTATTTTGCATAGCTCTAAAACTAAGTTTCACCATTATTTGTGGCATTATGGGTTATATAGACACACTGCACATATTTCAAAAAGCAAATTGATAAAAGTAGGGATTTGAGGGAGACATCATAACAGTATAATATGCCAAAAAGCTCTATCCTTCTGCCTAGAAGTCTGCCTCACAAACAAATAAAATTGTATGTTCCTCATCCCAAAGATGATGCCACAGACCAGTGTTTCCCAAACTTGGGATGCCGCTTGTTCAGGGAAAGCCCCTGGTGGTCCCGGCTGGTTTGTTTGCCTGCCGCGTCCACAGGTTCAGCCGATCATGCCTCCCACCGGCTGCGGTTCGCTGCTCCAGGCCAATGGGGGCTGCGGGAAGTGGCGGCCAGTATGTCCCTCAGCCTGCACCACTTCCCGCACTTCCCCCATTGGCTGGACACAGAGAACCCCGGCCAGTGGGAGTTGCAATCAGCTGAACCTGCGGACGCAGCAGGTAAACAAACCAGCCAGGCCTGCCAGTGGCTTTCCCTGAAAAAGTGGTCTCCCAAGTTTGGAAAACACTGCCATAGACTATGTCTTCATTGAAGGAAAAAAAAGATGTTCTTTATATCAGTATAGCTAACCCAAGTTAGTTATCTTGATATAAAATCCTGTGGAGATATTTTTACCTAAGTGTTGAGGTAAACTCCAGATGGGCATGCTTGTTGAGTTTGACTAAATACATGGAGATAAAAGCTACCTGTACCTTGTTTCTACTAAACTTTTATTGCTCTCTTATTGCAATAAGACCAGCCATATAGAAAGCAACCAGCATTGAGAGGAAACAGAGGAAAGGTATGGCATCTGATGCCCTCTGAATGCTCTCCTGTATTCATCAGATAGCCCATGCACCATGACAGAGAATTGGCTTGAGCCATTCATCATGCTAATCTATTTAATTAAAGCAAATCTCGGGTACTCCAGCTAATGTAACTAAGAGTGAAGTGGTCCAATCTCACAGTATTAGAACTGAAAGTGACAGCTTTTAGGTAATCAGTTCAAAAATAGTGGTGTTTTTCCTTAATTACATAAATAAAAGTTGAGATTTAAATAAGCAGAATAAATTGATCTACAGCTCTGAATCCCCTCATAAAAGGGCTGTCTAATTATGTATAACTACACTTTCAAACAAATATAAAACATTTGAAAGAAATTTTGGCAAAATATATTTAATACAAATTAGAGGTAGCCAAGTTGTGTACAGATGAAAAGAATGTTATGAGCTCTTGAGACAGACATTTTAAACCAGAAGAAATATGAATTACATTTTGCAACATTTTCATCTGTTACACTGAATTATTAAAAAAAAAAGCTGATAATGAGGTCAAACACTGTTTAAGTAAAAGTTAACATTACATTATGAACACCAGGGACAGAAGCTATTTTAGGGTATGTCTACACTATGAAATTAGTTCGAATTTATAGAAGTCAGTTTTCTAGCAAGCGTTTTTATACAGTCGAGTGTGTGTCCCCCCACACAAATGCTTTAAGTGCAGGTAGTCAGCAGAGTGTGTCCACAGTACCGAGGCAACCATCAACTTCCGGAGCTTTGCATTGTGGATAGCTATCCCACAGTTCCCGCAGTCTCCACCACTCATTTCAATTCTGGGTAGAAATCCCAGTGCCTGATGGAGCTAAAACATTGTTGCAAGTGGTTCTGGATACATATCGTCAGGCCCCCTTCCCTCCTTCCCTCCGTAAAAGCAAGGGCAGACAATCGTTTTGCGCTTTTTTACTTGAGTTACCTGTGCAGATGCCATACCACAGCAAGCACAGAGTCCGCTCAGCTAACCATCATCGTATATCTCCTCGTTGCTGGCAGACGTGGTACTGCATTGCTACACAGCAGCAGTTTATTGCCTTTTGGCGGCAGAGAGTGCAGTATGACTGGTAGCCATCATTGACGTAGTTCTGGGTGCTCTTTTAACCGGGCTCCTGGGCAAACATGGGAGTGACTCAGACAGGTCATTTCCCTTGTTTTGTCTCATGGCGATTGAGTCCTACTGGCAGTACACTGTCTTTTAATTTGCAGCCAGCAGAAGACGATGGCCAGCAGTCATACTGCACCACCTTCTGCCGAGCACCCAGGAGGTGATGATGCGTAATGGTCGTACTGCACAGTCTGCTGCCAGCATGATGTATAAAGATAGATGAAGTGGCTCAAAACAAGAAATAGACCAGATTTGTTTTGTATTCATTTTCTCCTCCCCTCTGTGAAATCGACAGCCTGCTAAACCCAGTTTTGAGTTCTGTCCTTGAGGTTTTGAGTTCTATCCTTGATGCGGCCATTCAGTTTTTCGCAAAGCCACCCCCCTTGTTGATTTTAATTCCCTGTAAGCCAAGTCGTCAATCGCCCCCTCCCTCCATAAAAGCAAGGGCAGACAATCGTTCCGCGCCTTTTTTCTGTGCAGATGACATACCACGGAAAACATGGAGCCCGCTCAGATCACTTTGGCAATTAGGAGCACATTAAACATCACACGCATTATCCAGCAGTATATGTAGCACCAGAAACTGGAAAAGCGAAACTGGGTGAGTAGGCGACATCAGCATGGTGATGAGACTGATGAGTACATGGATACGGCCTTCTCTCAAAGCATGGGCCCTGCCAATGTGGGCATCATGGTGCTAATGGGGCAGGTTCATATGGTGGAATGCCAATTCTGGGCTCGGGAAACAAGCACAGACTGGTGGAACTGCATAGTGTTGCAGGTTTGGGTCAATTCCCAGTGGCTGCGAAACTTTCGCATGCATAAGGGCACTTTCATGGAACTTTGTGACTTGCTTTCCCCTGCCCTGAGGCGCAAGAATATCAAGATGAGAGCAGCCCTCACAGTTGAGAAGCAAGCGGCAATAGCCCTGTGGAAGCTTGCAATGCCAAACAGCTACCGGTCGGTCGGGAATCAATTTGGAGTGGGCAAATCTACTGTGGGGGCTGCTGTGATGCAAGTAGCCAACGCAATCAAGATCTGCTGATATCAAGGGTAGTGACCCTGGGAAATGTGCAGGTCATAGTGGATGGCTTTGCTGCAATGGGATTCCCTAAATGTGAACCTATATCCCTATCTTGGCACTGGAGCACCAAGCCAGCGAGTACATAAACCGCAAGGGGTACTTTTCAATAGTGCTGCAAGCACTGGTGGATCACAAGGGATGTTTCACCAACATCAACGTGGGATGGCCATGAAAGGTACATGACGCTCACATCTTCAGGAACTCTGGTCTGTTTCAAAAGCTGCAGGAAGGGACTTTCTTCCCAGACCAGAAAATAACCACTGGGAATGTTGAAATGCCTATAGTTATCCTTGGGGACCCAGCCTACCCCTTTATGCCATGGCTCATGAAGCCATACATAGGCAGCCTGGAGAGTAGTCAGGAGCTGTTCAACTACAGGCTGAGCAAGTGCAGAATGGTGGCAGAATGTGCATTTGGACGTTTAAAAGCGCGCTGGCGAAGTTTACTGGCTCAGTTAGACCTCAGCGAAACCAATATTCCCACCGTTATTACTGCTTGCTGTGCACTTTACAATATCTGTGAGAGTAAGGGGAAGACGTTTATGGCAGGATGGGAGGTTGAGGCAAATCGCCTGGCTGCTGGTTACGCAAAGCCAGACACCAGGGCGGTTAGAAGAGCACAGGAGGGTGCGGTGCGCATCAGAGAAGCTTTGAAAACCAGTTTCATGACTGGCCAGGCTACGTTGTGAAAGTTCTGTCTGTTTCTCCTTGATGAAATCCCCCGCCCCTTGGTTCACTGTACTTCCCTGTAAGCTAACCACCCTCCCCACCTCCCTTCGATCACCGCTTGCAGAGGCAATAAAGTCATTGTTACTTCACATTCATGTATTCTTTATTAATTCATCACACAAATAGGGGGATAATTACCAAGGTAGCCCAGGCGGGGTTGTGGAGGACGGAAGGACAAGGCTGTCCATGTCCTCATCACTCTCGTAACCGCGCTGACGTCACCTACTCGCCCGGTTTCGCTTTGCCAGGTTCTGGTGTTGCATATACTGCTGGATAATGCGTGTGGTGTTTAATGTGCTCCTAATTGCCAAACTGATCTGAGCAGGCTCCACGCTTGCCGTGGTATGGTGTCTGCACAGAGAAAAGGCGCGGAACCATTGTCTGCTGTTGCCCTGACGAAGGGAGGGAGGGAACGGGGGCCTGATGATATGTACTCAGAACCACCCATGACAATGTTTTAGCCCCATCAGGCACTGGGATTTCTACCCAGAATTCAAATGGGCGATGGAGACTGCGGGAACTGTGGGATAGCTACCTACAGTGCAAAGCTCCGTAAGTCGATGGTTGCCTCGGTACTGTGGACACAGTCCACCGACTACATGCACTTAGAGCATTTGTGTGGGGACGCACACACTCGACTGTATAAAAACACTTTCTACAAAACCGACTTCTATAAATTTGACCTAATTTCGTAGTGTAGACACACCCTAAGTCAAAAAAAGGGCTTCGTCATGTGGACGGATGCAGGGTTAAATCGATTTAACGCTGCTAAATTCGACTTCAACGCCTAGCGTAGACCAGGGCTTAGAGTCTAGTAAACTGAATAGGATTTTAAATGGGAAGTTTTTTTGTTCACTGTGGAAAAACCTAACTCCATTCTGCCTACAGTATAAGGCTTGAGTCAGACAGTTTGGATTTCTTAATCCAAAATTTCTCCTTAAATTAAGAATAAGTGCCCCTGTGTTACTATAGAGGTCTGTATATTTTCAGACATAATATCTGGAACTTTAACACATTCCAAAAAGAGTTAACTCTGATGGTCAGGAAAATGTGTTAAAAAGCCTTTTGCGCTGGCCAGGAGAGGGGAAATTTTCAAAGCACTGAATGGAGATTTGGCCACATGACTGTTGTTGAATTGTCATTGGGAGCCCTGCAGTTACAACCATGTGCAGTGCTTTGAAAGTTTACCCGAATGATACTTTAAAGTGATTGAATGTACAAAATTGAAAGCCAAACACAGTAGATGGGATCCAATATATCTAAGTGCTTTTAATAATATTTACCCTTAAAAGGAAAAGTCACATTGTTCCATGCTCTGTGACAATTAAATATAAAGCATTTCTTAAATATCTTACTGGAACTTCCACAGGCTCATGGGAGGCAAAACATTAATCAGACAAGCTGCAGGCAGAATCGTTGCTGATTTGGCCATGTGGTTTGGATGGCCCCCTGAGTTTTTCCTTTCTTTACAAAGTAATCTGTTCTATATCAAAGCTATGGCTGATCTCAGCTTCCAAGGGGTCAATTGACCTCAGACCTTCACCTCAAATTTCAAAGAATTGTTTATTCTATATTCTTTTGAAAAATTAATAGAGATGCAGTAATTGCTGATGGCTGGAATTTGCAAAACCTCTTCATCAACTGGATGAATAATGGTTAACAATATGCCTTTTACAATCTGTTCTCTTCTCAAATCAAAGAGTTGATCCAGCCTTGATTAAACAGGAAGTGAGGGCCAAATTCCACGTTCATCTACTTGGTTATAAATACAGAATAACATCATTAAAGTTCATGAAAGTGGGAGTGATTTTAGGCTAACTTTAGAGTACTGCTGTTAAACTTTTGGAGTTGATCTCTTTACAATATTGGAGTGGTCCCCTCTTTTACTTGCCCACACATCAAGGCTCTCTCTAAATCTTGCCCATTCTGTCTCCATAACTTTTCTAAAATACAACCTTTTCCTTGCTATATTTCTTGAAGTTGAGCTTCCTTAAAATAAGAATGAAATGTGTAAATATTCTGCTGTCAAAAGAAATAAGTTTTTAATAAATATATGTACATCTTTTTGCCCCATTTTTATCTTCAGAGATATTCACAATAGATAAAAGGTTTTTCCATTCCTCTTATTTAAAGAAGTGTTCATAAATCTGGTAGAGAATCTACAGAGGCAGCATTCTGGTTCACTATTAAGATTCACTGGCCTGAGAGTTGTACATTGATTAAGCCAAGCCAAGGTCAATATTTATCATGAAGTCCAATAAATCTTGATATTGACCAAACCACTGAAATTGATGCAAGACAGGACTTTTAGTTAATTTGAAATCCTACCAAAGTCTTTAATGGCTTGAGAATTTATTCAGGGGAATGAGTAGCTTGAAATACGCAGACAATAGCTCAGGATATAGTTGATGACAGGAGGATTTGTTGTAAATTACTGAAAGTTAGTATTTTTAATCAGATGCAAATATCCCAGCTCTTTGACATAGCTAAACATCACTGGCATGAAGAAAGAGAAAGAATCACAAGAATCCAAAAATCAATATGGCCAGTGTGCTTCTCCATTAGTCACAGTCCAGTTCAGTTAATATTTCCCGTGTCCAAGCTAATTCAAATTATATTTGACCCCAAAATGAAACAGCAATTTGAAAATAATTTTTTTGGATATAGTTTTTATGAAGTCTGATTAAATTTTTAGTTTTACACATTAATACACTTCCTCCACATTATTCTGCAGAAATACAGGCCTCTGTTTCAGGAAATCTATTGTCCTACTTTCACACAAAATTGGTGCCAGTCAAAGTGAAACTAGTCTGCTAAAAGCAATTCTATTCACCCCATATGCATTCTATTCTATCACTGCACTAAAGTGACAATTCTTCATTACCAAACTTCTGTAGGAGAGCTGCTGAAGAACTATGCGGAGTCCTTGTTGCACCTTAGAGATTAACAAATTTATTTGAGCATAAGGTTTTGTGGGTTAGAACCCACTTCATCAGATGCATGGAGTGGAAAATATAGTAGCAGGTATATATACACACAGTACATGAAAAGATGGGAGTTGCCTTATGAAATGGGGGGGGTCAGTTTAATGAGACAATTCAATTAACAGTAGAATACCAAGGGAGGAAAAATCACTTTTGTAGTGGTAATGTGGGTGGCCCATTTCAAACAGTTGACAAGAAGGTGTGAGTAACAGTAGGGGGAAATAACATGGGGAAATTAATTTTTGTAATGACCCATCCACTCCCTGTCATTATTCAGGACTAATTTGATGGTGCACAGTTTGCAAATTAATTCCAGTAGTTCCAGTTCTCATTGGAGTCTGCTTTTGAAGCTTTTTGTTGAAGAATACCACTTTTAGGTCCCAGAGTAGCAGCTGTGTTAGTCTGTATCTGCAAAAAGAAAAGGAGTACTTGTGGCACCTTAAAGACTAACAAATTTATTTGAGCATAAGCTTTCATGAGCTACAGCTCACTTCATCGGATGCATTCAGTGGAAAATACAGTGGGGAGATTTATATACACAGAGAACATGAAACAATGGATGTTACCATACACACTGTAATGAGAGTGATCAGGTAAGGTGAGCTATTACCAGCAGGAAAGCGGGGGGTGGGAAACCTTTTGTAGTGATAATCAAGGTGGGTCATTTCCAGCAGCTGACAAGAACGTCTAAGGTGGGGGGAATAAACATGGGGAAATAGTTTTACTTTGTGTAATGACACATCCACTCCCAGTCTCTATTCAAGTTAATTGTATCCAGTTTGCAAATTAATTCTAATTTAGCAGTCTCTCGTTGGAGTCTGTTTTTGAAGTTTTTGTGAAGAATTGCCACTTTTAGGTCTGTAATCGAGTGACCAAAGAGATCAAAATGTTCTCCGACTGGTTTTTGAATGTTATAATTCTTGACGTCTGATTTGTGTCCTTTTATTCTTTTATGTAGAGACTGTCCAGTTTGGCCAATGTACGTGGCAGAGGGGCATTGCTGGTACATGATGGCATATATCACATTGGTAGATGTGCAGGTGAACAAGTCTCTGATAGTTTGGATGTTGTGATTAGGTCCTATGATGGTGTCCCCTGAATAGATATGTGGACAGAGTTGGCAATGGGCTTTGTTGAAAGGATAGGTTCCTGGATTAGTGGTTCTATTGTGTGGTTGCTGGTGAGTATTTCCTTCAGGTTGGGGGGTTGTCTGTAAGCAAGGACTGGCCTGTCTCCCAAGATCTGTGAGAGTGATGGGTCGTCCTTCAGGATAGGTTGTAGATCCTTGATGATGCGTTGGAGAGGTTTTAGTTGGGGGCTGAAGGTGATGGCTAGTGGCGTTCTGTTATTTTCTTTGTTGGGCCTGTCCTGTAGTAGGTGACTTCTGGGTACTCTTCTGGCTCTGTCAACCTGTTTCTTCACTTCAGCAGGTGGGTACTGTAATTGTAAGAATGCTTGATAGAGATCTTGTAGGTGTTAGTCTCTGTCTGAGGGGTTGGAGCAAATGTGGTTATATCGTAGAGCTTGGCTGTAGACAATGCATCGTGTGGTGTGGTCTGGATGAAAGCTGGAGGCATGTCGGTAGGCATAGTGGTCTGTAGGTTTCCGGTACAGGGTTGTGTTTATGTGACCATCACTTATTAGCACCCTAGTATCCAGGAAGTGGATCTCTTGTGTGGACTGGTTCAGCTGATGAGGTTGATGGTGGGATGGAAATTGTTGAAATCATGGTGGAATTCCTCAAGGGCTTCTTTTCTATGGGTCCAGATGATGAAGATGTCATCAGTGTAGCGCAAGTAGAGTAGGGGCATTAGGGGATGAGAGCTGAGGAAGCGTTGTTCTAAGTCATGCATAAAAATGTTGGCATACTGTGGGGCCATGTGGGTACCCATTATTGAGTGAGCAGGAGATTGAAGCAGTCTCCTACTTTTGCTGATGCAGACTAACACAGCTACCACTCTGAAACCTGAAGAACTATGGTTATGGTCATTGAACTTTGTGATCCCTTTGGAAGAAGCTGATTGCTCATAGCAGAAATGTTATTCATAATCAAATCTACAACAATGACTCTATTGCTCTCAGACAATCCACACAGCTCCCTGGATTTTGGATACAGTCAGCCTGTGCAATGACATGTGCGAACAGTGTCATTAATACCACAAAAATGGGTAAGTCTGGATTTTAAAATAGACTCAGGTTCAATAGCACTCCAGGAAATAAAAGGCTTTTTAGCCAGTTGGTTACTTACATTTGGCATTCAGGAACCATGAATACCTTCCCTATCGATCCTGTTCAAGCTAAGTATAGCCTTAATTTTAAAAGTTGTTGGGTAAAGCCAAAATGGAAGAACTGTACAGCTGCTCATTCCATAGCAGTGGAGATAATCTTAGACCATTTAGTCAGATGATTGATCTTGGGCTGATGATAGTCATCATAGCTCTATTGTTTCCTTTGCTGCACATTAGTGCAGCTGCAAAATGAAGCCCTACATAATGGAGACTATGCAGTATATCACCACTAGACATTTTGTTTTGTTATCTAGATGCTAAGCTATTTGCAGCTGTTCTGGAACAATTTTTTTAGTGAGGGTGCAGAAAGTCATTGAACGAAAGCTGTAAACCTAGTATATTATGGAAGACATTTGGTTGTCATTATATCTTTGAGCCAGGAGGTGCTGCCACACCCACAGCTCCAGCATCCCTGGTTAGGGGGATCTGAAGTTGTGATTTTGAGCTTCACTGAATCATACAGAGCAAATACATTATGTGAGGGGAGAGGTACTCATTTGGCTATCAGGCAAATTTGGGTTAGTTGGCAGTTTGATTGGATCAATTTTTCTGTTAGCTTTTCTATGTTCATTTCTGATATTTTAGGAGTCTATTTTTATTCTTCAGTACAGACAGACATTCATCACATTCATATAACGTTTTGCAGAGCTATCTATTTTAGTGCAAAAGAGGCCAGCCACACGACATTACATTATTTTCACACCCCCTTCTGGCTGGCCTCTTCAGCTAAGTGCTGCCATATGCTTGTTGCTAGAAATAATTACTGTCAATTAATTTTAGCCAATTTTTCAAGTCAGTGAATGGTGTCATTACACAACCATTGAATCCACACAAGCTTGATTATATATTAGTTAAATGCAACTGTGAGAGTTCTTTTCAGCTATGTCCTATTCATTTTTGAGAGAAAAGGAAAAATCCATTATATAATTCTGCCTGTACCTAGACATCATCTAGTGACTGGGAGATAAAGATATTCATACATGTTAGTAATGAAGGTTCCACACATGCTTAAGTCTTTGTAGGATAAGGTCTAAAAATGTACCTGTAAATGATCGATAAATCTAGTAACAAAATAACTATATTTAAAATATTTTCCCCATGTTGTTGCAGTAAAATCATCAATACACTGAAATCAGTTGTTGCACTAATGACTTCAAGACAGATACAAGGTACGAAATTCAGGCCATACTGAGGTCAAAGGGCCCAGGATTTTATCCACAGAGTAAAAATTCACCTCTTTTGTATACAACCATAACTTCCATTAATTTCAGTGGGAACTGTGCTCACTTATGCCAGCAGTAAATTTGGCTCAAGAATTTAGCTTTTCCTGTGGAAAGATAGCTCAGTGTTCAATTTTGCCAGTGTCAAGGAAAGCTTGCTGCTTTTTGCAGTTAATGGCAAACACTGCAAGATATAAAAAAAGAGATCATTACTGCCAGATATAGGTTCATTCTTAAGACAGTGATGTTAAACAACAACAACAACCCCACACACAATTTCAGAGGCCCAGTGATGCCCTGAGTGATTTCAATAGAGATGTAAAGTTAGAACGGAGAGCAGACTGTGACCTTATATATGTGCCCTTTCCGTAGACAGCTAGTATGGCAGTTTACAAGGAATTTGACTTTATTTGAACAAGATTTGAATTTGTATCTTATCTGGATTTTCTTATAAAAGGGCAAAAAACCCAAACAAATTCAAACTCTACAGACATTTGCTTTTAGGAAATCTAGTGACTGAAGTCTCCACAGGACACATCTACTAAGGGAATGAAGAGGAGTAAAAAGAACACTGAAGGGTGGAAGTTGGCTAGAATTTCAGAATAGTGTTTTTCAATACTACTAGGCCCACAGAGTGAAGGAGACATGCTAAAGCACTAAAGATACAGTGTAGACAATTAAACACCAATGGCTGGCCCATGCCAGCTGATTCGGGCTCATAGGGATCAGGACATTTTCAATAGGTTCTGTTGTTGTTACAAAAATGCACCATTAAAGTAATTTGTTCTATATGGCTGATGTCAGGTGTGCAGTCCAGAATAACAGAGTAACATCTTGCTGACTTCAGATCTGCCACAATTTTCTGTTTGACTTTTGTTGCCAATAACTGTATGATCTCATTTTGAATTGTTTTTCCAAGGTAGTGGTGTGTGTACATTTCTTGGGTGGTGACTCTTCTTAGATGCTCCGGGAGTACAGAATCAAACGCAGCCATCAGCTCCACAATTTTAAGGAAGTTTCCATTGGTTGGCACATACAGCTGATCTGAAGTGCCACACAGTGCTAGGTTTTGGGTTGCAAGCATTCTCACAATGGTAATGAGCCTTTTCAGAACATTTTGCCAGTAAAGAGACACTGATGCAATCTTCTCTTGATGCTGATCATCTCTGGTGGCCTTTAACCATAGTCTCATCCCAAGGTCTTTCCACCTATGGAATGCTCTCTGGTGATTTGCTGCCTTCTCATGGCATGCCGGATTCTTAGCCAGATTTTTCCAGTCCTTTGTTCCTGTAGAACCCAACGTGGCTGGAACATTAGACTGGAAGAGTTTGCAACAAAAACAGTATGCAGCATTCTGGGTTTTTGAGTACATAATCAATAGCCTCTCTACTTTGTCACCCATATGGGATTTCATGCCAATGATGTGTTGGATGGAAACTTCTATTTTCATTGTCTTTGGGGAACATGAAGTTTTTCACTTGCTGTGGCCCATGCAGTACAAGGAAGTCCCTCAGGCTACTGTTCAAGTGGGTCTACAGTCCCCGATCATCTAGACTTAAGGAACTAAACTCAGCAGCAGCTGTTTCTTGTGCCTCCATGACACTCTTCTCTGATCTACACTTTTCTTCAGTAATGTGCATGGTTACATCCATTTGAGATGGAGATATGGATGCTGCAGTAGCTGCCAGGTCACCTGCACTCTGACTAACTGGAAGATTAGGCATCTCCTCACCACCCACATCCTCACTGGGGCCAGAAGGCTCACTGTGAACATTTGTGTCTATGTATCTCAGGAGAGCTCCTTTCTGCTTAGATAGAAAAGCTTCCTTTGCTTTCTTTCTTTTTCTGAATGCTTCCCCAGAGGGGCGTTTTCTTCTTTCACTGTTCTGTGCCAGCTATAGTGGCTCTCAGAACTCAATTGAAGGGGACAAATAAGCAGGCTGGTAGCAGGGCCTTAGTGAGGGAAGATATCAGTGTCTTAAAGGACTAACTGGCTCCTACTACTTCAGTTGACTGCTTGTTCTTCTCAAGCAGCAGGAAACAGGAAGCTCCCTGAGAAGCTGGTGTTAATCAGTCCAGGCTCCTGAGGTGCTAGAGAGGTAAGTAAGAGGCTTCTCCTCCTCTCTTTCCCTTCAGCTCCTGCTACTTTCTGTTATTCCCTCTCACCTTTTCTCCTGCCTGCCTGTTATGTCACTTGTGCCCTCCTTCCTCCAGCGCAGCACTCCACCGTCTCTGTGCATCTAGAGCAGAGAGAATACATATGCACCACAGCAGACACAATTTTCTACACTCTTGGTTCTAGTGGTGCCCCTCCCAACAGTCTGGCACCTGAGGCGGTAAGGTAAGGCCAGCCCTGTGTTTAACTGCAGTGTAAACAGCCCCTTAACCTGAGCCACCTGGTGTCTAACTGCAGTGTAGACAGACCCTAAGAGCACCACAGGGCTTGATTATTCAGTTTTCCTCCCTGTTGAGGATTAAGGGCCTAATCTAAAACCAATTGAAATCAATGGGAAGACTCTTGTGAACTTCAGTGAACTTTGGATCAGGAACCTAAGAGCAATGTAACAAAACTGCAGTGAACCATATGAAAGAGCATATATAATACTATTAGACAGTAACAAAGGCTTGTCGTAGGCAAATCAAAGTATTGCATTATGTTTCTATTTTTCAAATCTCAAAATGTTATAAAAATCGATCACTCACTCTCTCTCCTTCCCCGATTTCCCTTTTCCTTCCTCACATAAGCTTTTAAAAGAAGAATAATTCAAATATTTACTCACTACTTTTGATCAATACAATACATATTGTCAGAAAAGGTTCACTATTAGCCCCAAACTTCTAAGGATAACAAGTGAAATTGTTTCTACTCAACAGCATCTGCTATTCCAAACATTCATCTGGGACTACTGTACCTGTAATTCCCCCCTGCCCCAAAACGGTCACTTTTCACTCTTTACATTTATAAGAGCAGGAATCTATCAGTTATTTCCAATTTTTTTAAAAAAAAAGTCAGACTAGAAAAACATAAGCCCATTTCATCCAGATTTTCTAATAACCCCCTTTTTCTCTCCCCCCGACTCCCCGGCCCAACCAGTATTCAGCAAAAAGCCATATTTTTTCATGGGGTTACTAGATTAATCATATATGATTAAACAGGTCATTTTATATTCTGGATTGTCTGTGTGTGCTTGGAGAAAAGCTACCTAAATCATTTTTTTCCTCCCCCATTCTTTTTTTGTGTCCCTGTGCCAGATTACTACAGAAACAACAAAAGAGTATTTCACTAGGCATTTTCATGATACATAAAAGGAGAACAATAGGATGCAAATTTTCAGCATGGTGCCCAAGCTAATGTTTTATAATATGCTGATTATTCTATTGACATGAATGAGTAATTCCCTTGTGCGTTCGGTTTTCCTTTATCCCACTACTGTAAACGTTGTTATTTATAGCTTTTAGTTCATTGTGTTGTTCAAGGCAAAATTTGCTGTAGCAGAATAAGGGAAGATTAAATAAAAAAAAGTCAGTAAGTTTAGAATTGTATTACATATAGAAATAAAGTACTGCTCCCTTTATAAAAGCAGTCATACTTTATACTTACACAGCTAGATAAGTCGGTGTGTCCCTAGCTGAATGTCATTGTAAGATCTGACATTGAGATTGGTTAGGTTTGGGAGATAGAGTATGTGTATGGGAGGGGCAAGAGAGGTGTTACTTAGTCTAGTAGGACAACAGCAACAGAGGAAGTGGTTATGGCTGTAATCTCAAGACCCTGATTTATTAGTAGGGAGGCCATTGTTATTGAAAGAGGACACAGGAGCTTGTAGAAATGGTTTCTTGCTCCTCATGGGGTCTCCTTGCTAAAAAGGTCCAGGGCTTCTGGCACTGGGACAGGGAAACAGCAAGACGCCACATCAGCCCAACACCAACATCGGAATCAGAAGAACAGCCAGAGTATAGACTGAAAGTTACAGGCAGAACAACATCTAAAGTAGCAGTTCATAAGTGGACCCTGTTTGCCACCCCAACATCTCATCCATCACCCAAAGCATCACTTATTCTTATGATCTGTACAAGGGACACAGTCATGGGAGCAATTGTGATGATCCATAACAGTATGAGAGGGAAACCGAAAAGCCATCTTAAACCCTAACCAGGATAACTTCCTTCTGTTGTAGCTGAAACTTGACTGAATCTAATATCACACTCTGTATGAGTAATATGTAATTCTAATATGTAACCATTTCCATTTTAAATTGAAGATTCTAAAAGCACTATTAAAAGCTCTCATAATTTTCAATCATAATATTAAAGATAAAATTAATGCCCAACTTCATGCAGCAAGAGTGTGTAATAATATTTTTTTGTATACAGCACTGTGTTTGTGAAATCTGAATACAGGCAAATTGAGGTTTTGTTACTGTTTTTTAATTGCACCAACCAATTTACATAGTTCTGCTGAGGTGATAGGAATATTATTTTGAAAACACTGGATGTCACATGGTCTAAGTTAAGAAATTCATTCTGCCACATCTGTACTGTGTTCAGACATGTTAAGGGCAGAAGGGAACAGGTCAAAGCACTTCATCTGGTAATTCATCCATCAAAGCCAATAACTTCTTATCAGACTGGAGTAATCTCTTTATAAAGATATGCAATTTTGCTTTAAAGACATTAAGTAATACAGAATCCACCACAGCCCTAGGTAAGTTGTTGAATGCATTAATTACTCTCAAATTATGTGCCTTACTTTCAGTTTTAATTTGTCTAACTTCCTCTTTCAGAAATTTTATTTTGTTATGTTCTGGTCTGCTAGATTAAACAGCTCTGTATTTTGAAAAGTCTTTTCTTCATATAGGTATTTATAGACCATGATCAAGTCACTTCTTAACCTCATCTTTCATAAACTAAATAGAATGAACTTAAGCCTCTCACTACAAAACATGTTTTCCAGTCTTCAAATCATTTGTGGATTTTTTCTGAACACTTTCCACTTTTTCAACATCCTTTTTCAAGTGTAGACATCAAAACAGGATACAATATTCCAGTGACAATCTCACTATTACTGTATAGAGAGCTAACACCACCCCACTACTTCAACTTGACATTAATCTCCTTATAAATCCAAGTTACGTGTTTGCCCACTCAGACACAGCTTTGCACTAAGATCTCACATTCAGCTGATCATCAGAGTCACTACTTTCCAGAGCACAGTCCCCAGCCCATAATTTTGACATATATTATTTTTCCTAGATATATTAACTTGAACTTTATTTAAAGGCAATATTAAAATGCATGTTTGAATGAACTGAGCTTAGCAAGAGATCCAGATCACTCTGTACAACTAACGTATCCTTAATCCTTCATGACACACTTTCAGTCTATGACCAGGCTGTTTCTCCCCCACTTCAATTTACAGTTGCTGTAATGCTCCTTTGTTTTTTGTTTCTTTGCTTTTGGGGGGAGAAATGGAGGGAACTTTTTGTTAAGGTAATGTTATCAAGAAATGTTAACATACTAAATCAGGGATCAGCAACCTTTGGCATGTGGCCCGCGAGGGTAAGCCAGTTTGTTCACCGCTCCAGGCCAGTGGGTGCTGCGGAAAGTGGAGTGGGCTGAGGGATGTGCTGGCTGATGCTTCCAGCAGCCCCCATTGTCCTGTAGCGTTGAACCACGGCCAGTGGGAGCTGCGATTGGCCAAACCTGCGGACACAGCAGGTAAACACACCGTCCCGTCCCACCAGAGGGCTTACCCTGGCAGGCCACATGCCAAAGGTTGCTGATCCCTGTACTAAATTGTATATTATTCAGAATAAGGTTAATATTCAAAAACACAAGCTAAAGACTCTGACTTGCTGACTTGGGAGCCTCCTCTAAGTAAGCTAAAAAGGGTGACAACATTTCTAAATACCCGTCATATTTTTGGTGTTTCTGTTGTGTTCGTAGTTTGTGAAAAAGTTTTTTCGTTACAGGGACAGTCCATATTTTACTATAACACAATTACATAGAAGTGGGGTCATATTTGTCCAATAATGGGTAATACAAAGTCTGGCTGCTCACAAAAAACATAATTTGTCCTTCTGTTTAAAATGTAGATCCTTTAGTACAGCATCTAATAATCAGGTCAGGAAATCTCTAGGAAGCAAGTATTTTGTCATGAGATAAGTCTCTAATAATTTCCTCCCATACCAGCTAATTCCTGGACACAACCACATGTGCAAGAATGTTCCCCTTTGCCCACAGCCCCACCAACAGAGCTCCTCCCTGGTAGCAAAAATATGATGGATCATAACTGGGCTCAAAACCCATAGATGCAGTAATTTATAAGAAATTTCTTTATGAGCTACACAAACTGAAGATGTATATTCCTTTTTTCTATACTGATATTCCAGATAAATTTCTTTGTCCAAATCCCATCTGTTTTATCCAGTGCCCAGAACCACTTTAGTGTCTCCCTGTCCCCTGCAGCAAAATAGATTATTTTTGGTTAGATTATTTATTTTTTATAATACAAGCAGCAAAGAAAGTAGACATACAGAGTCCCCATAAGCTGGAAAAGATAGCCTGTTTCCCTAAGAACCTCCATCTTGCATCCCAGAAAGTTCTTTACCCAGCAGGCAGATATCAACCATTCACAGGTATAGGGCATAGAACACAGCTACATTGTTAGTGTTACAAAATATGTGTCTTGAATGGTAAGACATTAATGCTAATTCATCATTTATTATGCACCTTCTAGTGCTAAACAACTTGCTGATATAGGGGACTGGATAAATAATGCTTGTTCAAAAATATATATCCACCTGAATGCATGACAGTTTAAAATCAAGTAATCTTGTCTAGACCACTGGATTGTCAATATAAAACATAAGATCCCTGGCTCAGTCCCTTACCCTTCCAACACATGCAGCCCCTGAAGCAGTACAAAGTATCTTTTGTAAGATCTCAACATCCCACTCCCCACGCAAATCAATGTACACAATGCATGATTCCAGAAAGCCACTTCCAGGCCTCCTTGAAATGCAGCTCAGCTTAATAGGACTCCCCTTGGAATAACACAGAAAATGATGATCCAGTGGATTGCTCACAGCATCTAAAGAAACGAAATGAAACATATGTGCACGTACTTACCCTCTCCCACCTTCAGGACACAAGGAAACAAAACAGCTCCAAACACAATGGGGTTCTGGTTAATAACTGGGGCTCCTAGGCATTATGGGAATATTAATAATAAAAACAGTGCTCCTAATCATAGAATATCAGCGTTGGAAGGGACCTCAGGAGGTCATCTAGTCCAACCCCCTGCTCAAAGCAGGACCAATCTCAATTTTTGTCCCAGATCCTTAAATGGCCCCCTCAAGGATTGAACTCACAACCCTGGGTTTAGTAGGCCAATGCTCAAATCGCTGAGCTACCCCTCCCCCCTAACATCCTCCTGAATTGTTTTTCTCCCCATATTTTTTGGGTGGGGAAAAAGGGATGAAAGATTACATTAATGATCCATTTTATGATAAAACTCTCAAAAACAAGATCTGAAGGGAAAGACAACTCTGTGCATCACAACAAGCTGCCTATAGAGAGAAGTATTGACCAAGCTTTTTCTAGTGGAGAAAACAAAAACAAGTCATTCTGACAGTGTTTGGTCAATAATCCATCAGCAGTTGAGAGGGGTGTTAACTCAGCCTCTTAAAGTCCTTGAGAAAGAGCTGGAGACTAGGTCAAGGTGTAAGGTGGAGTAAAATACAGGAGGGTAGGAACATGGCTTTAGGAAGGGAAGGAGTACTATAGATGTAACATTTGCAATGAAACTGAAGTTTGAAAGAACAATAAATGAAAGGTGTAACTGCTTTTATTGATCTTGAGGAAGAATATGACTTGGTTCCATAGGAGCTGGTGTTTGAAGTATTGAGATGGATAGGAGGGGGACTTCAAGAAGTGGAGAAAATAGATGAGGGTCAAGAGGTAAGTGGTGAAACTACATGGAATTCCAGAGAGATTTGGGATTCTGATAGAACTGAGATAAGACTGTGTGCTGTGTCTACTTCTTTTCTCTTAGTTAAGGAGCTAATTAGTAGATGAACCAAGCCTGGTAAGAGACACAGAAAACTAATGTATACTGGTGATCTGGCCCTTTTGGCTGACTGCAGAGGATTTGGTAACTATGGTTTGGAAATGGTGGGTCTTATGGAGACAGAAGAACAGATATAGGTAGTAGAAAATATACAGAGGAGAATGGCAGGCAAGCAGAGATTAGACAGAATGTGCATGGAAGGAATTAGAGAGAAGATGAACTCGGGACGCTCAATGATAGAAAGGGTGGAGAGTACATGTCTGAGGCAGGCTGGACATGTAATAAGAATAGGGGAAGAATGGCCAGCAAAGAAAGCCTGGGAGGAAAATAACAGAAAGAAAGAACATGGAAAACTGAGGATACAATGGAAGGATTCTGTCAGAAGTCTGAAAAGAAAAAGGACTGGAACTCCATGGAACAGAAGAAGTGGCAAAGAATCATGGGCACCTCCTACCCCATGTAAATGGGGAAGGAGTCGAGAAGAATTTAAGTTGATGGTGGGGAAACAAGGGGACTGCAGAAGGAAAGATCCCAACATTGGCTGCTAATCATATTCATACATACCTCAAAAGAGAAATTCATCTAAACAAGGACTGGTTGAAAATATTGCATTAAAAAATAAAGCTATTTTTCTATGAATTAGGTTTTTGACTATGCAACATTTATGTGAAGTGTTTTCTTGAAAACTTTCACCTTTTGAAATTTTTGGGGGGCTTGACCAAAAACTAAAAATTTCAATTAGGAAATGCTGCAGCAGTGCCGCATGGAATTGATGTTTTGGTGCTTTCTACCCCCATTCTCCTCAATGGGCTCAGCTCCCCATGCAGATACTCTGTAGATGCACCATGACCATGGACTCCCATCATGCACTGTAGTGGCTCAGCAAGAGGGAAGAAGTCTAATTCCTAATACACAATATATTGAAGAAAAAAACAGCACCATTTATATAGCATATTAGATAGCTAGTTTTCGAGAAAAGTAAAACAAAGAAGGTACTTTGAAAGTAATTCAAATTTAATTTGAAATGGGATGTGGAGCCTTTTAAATTTCATCCCCCTATGTCTTTTAACTCATAGGAAGCCCTTGGTTGAGAATTGGTTTAATCTGCATAAACCCATTATATGCTCTCAGAAATCTTTCATAATTCACACTGCAAATGGTTCAAAATCCTGGTTTCAAGTTGTAACATGAATTAGAAAAACTATTAGCTGTAATGAACAAATTTCATATGGGTAAAGTGTTGGAAGACAATTAGGACATCAATTCCTTTCCCATAATTTGAATCAAAACACAGTGAGAGTTAACTGTTGAAGGAAAAGTACTCAAAGAAATATGGGGAAAGTACTTATAAAAAATATTCAAAATAAACTAAATTAATTTTGTTAATGTTTTGAAGGAGAAAGGGAATTATCTTTAAAAATATCATCTAATTGAATTATAATTAGACAAAATATTTCCAATAGCATCTTGAACAACTCAGGAATGGTTTAAACAACAGGGAATGACATTTTTCTCTTACATAGCACTTTTCAACTGATTATCACAAATAATTTTATGAGTATTAAGTCACACAAAAAATCTCTCCTCTGATGTAGGCAAGTGTTTCTCTTATTAATTATTATTAATTATTAATTATTATTATTATTGATCCATTTTACTCATAGATATGCTGAGGAAGAGTATGGTTAAGTGGTTACATGAGATCTCACAACAAATCAGTGGGAAAACCAGAAGTCAAAGATAGGGAACAAATTCTGTGCTGCAGCTCATACACGGTGCATCTCAGAAAGTGCAGCCCAAGGGAGATGGGCAAAGGTGGCATGACTTCAGTGGGTGCAAGATCAAAACCTAATTAAGAAAGGATGGGCCAGACTCTCAGCTTATATCAATCAGTTTAGCTTTACTGATTCCTGAAAAGTATGTCTAGCTCATTCAAAAGTTATGGGCTTGATGCAGGAATTACTTGCTAAAATTCTATGCTAGGTGTTATACAATAATTCAGACTAAATAGGTCCCTTCCAGCCCTAAAAAAAACCAGTTATTAATTATGACTCAGTAGGAACAGGACTGAACCCTTAAACTCTGCCATTTTTTACAATCTTCTGCTTCTGAAGGATACTGATCTGTGTTCTACATTCCACTGAAAGCACCTCAGGTGTCACTCAATTTACTGTTGTCCTCATTTGCTAACTTAGGGAATTGCATGTTTAAGGCAATTCACTGCATAACAAATAGGTAGAGCAGTGATCAGACCACATTTTACAAGTAGAGTTTCTGTCTGAACATTCTCTGGGTCATTTTTTGGGGGGGGAGACTAAAACTAGGAAAGGGGGGGTAGTTGCAACAACAAAACATTTTCCCATCTCCCCCCGCCTTCCACTACCTTTTTCTCCTTTTTGACAATGCACAGAAGAAGAGTATCAAAACATGACTACGAAGACTTCTACCACCAAATTTCAATGAGCATGACATTTCTAATCAAAGTTGTGTTTTGATTAAAAAAAATATCTGCAACTATTATTCCAAAGTTTCATAAAAAAACAATTTGTGAAGATTGTAGAAGATCTGTAACCTAAATGGAGGAAAATTGTCAAATCAAAGTATTGGGGGGGGGGAGAAAGTCCATTGGTTTCACACAGTTCTTTGGCATCTAAAGTTAAGACAGTGTTTAACAATTATTATTTGTTGAGTAATCACATGGTTATTCAAGCATGTTTAGAATGGAGTTATTGGTCAAAACTTTTCTTCCCTACTTCACCATCAGGATTTTTTTCTACCCCCTCCCTCTTTCCTCCCCCACCCCACCAAAAATGCTATGTGTAATTGATTTTTTTTTTGGTCATCTTCATTGTGGATGTATTTCAGGTCTTCTGCATACAATGGACTAACTAGTTCTTTAAAGACCTCTGATTCCGTTGTGCTGAATCTGACAGTTTTGTTTTTATTTTATCGCTGTAATGTTTGCTGGATATTTGAAATCCCCATTTAACATCTCAATCAAAATTTATTTTTAAAAAAGCTCCTCCTGGTATTATGCTTTTAAGGATCCTGACAGCAGGTACGCTCATCTAACAATCATAGAGATGAAGCCTCTGGAATGCATAACCTCTCCACAGCTCTGATTAGAAGGGATACCTATGATTGAGTTAATTTATAAATGCAAGATATTTTAAGTTGCTAGGCAACATTATCCTGCCTACACCTCCCTATTCTCAGTAATAGTTTTTATCTTACTATTCTTGGAGGAGTTATGTGGGTGGAGTTCCTAGAACTTTTATGAACAATCCCTCTCTCTAGGCTTTTTGTGCAGTTCAAATAAGACCTTCCTTAATTATGCACTAGTCAATTTTCTAATTCACTAATGGTAAGGAAAGTTGTTTTCTTCTAAAACGGAAAAAGTAACTTTCTTAGAATAATTGTTCTCTCTAAAGTTACTCTGCCTCTCTGCTTTGCCATAGAGTTCTGTCTAGAACCTTCCCAATTCTGCCTTCTGCCTGGTTCCCTATTAGACAAGTAGTACAGTTATCTTAATTCCTTTGAATTATTTTTTTAAATACCACAAATGCAACAGATATCCCATTCAGTGGTGCAAAAACATTTGGATGTTCTTCTTCAGTCTGCTCCAAGCAAGCAAGAGTCAGCATGTGGGACTTAACAGGTGTCAAAGCCTTTGGCACAGTTTGATAGGTGTCACTGCCTTCCATTCTCATGTCATTAGTGACTGACCCAAGTTTACCACACTGGTTCATTACAGATTGCTGTAAGACTTCTTATTTTTCAAAATCATGTAATGAAAAATAGTAAGGCATTCAACATATTCTATAATACACTAGACCATTTCCAATATATACATGTATTGGCTTTGGATTTTCATGCATTTTTCCTTCCCAACTCTCATCTGCAAAGGTGCTTTAAAGTTTTGTTTTGTTTTAAACTCCACTATGCTGTGATAGAAATGACTTTAAAAATAAGCCTGAGTCAATTTAGTAGTGAAGAAAAGTACCAGCTTGATAACCCTCTAAGCAGAAACCCCTTATTTATCCATAGAATTGGAACAGCATGGCCATCAGCTATGAGAGCTTCCCTCCACACCTGCCAATGTTAGTAATCTTTTTTTCTGCAAGGACCACCTCATGCACTGAGAAGTTAGTTTAGTCTCCTTCATATTTGTTCCACATTTCTTTTGTGACTGCAAATAAACAATTCCAGCTGGGCTGCTAGTTCCCATGATGTGGACACCTGTCCATTAAGGCAGACTTGAACCATCAACTCTCTTCACATAAGTCTGCTCTTTATTTCATAATTAGCACATATCATATGAACTACAGGCTAAGTTCAGTCATTATATGAAAAACAAGACACACTTCTACAGTCTCATTTGGCCCCGTGCCTGTAGCAACAGTCTTGATATTGGAATTCCAGAAAGTCCTTTCCATATAATTCTAACATATTAAGCTTACCATTTGACAAAGTGTAAATATTTCTTGGAAATCAGAGAAGTTGAAAGTCAGTCACTTAACATTTATTTGTTTCAGGAGTTCAGCATAATAATGTGATGCTCCCAAGCATTTCATGCAATTTTGCTGCATTTACATCCATATGATGAGGAAGCAGCATTCCCATTCTATTCTTCATCATGCCCTCTGCAAATTCTGTAGCTGAGAAAAGCAGTAGGCTCAATGTTTTCCATGTGAGATTGCTTCTATTGACCCAGTTATGCTTATGGCCATTGAAAAAACAATTTAAATGACTTCTGCTAGCCTGTTTTTCAGCACATAGACTTATCTTCAGTTCTGTCACCATCTATCACAACTGCACTGTTATGATATTTCAAACAGGTACATATGGGGTTTGGACACAATGTAGTGAAAAAAATCTAACAAAATAAAAATCAGAAAGATACATCTGAATTATAATTGTATCCATCAGTCCAGCAATGGATGAGAATAAAATTGTTGCACCCTAGTTTGCTCAATGTAAAAGCAGGAAGTAATAAACAACAACATAGCCCTTAGGTTGTTTAGGTACTAGAAACAAATTTGGACAGCACATCTAAGTGCAGCAGACCATATATAAGTCATAACTAAATACATCCAAAAATCTAACACTGTAGTAGTCTCCAGTTTTGGTCACCTGCAAAACATGTTAAGAAAACATGAAGGCTGAAAACTGAAGCAATACACATTCTGGATGTGTCAAAGGTAATGTTGGTCATGAAAGTTTTACTGTGCCTTTGTCCTATTTATAGTAATTCAGTCTTTAAATGTATCTCTCATTTTCCTATATGACCCCTGCCTAATAGGACACAGTTTAATATTACTCAGCGAGTAATTTTTTTTTAATCCTTGCATTTCAAAATATGGTCTCCTGCCTCATTCTCTGTACACAAATCAGCCTCTCCATGAAGGTCTGGCTTCACAAGCACAATTAAGCCTGGCTCACAAGCACATGCCCAACTTTAAACATGCTGCCACTGAAATCAATTGCTAAATTATGTGCTCATATGTTTAAAGTCTAGCATATATCTTACTGAATCAAGACCTGAGTAAGGCAGGTATTAACTTATAATATGAATGAGGCAAGGGTCTTCTGGAAAATAGTGTCAGGGCCTTCTGGAAAAAAAGTGATGGGGCTCTGCTGAGAAAATCACTTCCAAATGACCCCTGATATCCCAAGGAAAGGCTACTGTTTTATATCACCTATTCCCAAAAAGGAGGCTTTATAAAGCTGATCCAGGTGAAATGAAGAATCCTACTAGTTTTTATTCAAGCAAGAAGTCCCTCAGTCTCTGGTGTCATTTAGAGTCAATGGGCCAGATTCCAGTTTTTACTCATGTTGAATAATCCTTCTCCCCATAAGTGGGACCAATTAAAATTAAGAAAAACTATGTATGGAGTAAGGGGAGAGCAAAGGAACGAGTATTTGGCCCAGTGAGAGCCTTGCGTGAGAAGTGACTGGAAGATTTGGTCAGAATCCTTCATTATAGCAAAAAATGCAGATCAAAAGAAGTAATGAGTTAAGTGGAACCATTTCAAACAAAGGGTAATGCACATGCATCTGTTATTTTCAATTTATATAAATGTCTTAAAAATTTAAAAACAATTTTTTAAAAGTCAGAAAAAAGGATGGCAACGACACAGAAATAAAAATTAGAAAGGGGAAAATCAACACGTTGGGATTCTAAGGCCATTTGCTTTGTGCAAACATTTCTAATTTGATCAGAAGGAAGCACTAACACTAATTCCTCACCACTAAGACAGACAGAAGCTCAAAAACGTAAAATTCAGGTAGATGCTGAATGCAAGCACCCAACAATGAGATGTGACTAGTGTCAAATACCAACATTAAGGTCCAGATTCTGCCACACTCACTGAAGCGGAATAATGCATTACACTGCATATAATCATATTTAAATCATTAGAACTATTCAATAAGGGCCTGAACCAAAACCCATTGAAGTCTGAGAGTTCTTCCAATATGCTTTGGATCAGGCCATCGGTAAAGGTAGCAGCATCTGGCCCTAATATTTATCACTAATGTTCACAAACATTGGGAAAAAATTGTAGTGGTGATGTCAGGATAGTCATTTTCGTAAAAAGCTAATGCATTTTCAATATAAAGTTTGTGTCAAGCTCTTCCTACAAAGTTCTCTTTAATATCATGATCCATTTTTGCAGCTGTAATTTTGCTGTCAAATCTTAAAAGGTTTTAGTCCTTGAAAATCGTGATCTGAAATTTTAAACACCTATCTAAGCTTCAGTTGAACTGGCTGCTTTCGTAAAGAAAGCATGTTTGCTCTTACCAAAATATTAGAATAGACTAAGTGATACACAATTGTGCAACTGAAAAAAACCCACCACATTCTACTTCATCAAAATAACGGAATATCATTGCTGCTCTAAAAAATCTCTGAGGATTCTTCAAGATGACATACAGCCTGAAAGTAACTGAGAGCATGAGTGCATCTTGTCTCTTTTATAAACTCAATTTACAAGCAAGGATCATTTTAGAAAACATACATTTTAAGCAACCAATATTGGCTACTATAGTCTTGAACTGAAATAATAATTAAGTCTAATGAGCTTGAGAGGATTATTGTTAGAAGACAAAGATTTTTGATATGGAGATGACAAAGACATTTGATTCCATTCCTATTATTTGTTTAGTGTCCATCCTCACGTTATTGAAGCTGCACATTCATAGAAGTTTCACAGTCATAGCTCTGAGTGGGTTTTTATACATTTGACTGTGGAAATAAGCTTCATATTATTTTTATATTCTACTATGTTGTGTAATAAGAGCTATAAAGATGACCTTAAGAGAAAACTGATGTTAGATACTATCTGTTGAAAGAAGTATGAGATCTACAATGTTTCAGGATGATAAATCAAATTTTAGATTTCTAATAATTTTATAGAAAAAAAACCAAAATATTTTGGTCCATATACAATCAGCAAGTCACACAATTCTAGGAGGAGGACTAGACAACATGAACTACAGCAAAGGAAACTTTGCACGCCATGGCATAGTCAATTTCTACACTATAATATAGAGTGAGAAAATATTGGGGGTTTTGGGGGCATGATCCAGCAGTCCTTACTCAGGCAAAGCTCCCACTGAGTTCAATTGGAGTTTTGCCTAAATAAGAAATATAGGGTTTGGCCCCAATCTGTGATTCTACAAGTGTCTTAACGGAATGGCCTATTTCTTTAACATAGCTTTTGGACAGTGTACCCTAACAAGGCATCACATAATGAGGAGTCATCTAATAGAAGACATGGAAGACAACAAGAAGAGTAGCTGGGAGAAAGCTCTTCCTTTATAAAAGGATTTCTTAATTACAATTATAAATAGTTGGGCAAATCCTGGAGTCTTTATTCAGCATTTACACATGCTAAACTCACCAACTACAAGGGTTGAAGTGTTTTGGGTCTGGTTCTTATTCACATTAATGTCCCATTACACCACTGTGGCAGTGTAAATGGGTTTTAAAGTAGAACTATATTATATTTACACCCACTTTGAGCACCTTTTACACTGTGTGAGTGGTGTAATGTGACCATAAAGGTATGTCTACTCTGCAATCAAAGGTGCATATGCAGGCATACTGGAGCCAGCTTTAATCTAGTTAGAATTAGTAAAAGCAGTAGTGAAGATGCTCAAATATGTATTCATGGTCCCAGGTGGGCTTAAACAACCCATGATACCATGGTTTCACAGCTATTGTTACTTAAGCTAGCTAGAAAAAAATTAACTCGAGTATGTCCACATACACTGTGGTCACACGTCTAACTACTGTATAGAGATATCCTAGATGGGAATTAGGTCCTTCATATGTTTATAAAGGAAGCAAAACCTGGACTATGGCTTTTGACTTTGTACTGTTTCTGTGCAAATCTGTAGCAATTTTGCCCCTTTTAAAAGCCAATAAAATACAGTCACAGAAAAAAAATTTGTCTTCCAAGACTAAGTGGCAAGAAGGTACATTAGCACATGCCTAACTTTAAGCATGTGAATAGTCCCATTGACATCAAAGTGCTTCATTTAGACATATACTAAAATACCTTGTTGAACAGAGGTATTAAAAAGGGCAGTTCCTCTTTGTGTAATTCACCTGTTTTCTGCCCTTTGTTCTTTCCATAAAAAATTGCTGGTTTAAATATACCAGTGATTTGGCTGTGAAAAAAATGAACTAATAAATGTTTCACATTCCATTGCATGCTTTCCTATATATTTGATTATGAGTCTGAAAGAGTGAAAGATACACTTGCATGCTGGTCTGAGAAGATATTTCACTCACTCATATTTAGGGCACGTGGAAAAGAACAAAGGGGACAGTGTGGGAAAAAATTACATTGGCCACTTGAGAGATATAATTCAACATCCCTGGCTTATCACTAAGCAGTATAGGTAGGCAACTGAATAGATGTTCTGCCTGTGTCTACAAATACGGAATTTGGCAAAAAGACCTGAGTTACTAACATACCTAATACATCTAACTTTCTAAGAACAGACTTGAAGAAGAGCTCTGCATGGCTTGAAAGCTTGTCTCTCTCACCAATAGAAGATGGTCCAATTTAAAAAAAAATACCTCACTCATCTCGTCTTTCTAAGAACAAACAAATCATTTCTGTGACCAAAATCCAGAAGTAGTCCATAGTGCTTGAGAAAACAGTAAACAATGCAATGACTTATTGAGCCAGTAAAGAGATCTAAGTTATTATGGCACACTAGTCTTAAGGCTGGTGAAGTGCTTTTAGGGAACATAATTCAAACCTTTCAGACATGCATATAATCTCCTGTTTCAGAGTAGCAGCCGTGTTAGTCTGTATTCGCAAAAAGAAAAGGAGTACCCGTGGCACCTTAGAGACTAACAAATTTATTAGAGCATAAGCTTTCGTGAGCTACAGCTCACTTCATCGGATGCATTTGGTGGAAAAAGCAGACCCAAATACATCCGATGAAGTGAGCTGTAGCTCACGAAAGCTTATGCTCTAATAAATTTGTTAGTCTCTAAGGTGCCACGGGTACTCCTTTTCTTTTTGCGAATACAGACTAACACGGCTGCTACTCTGAAACCTGTCATTATGCAAGGCACTGAATTTAGCCGTATAGAGTGGAAATCTGTCAACTTCATGAAAAAACTCGCACAGATACAAGCTCTGCTTTTTCCACCAAATATAATCTCCTGAAATCGAACAGTGAAATTATGTGCCTTGGGGCCCTTATTAGGGCTTAGTGTGGCTTTGCACTTACAGAATAAAGAAGGAGAAGATCCCTCATTATGAGAAGGATCACCACATGAACGTATCAGTTACCGTACCCCCATCTTATATCAATTCCTGCATGAATTAAAGATGGAGAAAGAGTTTTAGCCAGAACAGAAGCAGTCAGCCAGAATTGTCTCTTTCCAAAAACAAAAAAAATATATTTTCTGTGATTAAGATGCTTTTTAATTTATTCTTGTGCATCTGTAGATTTCCTAGTTCTGGCTGAGATTGTGGATGAACGCACCACAGTACCACTAACATAGCTGTGGCATTTATAGCCTGATTAGAATGGAAAGCAGCATGAAAAATTTGCAAGAAAGACCTTTTGTGGGCATTCTGACTCACATTTGCAAACCAAAGTAAGTTTGGATAGGTCATTATAAGCGTCAAACAACTTAGATTGTAAGCTCTTTGGGTCAAGTTCTGCCTTCTAGTTCTGCATTTGAAAGCACATAGCGAAACAGGTTCCTGGGCTATCATAGGACTTACCATAAGATTATTAATAATTCCCTGCAATAGCTGGATGTGTTGTGGAGTGGTTTCTTTTACTTCATTAACATTCTGCTGACAGCAGCATATATTAGCCTGGACCACTCCTATTAGAGCAAAAAATTAATTACAGTACAACCAGAGAGCATTCTTATATTTCAGCTTTGTTTTGACTTCGCTCCAGGGCCAGGTTTTCCTTTCTACCGATTCCCATAGGTACTTGCATAATTTTACTTTCCTTAAATGTCACAGAAGTCTGTGAAAACCATTTACAATTCAATCTTTGCCATTCTCCCTCCACATTGTAGAGTTCACTGTATTGCTTTTTTTTCTGAACAAAAAGACAAATTGCACTGTTATTGAAAAGATCACATGCAATGTATTCTTGTGTTACTGGATCAATACATATCAATTAATAGGTACTTGCTAGGAAGGTTTCACCCATTTATCATACGAAGAGAAATTACGATCCACTATTGATCACCTTAACTATCTGTTCACCAGTATACTTGTGTATTATACATTCTATCTCTGACTATGGTAGTCAAACCTCAATACAATCAACAAGACATATGCGGGAAAAGGTGGATGGTGCTTAAATCATTCATCATGATTCTACATGTCCTGATGAATCAAAATTGGCAAGTAGCTAAAGACACTGAAGAGCTAATATTGTCAGCATGTGAAAGCTCTGCATCAGTGATTATGGTGGGTTTCAGAGTAGCAGCCATGTTAGTCTGTATTCGCAAAAAGAAAGGGAGTACTTGTGGCACCTTAGAGACTAACGAATTTATTAGAGCATAAGCTTTCATGAGCTACAGCTCACTTCATTGGATTCATTTGGTGGAAAATACAGAGGGGAGACTTATAGACACACACAGAACATGAAACAATGGGTTTTATCATACACACTGTAAGGAGAGTGATCACTTAAGATGAGCCATCACCAGCAGCAGTGGGGGGGAGGAGGAAAACCTTTCATGGTGACAAGCAAGGTAGGCTATTTCCAGCAGTTAACAAGAACATCTGAGGAACAGTGGGGGGGGAGAAATAACATGGGGAAATAGTTTTACTTTGTGTAATGACTCATCCATTCCCAGTCTCTATTCAAGCCTAAGTTAATTGTATCCAGTTTGCAAATTAATTCCAATTCAGCAGTCGCTCGTTGGAGTCTGTTTTTGAAGTATTTTTGTTGAAGGATAGCCATCCTCAGGTCTGTAATCGAGTGACCGGAGAGATTGAAGTGTTCTCCAACTGGTTTTTAAATGTTATAATTCTTGACGTCTGATTTGTGTCCATTTATTCTTTTACGTAGAGACTGTCCAGTTTGACCAATGTACATGGCAGAGGGGCATTGCTGGCACATGATGGCATCTATCACATTGGTAGATGCGCAGGTGAACGAGCCTCTGATAGTGGGGCTCATGTGATTAGGCCCTATGATGGTGTCCCATGAATAGATATGTGGACAGAGTTGGCAACGGGCTTTGTTGCAAGGATAGGTTCCTGGGTTAGTGGTTCTGTTGTGTGGTGTGTGGTTGCTGGTGAGTATTTGCTTCAGATTGGGGGGCTGTCTGTAAGCGAGGACTGGCCTGTTTCCCAAGATTTGTGAGAGTGATGGGTCATCCTTCAGGATAGGTTGTAGATCCTTGATGATGCGTTGGAGAGGTTTTAGTTGGGGGCTGAAGGTGATGGCTAGTGGCGTTCTGTTATTTTCTTTGTTGGGCCTGTCCTGTAGTAGGTGACTTCTGGGTACTCTTCTGTCTCTGTCAATCTGTTTCTTCACTTCAGCAGGTGGGTATTGTAGTTGTAAGAAAAATAACAGAACATACCTGTATATCCTGGGAGGAATGGCTTGTACTTAAAAGCCCACCTGAGCATGACATGGTAGAATACCATGTGGCAGTCTGGATTTGTGTGCTTCAAGAAACGTGCGTGTGTCTCCTTTTTGCCTCATTTTATGTCTCCTTTCACTGCTGCCAGTGAAATCTTAGAACCTTCCCCTTAAAGTGCAAAGCTACAAATAGATCACATCCCATCACATGAATTAGCCATATCTGTTATCACATTCTCGTAGCAATGCCACTGAAGATTTCTTTCTGAATATCCTTTGTCCTTACCTATCAGTACAGATAAGAGAAAGATTTAGTTCTACAGTATTTTTGTTGTTGTTGGAAGCAATATATCAGTTATTCAGCATAGTTTATTTTAAATCAATAATTGCTCCTTATTGTTCAATTTATAGTCTAGTATTGTACTTTATGAGAAAAAGTTATGCAGAAAATCTTGATATATTAACAATTGTAGCAAGTTACCATTAAGAAAATTAACATAGGACATTCAACAATCCCAGTTATTATAAATATCAGCACCACACAGATCAAGTTTTCAAAAGCACTTAAGTGACTTAGTAGTCTAAATCCAATATTTAAAGTGATGTAAGTGATGTCCTAGGGGACAGATTCATAAAGGTCTAGCCAGCAGTCTGGGAGTCAGGGGGCTGGGAGTCTGTGAGAGAGTCCTGGGAGGGAGTTACGGTGTAGGAATGGGCTGGGGGTTGGGGTGCAGGGTCTGGCCAGGAATTAGGATGCAGGAGGAGGCTCAGGGTTGGGCCAGGAAGTTGGGGTGTGGAGTGCTTACCTGGGGCAGCTCCTGTTTAGTGCGAGGGATGCAGGTGGGAATGTGGGGGGGGGCATGCAGGAGCTCTATTTATACACCGTACAATGCTATATTTGGTGCTCAGGGTGGGGGTGGGGATGTATGGGAGTGCAAGAGTCAGGGCTGGGGTCCTTAGGGTGTGTGAGGGGGGTGTAGGAGTCAGGGCAGGGGCTGGGGGGTTATGTGTAGGGGAGTGTGGGGGCCCTGCCTTTACTCCACCCTGCCCCAGTTACACCCCCTTCCCCAAGGCCCCAGGCCCCACCTCTTCTCCGCCTCCTCCCCCGAGCGCGCTGCAGCCCTGCTTCTCCCCTTCCATCATGCCGGCAAACAGCTGTTTGGCAGAAGGAGAAATGCTGGGAGGGGGAGGAGTGGGAATTCAGTGCACGCAGGGAAAGAAAGAGGTGAGGGAACTTGGCTGCCGGTGGATGTGGGCAGAGCCTGTCCTGCATCAGGAGCCCCAGGAGCCGGCAGGACCAAACTTCTGCCCCCACAGAAGAGAACGGTGGGCAGAGAAGAGCTGGCAGTGCCTTACTGAAGTCCAAGTAGAGCTGGCCAGGCTAGGGCCCCTTTGGAGCCTGGGCCCAACGCCATGGTAAACCCGGTACTGGACAAAACAGCAGTAAGGTAATTGTTTTATCCAAGGGTGGTGAGAGGAAAGATAACCACAAGGCTAAGGACCTGCCCTAGGAACAGGAACAGACTTGAACTTGTTCCTGATCAGTAACCTAAGCTCTTCCCCAGGTCCTATGGAGAGACTACCATAGAGCCTGGTGATGAGGTGGAGGATAGTGCCATGGAGACAGAAGTTTCCGGTCTCACTTGGCAAGGAGGAAATGCATGGAGGGCTGTGGGTGTTAATCCAGTGGTTCCAAGCCCTTTATACCATAAACAGATATTTCTGTCTCTATGCACTCATAAGAAAAATGCGATGTCAGTAACTTCGTTGACTTTTCCAACCATCTACATTATAACAGAAATAACGTTTTAATTTATTATCCAAACTATTAAACAAAATCAAAAGCTTCCTGGATCATGCATATTGAAAAGTCAAGGTTTCTTGTGAGAAGCTTGACAAGGACATGCCCTCAAGAGGACTGCCATGTGCTGTGTAAGAGCTACACAAACAAAATTCTCCTGTCATTGCAATTTAAAAATATTATACTGCTTTAAAAAGTGACTCTAAAAGAAATGGACTTGTGTTTTTGCACTTTCTCCTCACTTACTCCCACACAAACTTATGTTGTCTTTCATGGCTTGCACAGAGATAATAGAGGGAAGGATTTGGCCTGAGGTGTTTTTTGTTTTTGTTTTTGTTAAATGATGGTGATCCGTAAGAAAGAATACAGATTGACTCTCTGATTTCCAGGTGAGTTGGCAGGACTGGTAGCTGGAAAAATTTGTGAACTGAACAAATTTGATATGGCAGCATAGAGGCCCTATATGATTTCAACTCTACCCTTCTATGTTTCTATAAGCCTTTATCAATGAACACCTCTACAATGCTATATTTTTACATAGTCTTTTGACTGAGTACACCCACACTTTAAACCTTTTGAATTCCCCCCACCTCAAAATATACATGTGTTTCAGAACCTCAGTTTGCAGTAAGTGGCTTGTTTAGCTAATGATGTAAAAAAGCAACCAGATAATGTACTTATTAAAAAAGAATTCATAAATAGGAACAAAAAAATAGAAAAAGCTCTCAATCCTGCTGACAGTGGAGTAGATGAGAGTTTTGCTATGGATTTCAATAGAAGCTTAGTATTAACCAAGAGAGGAAGGAGGTTGAAAAGTCTAAAGAAGCTACAGAAACTTGGTGATAAGTTGATTTGCTCACGGGTGGTGGGGTGGGAATGGAATGAGGGTTCCCCTCCTGAAATTTTTGGGAAGAGCAATCCAATTAGATGAGATAAGTTATTTAGAGAGAAAGTAACAACAAATCTATGCTCTTAAAAATTTTGAGAGAATATATTTAAATTATATATAGATACATTTATGTCTGTCTGTTACACATTTTCTTCCATCCATCTCTCCAGTTTACCTCAAAAATACCACATCTAAGAGCATCATTCCCTTTCATCCTTTTCACCATGTTCCCTCCAACTTCAAATTCCCTCAGTAGCTTCCTATCTCCTCCTGTATCAAATTTGAGATATAGCACATTTCATCAGTACATAAGAGGTAGGTATTATTGTAATAAGCAGTATCAATGGAGTTTGACATGTTTTACATATTGTTGTTGGTCATGATTTCTTAGGGAGTAAAGAAGAGAGATAATGTGTCCTTTTCCAATAAAATGTGTAGTATGATGAGATAATGTCTTCAAGTCACTAGGGCCTGATGAAATGCATCCTAGAATACTCAAAGAGCTGACTGAGGAAATATCTGAGCGATTATCCTCAAAATGTCAGGGAAGATGGGTGAGATTCCAAAGGACTGGAAAAGGGCAACTATAGTGCCAATCTATAAAAAGGTAAATAAGGAC
Source organism: Dermochelys coriacea (assembly GCF_009764565.3). NCBI lineage: Eukaryota > Metazoa > Chordata > Testudines > Dermochelyidae > Dermochelys > Dermochelys coriacea. Next base: position 97,383,659 of record NC_050069.1, read on the forward strand.
AACCAGGGGAATTACAGACCAGCCATCTTAACTCTCAGTACCCAGAAAGATAATGGAGCAATCAATTATGCAATCAATTTGCAGACACTTAGAAAACAATAAGGTGTTAAAGTAACAATCAACATGGATTTGTCAAGAACAAATCATGTCAACCCAGCCTAATAGCTTTCTTTGATAGATAACGAGACTTCTGGATGGGGGGAGTGGTAGATGTGGTATATCTTAACTTTAGTAAGACTTTTGATACAGTCTTGCATTACCTTCTCATACACAAACAAGGGAAATACAACCTAGATATAAGTGGGTGCATAATTGCATGGAAAACTGTTCCCAGAGGTACACAATCAAACTGAAGGGCATATCAAGGGGATCCCACAGGGATCAGTTCTGTTCAATATTTTCATCAATGATTTAGATAATGGCATAGAGAGTACACTTATAAAGTTTGAGGATGATATCAAGCTGTGAGGGGTTGTAAGTACTTTGGAGGATGGGATTAAAATTCAAAATGATCTGTACAAACTGGAGAAATGGTCTGAAGCAAATAGAATGAAATTCAATACAAACAAATGGCAAGTACTCCACTTAGGAAGGAACAATCAGTTGCACAGATACAAAATGAAAATGACTGTCTAGGAAGGAGTACTGTGGAAAGAGATCTGGTGATCACAGTGGATCACAAGCTAAATGAGTCAACCGTGTAACACTGTTGAAAAAAAAACAATCAGCATTTTGGGATGTATTAGCAGGAGTGTTGAAAGTAAGTTACGAGAAGTAATCCTTCTAGTCTTCTCCATGCTGATTAGGCCTCAACTGGAGTATTGTGTCCAGTTCTGGGTCACATGTCAGAAAAATGTGGACAAATTGGAGAAAGTCCAGAGAGGAACAACAAAAATGATTAAAGGTCTAGAAAACATGACCTAGGAGGGAAGATTTAAAAAAATTGGGTTTGTTTAGCCTGGATAATACTTAGTCCTGCCTTGAGTGCATGGGACTGGACTAGAAGACTTCAAGGTCCCTTCCAGTTCTACGATCATTATTATACTTCTAACTCCTATGATCAAAAATATTTGCTTTTTCCTTTGTTCTCTCAGGGGTTAAATACTGAAAACACTAAAGAAATTGTTAGGTTAGTCACAAAGAGACAGAGGGAAAATGGACACAAGCAACAATTTTTTATATTTATATAAACACACACAGTATCTGGGCAGGATGGGCAGTGACTAGGCTGTCTTACTCGCAACAGCTGTGTCCAGCAGATTTGAAAGGAATCTTCTTCACCTAGTTCTCCATCTGCAGTTTGTAGAGTTTGCTCAGTTGATTGTTCAGACGTTGGAACAAACTGAAGACATCAATCGTGTCTGTTGAACTCCCTGCACTGTGTCTCATTCGTGTATGATCCAGATGATACATTCTTTTTTCTTTACAACTGATGTTCTCCATTTTTTCCTCCATCCAATGTGACTGAAATATGATCACCAGGTTCCAGATTAGGGAATTTTCTAATTTACTGATGTCAGTTATAGAAATGTTCATAAGCTCCCTTTGTCCTTTGATCTTATTTGGCCACTCATCACAGGTTTAGCCACTTTGAGGAAAAGTTGGAACAGTAATTCTGAGTTGCCTTCCCCATCAGGAGTTGGGCTGGGTGAGTAGCTACTAATAGTGTTAACCTGTAGCTCAGAAGAGCAAAGAATACATCTTCCTGCTTCAATACTTTCTTGGCTGTCTGTAAAGCCCTCTCAGCTTCTCCATTTCCTTGGGGGTAATGTGGGTTTGTAGTGATGTGTTCAAAATTATATTTTGTTTGGAAATACTTAATATTAAGATTAAATGAATGGTGGTCCATTGTCCGTCAATAGTTGTTCTAGAATACCACAATGGGCAAACATGCACTAATTTTTGAGACCACTGAAACACAGCCATAATGTTCTTTAGATACTTGGGACATCCTGCCCAAATGTAACTAAAAACTTCTTGAAGTTGCTTTCTATCTGCCAAGACTGCTTTTTTGCAGTAGTCTCATACCTAACAATGGTCTGTGAGCTTCCACAGCATCCACATAAATCTTTAAAACTTCCTGTGGCCCACAGGTATTTGAGTGTGATGCTGGGCTCCCAATGGTACATCTGCCATTATCATATTTTTACCAGAAATTATTCAACTATTGGGTAAACTCACATCAGCATCTCATCCAACGCAGTTCAAAATATCTCCAGTACTATTTACGACAGTATCTTCTGATTTCAGCTCAGGGAGGTGTTGAAGGTAATTTTAAGTCCCTCTGACATGATCATTACATCTACACCTAAGTAGTTTTTTTTTAAACAGTCATTCACAAATATTATTTTCCTTTACATTAATCAGTAGGTCCATATTTGTCTCAGACAAAGTTGCTCTCAGAATTCAGATATTGGAGCTATAAGTCAGTCATATGTTGCACCAGGACTACTCTCAGAGGATAAGAAAGACTCACACTTTTAGTATCCTTTAAATGTCATTTCACTCTAGGCTCTATTTCTGTCACCTTCAATTTGTGTTTTTAGTTTTGATTCACTCACCAATGGGTGAAAGATTTTGTTTTTTCTCTTTTCAAAGAGTGGAGTTGGTATCAACACTAAAATAAAACACATCATGAAAACTTCCACGATACAGGAACAAAATAGAGAAAACAGTTGAAGTATGGTAGCTTGACTAAGTTTTGAACATCACTACTTTAAAGTTAAGCAAAGGGTAAAGGAAATTAGAATCTCATGGAGATAAAACAACACTTTGCTTATAGAGCCATGCACACGGACCTTCCAAGTGGTCATTTTTGAAAGAAAATGAGGTTTTCATGCAATATTACCCAATTTACTCCTGCAATTGTAGGTTCAGTAGGTGCAATGGGTGTAGCTAAATCAAGGGCCAAATGTGATTTGCCCAAAGCACAATAACTTCATGTCTAAACTAGACATCCCCTAAAAATAGCTAGAACCTAAAGTACATACTTTACTGAAGTACCATTTACTGTTATAAGACACAAAATAATCCACATTCATGGTCATTGTTTTTGCAAAACAACACAGTATTCTGTACCCAGATTCGGATTATCAGGAAAGGGAGCATAAGTTTACTAACCAGAACCATTTTTTAAATGCTGTTGACATTACTGATGAAATGAGTAAATAAGTAAGGGAACAAATGCAAAGCTCATGTTCTAAATGTGATGAGGAACAGAATTAAAAAAGCCTTAAGTCGAAGCCACATTTTCAGCTAGTATAAGTCAGCACAGCTCCATTGAAATCAATGGGGATGCCTGACTTCAGTGGAGCAACAATTGATACCAGCTGAGAGTCTATCCCTCAGTGTTGACTAGATAGAAGACAGAGATAGTGTATTTGCTAGACAAGAAGTGGAATAAAGTGGTACAAAGTTTGTTTCAGACAATAGAAAAAAAATAAGATGAAGACTAACTTACTAATGTTCCATATTATTAAAAGGAAGTTGCACTAGTGAAAATGAGTAAAAATAATTGGCTGAACCGGTTATATACAGATCTTAATTTAGAATAAGAAATTATTTATAGGTTAGCAGTCTCTCAGCTAAGCCCCGCATAATGTCCACAAGAAGTTATACTTTCAGTGAACTATGGTAAAAGTAACTAAACCAGCAACTTTCCCCTCATTTTTGTTTTAGATATGGATAGTGGTTAGGTTGAGTGAAGATTTATTTTTTTTTCCTTCCTGCTACATAAAGTGCAAAAATTAAGTAAAGGAAGCCTCAGTTCAACTCAAACCCTTATACTTTTTTTTTTTAAGGGCAAATTCAGATGATCCAAGATAAGTTGTCCAAGTTCACTACATAATTTCAAAATGTGACATATGGAGTTTAAAATAGTTTGATACCAAATTGTTGTTTCTTTAAATTGTTAATTAGAAAAATGCCATTTCTGCCATGGTTTTATGAAAGACTGAGTTAACAATGAGCCAGAAACAATCAGCAACAATTTATTTAGACACAGAGCCTGTCAAACATACTCTTATTCAGAAGTATGTGCTGCTACCACATCCTCATCGGTTGAGGGCGTGAGGGGGATTCCCAAACGTGAGCCATTCTTTTTATGTGACAAATCTGAGGAACTGTCCCAGACTGAGGTGTCATTGGAACAAATTGATAAACTAAACAGTAATAAAAGTCACCAGGACCAGATGGTATTCATCCAAGGGTTCTGAAGGAACTCAAATGTGAAATTGCAGGACTACTAGCTGTCATCTGTAACCTATCATTTAAATCAGCTTCTGTACTAAATGACTGGAGATAGGTAACATGATGCCAATTTTTTAAAAGGGCTCCAGAGGTGATCCCGGCCATTACAGGCCAGTAAGCCTGACTTTAGGTACCAGGCAAATTGGTTGAAACTATAGTAAAGAACAAAATTGTCAGACACATAAATGAACATAATTTGTTGGGGAAGAGTCAACATGGCTTTTGTAAAGGGAAATCATTCCTCACCAATATTCTACAATTCTTTGAAGGGGGTTGTCATAAATATAAAGGGAAGGGTAAACACCTTTAAAATCCCTCCTGGCCAGAGGAAAAAATCCTTTCACCTGTAAAGGGTTAAGAAGCTAGGATAACCTCGCTGGCACCTGACCACAATGACCAATGAGGAGACAAGATACTTTCAAAGCTGGAGGGAGAGAGAAACAAAGAATCTGTCTGTCTGTGTGATGCTTTTGCCAGGGACAGAACAGGAATGGAGTCTTAGAACTTAGTAAGTAATCTAGCTAGATATGTGTTAGATTATGATTTCTTTAAATGGCTGAGAAATTAGACTGTGCTGAATAGAATGAATATTCTTGTCTTTGTGTCTTTCTTGTAACTTAAGGTTTTGCCTAGAGAGATTCTCTATGTTTTGAATCTAATTACCCTGAAAGATATTTACCATGCTGATTTTACAGAGGTGATTCTTTTTACCTTTTCTTATATTAAAATTCTGCTCATAAGAAATTCAATGCTTTTTTCATTGTTCTTAAGATCCAAGGGTTTGGTTCTATTGTCACCTATTCAAATTGGTGAGGATTTTTATCAAGCCTTCCCCAAGCAGGGGGATGCAAGATTTTGAAGAGGATTTTGGGGGGGAAAGACATTTCCAAACAATGTTTTCCCAGTAAACCCGGATGTTTGGTGGTGGCAGTGGAAGTCCAAGGGCAAAGGGTAAAAGTTTTAACCTAAGCTGGTAAAAGTAAGCTTAGGAGGTTTTCATGCAGGTCCCCACATCTGTACCCTAGAGTTCAGAGTGGGGAAGGAACCTTGACATGGTGGCAGAGTGGTGGGATCAACTTGAAATCATTTTGAGATTTTTTTGAACCATAAGCACAGATTTGAAAAGGGGAATATTTTTTTTTCCTTTGGGCTGCTGGAAAGCAGGTTAAACTGAAAACAGTTAGAGGTTTTTTTTTTCTCTGCTTTGGGGCCAGAGCGGAGACAAAAGAGAATTGCCTTTTGTGAGCTGGAGTTTTCTCTACCCAAAGGATAGTTAGCCTCCTGCAGGGAAATTCACCAGTCTTCACAGACCTGAAGTTTTTTTGTTTGTTTGTTTTTTTTGTTTGTTTTTTTCCCTAAGAGCAACTAGAGGGGTTTTCTGCCTATTTGCCTGGAGCCAAAGGTGTTAGGGGTTTTTTTTTTAGGATTTCTCTGTAGATTGACAATCACTATCAGACAATATAGGTATCATATTCAGCACAGCAAAATTTTACAAGCCAAGGTTGTTGGGTTTTTTTGGTTTTGGTTTTCTATCTAACTCTCGGGTGTAAAGTTAGTCAAAAACAGAGAGGTTACAATGACCGACTCCACAAGTTCAACAAAAGCTGGAATTAGCCAGATTTGAGGCTGAGGAAAAACAAAAGGAACATGAAAGACAGACTGAACTCATGCAGAGAGAAATGGAGGCAGTGAAAGAAGCAGAACAACACCAAGCGGCTGCCCACATGGGAACAATGGAGGCCAAGGAAAAAGAGAGGAAGCATGTGGAGGAGGAGAAGGAAAAAGAGAGGAAGCATGCACTGGAGATGGAGAAGGCAAAGGCTCAGCTGAATATACCAACAAACCCTAGCAATCCTTCTCCAGGTACCACTTCCCATCCCAGAAAGTTCCCCACCTACAAGGCCGGTGATGATAATGAGGCCTTAGAAAACTTCGAAAGGGCCTGCCTTGAGTACAGCATCTCTACAGACCAATACATGGTAAAGCTGAGGCCACAGCTCAGTGGACCCTTAGCTGAGGTGGCAGCTGAAATGCCTAAGGAACACAGGAACCAGTATGAACTGTTTAAAACCAAAGTGAGAGTCAGAATGGGGCTAACCCCCAAGCATTCCGGTCAGCGGTTCAGAGCCCTAAGGGTGGAAACGAGACGTGTCATTTACCCGACATACCTACCACATTGTGAAACATTGGGATGCCTGGATATCAGGAGCAAGTGTTAAATCTCCAGAAGATTTGCACTTCCTAATGCAAATGGAGCAATTCTTAGAGGGTGTTCCTGAGGAAATAGAAAGATACATCCTAGATGGGAAGCCCAAAACTGTAATCGAGTCGGGGGAGATTGGAGCCAAATGGGTGGAGGTGGCAGAGAAGAAAAAACTGGTCACAGTTGGAGCAGATACCAGAAGGGACAACCTCAGACCACACCCTACTACCAGGGGCTGCCCAAGGCCCCATCTAACCCCCAAGGAACCCTCCAGCCACCTTATTGTCCGGTCACACCATTCTCCAGCAATCCACCTTGCCCCAGTGACCAGTCAGCTGGACCATGTTTTAAATGTAATGAGCATGGGGCATGTGAAGGCAAACTGCCCCAAGAACCCCAATAGATTCTGGTGCAATGAACTGTAATCACACCAGAGGTCCTCAGGCCCAGATACCTCCCAGATACCCTTGGAGTGGAGGGAAACTGTGAGTGTGGGTGGGAAGAAGGTCACCGCATGGAGGGAAACCGGAGCACAGGTGTTGGCTATCCATGCTTCCTTAGCGGACCCCTATTTAATCAACCCAGAGATCCAAATGACAATTCAACCCTTCAAGTCCAACTCCTTCAATTTACCTACAGCCAAGTTGCCCGTCCAGTACAAGGGCTGATCAGGAACGTGGACTTTTGCAGTTTATGATTATTATCCCATCCCCATGCTGTTGGGGGAAGACTGGCCAATCATGTGAAGTCAACCAAGAGGGTGGGAATAGTCACCTGCAGCCAGACTAAACCAGCTGTCATGCCTAGGGCTGTTCTGGAAACTCCTACCATGACCCAATCAGAGGTGATGGACCCGGACCCCAGGCCAATGTCTGCAACAGCAGTAGTGGATCCAGTCCCAGAGACCCAGAACCGGTGGATCAACCAGCATCAGACCCATTGCCAGCACTGACTCCAGTACTTGCAACCCCCAACCCCAGAGGGCACCAACGAACCTGAACCGGCAGCAGCTGATAACGCTACACAAGAGGCTCAGCCGGAGCCTGAATTCCAACATAGAGCACCAGCGGAGAGCGGTTCACAGTCAACGGAAACATCCCCATCTCCTACATAGCTTCCAGAGGGACCAAGCATAGATACACAATCCAATGAGGAACTGATGTCTCCAGCCTCAAGGGAACAGTTCCAGACTGAACAGGAAGTAGATGAAAGCTTCCAGGGAGCTTGGATGGCGGCACGGAGCAACCCACTGCCTCTCAGCTCTTCTAATCAATCCAGGTTTGTTGTAGAAAGAGGACTTTTACACAAGAAAACTTTTTCTGGTGGACACCAGGAAGACTGGCATCCTCAGAGACAGTTACTAGTTCCAACTAAGTATTGGGTCAATTTCTTGAGCTTAGCCCATGATTATCCTAGTGGCCATGCTGGGGTGAACAGGACCAAAGACCAGTTGGGGAGGTCATTCCACTGGGAGGGAATGGGCAAGGATGTTTCTACCTATGTCTGGTCTTGTGAGGTATGCCAAAAGTGGGAAAACCCCAAGACCAGATCAAAGCCCCTCTCCAGCCACTCCCCATCATTGAAATTCCAGTTCAGTGAGTAGCTGTGGATATTCTGAGTCCTTTTCCGAAAAAGACACCCAGAGGAAAGCAGTACATACTGACTTTCATGGATTTTGCCACCTGATGGCTGGAAGCAGTAGCTCTAATCAACACAAGGGTTAAAAGTGTGTGCCAGGCACTAGCAAACATTTTTGCCAGGGTAGGTTGGCCCTCTGACATCCTCATAGATGCAGGAACTAATTTCCTGGCAGGAACTATGAAAAGCCTTTGGGAAGCTCATGGGGTAAATCACTTGGTTGCCACTCCTTAGCATCATCAAACAAATGGCATGGTGGAGAAGTTTAATGGAACTTTGGGGTCCATGATACGTAAATTTGTAAATGATTGAGACCTAGTGTTGCAGCAGTTGCTCTTTGCCTACAGAGCTGTACCACATCCCAGTTTGGGGTTTTCACCATTTGAACTTGTATATGGCCGTGAAGTTAAGGGGCCGTTACAGTTGGTGAAGCAGCAATGGGAGGGATTTTCACCTTCTCCAGGAACTAACATTCTGGACTTTGTAACCAACCTACAAAACACCCTCTGAACCTCTCTAGCCCTTGCTAAAGAAAACCTACAGGGTGCTCAAAAAGAGCAAAAAAGCCTGGTATGATAAACATGCCAGAGAGCATTCCTTCAAAGTAGGAGACCAGGTTATGGTCTTAAAGGTACTCCAGGCCCATAAAATGGAAGCATTGTGGGCAGGGCCAGTCACAGTCCAGGAGCGCCTGGGAGCTGTTAATTACCTCATAGCATTCCCCACCTCCAACTGAAAGCCTAAGGTATACCATATTAATTCTCAAAGGCCCTTTTATTCCAGAGAATTAAAAGTTTGTCAGTTTACAGGCCAGGGAGGAGATGACGCTGAGTGGCCTGAAGGTGTCTACTATGAAGGGAAAAGTGCTGGTGGCATGGAAGAGGTGAACCTCTCCATGACCCTCAGGCAAATGCAGCAACAGCAGATCCAGGACTAGCTACGCGCCGACTTTCTCAGCCACCCCAGGACTGACTGAATGGGCATACCACTCCATTGACACAGGTAATGCTCACCCAATTAAAGTCCAACCTTACCGGGTGTCTCCTCAAGCTAAAACTGCTATAGAATGGGAGATCCAGGATATGTTACAGATGTGTGTAATCCAATGGGCAGTGCATGGGCATCTCCAGTGGTTCTAGTTCCCAAACCAGATGGGGAGATACGTTTTTGCGTGGACTACTGTAAGCTAAATGCTGTAACTCGCCCAGACAACTATCCAATGCCACGCACAGATGAACTATTAGAGAAACTGGGACAGGTCCAGTTCATCTCTACCTTGGATTTAACCAAGGGGTACTGGCAGGTACCGCTAGATGAATCTGCCAAGGAAAGGTCAGCCTTCACCACATATGTCGGGCTGTATGAATTTAATGTATTCCCTTTCAGGCTGCGGAATGCACCCGCCACCTTCCAAAAACTTGTATATGGTCTCCTAGCAGGATTAGGAGAATATGCAGTCGCCTACCTTGACGATGTGGCCATATTTTTGGATGCCTGAGCAGAACACCTGGAACATCTACAAAAAGTCTTCGAGCGCATAAGGGAGGCAGGACTAACTGTTAAGGCTAAGAAATGTCAAATAGGCCTAAACAGAGTGACTTACCTTGGACACCAGGTGGGTCAAGGAACTATTAACCCCCTACAGGCCAAAGTGGATGCTATACAAAAGTGGCCTGTCCCAAAGTCAAAGAAACAGGTTCTATCGTTCTTAGACTTGGTCGATTATTACAGACGATTTGTACCGCAATACAGCCAAATTGCCGCCCCACTGACAGACCTAACCAAAAAGAAACAGCCAAATGCCATTCAGTGGACTGAAGAGTGTCAGAAGGCCTTTAACCAACTTAAAGTGACACTCATATCTAACCCTGTATTAAGGGCCCCAGACTTTGACAAACCATTCCTCGTAACCACAGATGCATCTGAGCGTGGTGTGGGAGCAGTTTTACTGCAGGAAGGACCAAATCAAGAATTCCACCCTGTAGTGTTTCTCAGAAAAAAAAACTGTTTGAGAGGGAAAGCAACTGGTCAATCAGTGAAAAAGAATGTTACGCCATTGTCTACGATCTGGAAAAGCTACACCCATACGTTTGGGGACGGCGTTTCCACCTGCAAACCGACAATGCTGTGCTATGGTGGCTTCATACCGCCACAGGAAATAACAAAAAACTTATTCGGTGGAGTTTAGCTCTCCAAGATTTTGATTTCGACATCCATCTCAGGAGCTTCTAACGAAGTGGCTGATGCACTCTCCTGTGAAAGTTTCCCAGAATCAATTGGTTAAACTTGTCCTTGAGATGTTGAAAATATTGTTAGTCTTTATATACTTGGTAGTATATTTAGAGGTGCATGTGTCTTATTAACTCTGTTTTTTCCTAGAGCTCCAGGAAGAAATGCCAGCCAGTGTTTCACCCTAGCTGTGATTTGGTGGGTGTGTCATAAATATAAAGGGAAGGGTAAACACCTTTAAAATCCCTCCTGACTAGAGGAAAAAATCCTTTCACCTGTAAAGAGTTAAGAAGCTAGGATAACCTCGCTGGCACCTGACCACAATGACCAATGAGGAGACAAGATACTTTAAAAGCTGGAGGAAGGGAGAAACAAAGAATCTGTCTGTCTGTGTGATGCTTTTGCCAGGGACAGAACAGGAACAGAGTCTTAGAACTTAGTAAGTAATCTAGCTAGATATGTGTTAGATTATGATTTCTTTAAATGGCTGAGAAATTAGACTGTGCTGAATAGAATGAATATTCTTGTCTTTGTGTCTTTTTGTAACTTAAGGTTTTGCCTAGAGGGATTCCCTATGTTTTGAATCTAATTACCCTGTAAGGTATTTACCATCCTGATTTTACAAAGGTGATTCTTTTTACCTTTTCTTATATTAAAATTCTGCTTCTAAGAAATTGAATGTTTTTTTCATTGTTCTTAAGATCCAAGGGTTTGGTTCTGTGGTCACCTATGCAAATTTGTGAGGAAGTTTATCAAGCCTTCCTCAAGCAGGGGGGTGCAAGGTTTTGAGGAGGATTTTGGGGGGAAAGACGTTTCCAAAAAACGTTTTCCCAGTAAACCCGGATGTTTGGTGATGGCAGTGGAAGTCCAAGGGCAAAGGGTAAAATAGTTTGTACCTTGGGGAAATTTTAACCTAAGCTGGTAATGGTAAGCTTAGGAGGTTTTCATGCAGGTCCTAACATCTGTACCCTAGAGTTCAGAGTGGGGAAGGAACCTTACAGGGGTCAACAAGCATGTGGACAAGGGGGATCCAGTGGATATAGTGTATTTAGATTTTCTGAAAGCTTTTGACAAAGTCCCTCACCAAAGGCTCATAAGCAAAGCAAGCAGTCCTGGAAAAGAGGGTTCTTTCATGAATTGGTAACTGGTTAAAAGATAGGAAACAAAGGGTAGGAATAAATGGTCAGTTTTCAGAATGGAGAGAGAGGTAAATAGTGATGTCCCCCAGAGGTCTGTACTGGGCACAGTCCTATTTAACATATTCATAAGCGATCTGGAAAAATGGGTAAACAGTGAGGTGGCAAAATTTGTAGATGATATAAAACTACTCAAGATAGTTAAGTCCCAGGCAAACTGCGAAGAGCTACAAAAGAATCTCACAAAACTGGGTGACTGGGCAACAAAATGGCAGATGAAATTCAGTGTGCATAAATTCAAAGTAATGCACATTGGAAAACAATCTCAACTATACATATATAGTGATGGAGTCTAAATTAGCTGTTACCACTCAAGAAAGAGATCTTGGAGTCACTGTGGATAGTTCTCTGAAAACATCCACTCAATGTACAGTGGCAGTCAAAAAAGTTAACAGAATGTTAGGAATCATTCAGAAAGGAATACATAATAAGATAGAAAATATATTGTCTCTATATAAATCCATGATACACCCACATTTTGAATATTGAGTGCAGATCACCCCATCTCAAAAAAAGATATATTGGAATTGGAAAAGGTTCAGAAAAGGGCAACAAAAACGATTAGGGATATGGAATGGCTGCCATTTGAGGAGACAATAAGGAGTCTGGTGACACAATAAAAACTAACAGATTTATTTAGGCATAAGCTTTTGTGGGTAAAAAACCCTCTTCTTCAGATACATGGAGTGAAAATTATAGATTCAGGCATAAATTACAGATGCAGGTTAGTATAATTATGCCTGCATCTGTAATTTTCACTCCATGCCTCTGAAGATGTGGGGTTTTTACCCACAAAAAATCTATTAGGTCCCAGCAGACTCCTCGTTGTTTTTGTGGATTCATACTAACACAGCTGCTCCTCTGATATATGAGGAGAGATTAATAAGACTTGGACCTATTCAGCTTTGTGGCAAATTGCCGGTACAATTATGATGAGTCCCGCGCTTTCTCTTCTTGTACTGGGGGAAGGGGGTTCAGGGCACAGTTTCCTGCCCCTGAACTAGGGTATCTACTGTCCCACTAATAACCCAGAGAATGGTAGTGGAGAGGGAGGGACCCAGGCCCACCTTCTACTCCAGGTCCCAGCCCAGGAGCTCTAGGGATAGTGGTAAACCACTTGAACTAGTGCTTCCTGACTTCTCCTGACTGGCAAAATGACAGACTGGACTTCTACATAGAGTGCTTCCACAGACATGCACAAGCTGAAATTGTGAACAAACAGAATCGCTTGCCCCATAACCTCAGCTGTACAGAACGCAACACCATCCACAGTCTCAGAAACAACTCTGACATTATAATCAAAGGGGGCTGACAAAGGAGGTGCTGTAGTCATAATGAACAGGTCAGATTATGAACAGGAGGCTGCCAGGTAATTCTTGAACCCCACATTCTACAGGCCACTATCCTCTGATCCCACTGAGGAGTACCAAAAGAAACTATACCATCTGCTCAAGAAACTCCCTGCTACTGCACGGGAAAAAAATCTACACAGACATACCTCTAAGGCCCCAGCTAGGGGTATTCTATCTGCTACTCAAGATCCATAAACCTGGAAATCCTGGACGCCCCATTATCTCAGGCATTGGCACTCTTATATCAGGATTATCTGACTATTTAGACTCTCTCATCAGACCCTATGCTACCAGCACTCCTAGCAAACTTCAAGACACCACCGACTTCCTGAGGAAACTACAGTGCATTGGTGATCTTCCTGAAAACACCATCCTGGCCACCATGGATGTAGAAGCTCTTTACGCCAATATTCCACATGAGGATGGACTACAAGCTGTCAGGAACAATATCCCTGATGAGGCCATGGCACACCTGGTGGCTGAGCTTTGTGACTTTTTCCTTGCCCAGAATCATTTCAGATTTGGGGACAACTTATACTTTCAAGTCAGCGGCACTGCTATGGGTACGCACATGACCCCAAAGTATGCCAACATTTTTATGGCTGACTTAGAACAACGCTTCTTCAACTCTCGTCCCCTTACGCCCCTCCTCTACTTGCACTTCATTGATAACGACATCATCATATGGACCCATGTGAAGGAGGCCCTTGAAGAATTTCCACCTCACCATCAACCTCAACAATTTCCATCCCACCATCAACCTCACCCTTGACCAGTCCACATAAGAGATCCACTTCCTGTACACTACAGTGCTAATAAGTGATGGTCTCATAAACACCACCCTATACTGGAAATCTACTGACCACTATACTTACCTACATGCCTCCAGCTTCCATCCAGGACACATCACATGATCCATTGATTACAGCCAAGCCCTAAGATACAACCACATTTGCTTCAATCCATCAGACAGAGAAAAACAACTACAAGATCTTTATCAAGCATTCTTAAAACTACAGCACTCACCTGGAGAAGTGAGGAAACAGATTAAAAGAGTGAGACAGGTACCCAGAAGTCACCTACTACAGGACAGCCCAACAAGGAAAATAACAGAACACGACTGGCCATCACGTACAGCCCCCAGCTAAAACTTCTCCTGCACATCAACATCCCATCCTGGAAAACGATCCCTCACTCTCACAGACCTTAGAAGGCAGGCCAGTCCTCGCTTACAGACAGCCCTCCAACCTGAAGCAAATACTCACCAGCAACTAGACGCCACACCACAGAAACACTAACCCAGGAACCAATCCCTGTAACAAATACCATTGCCTACTCTGTCCCCATATCTACTCTAGCGACACCATCAGAGGATCCAACCACATCAGCCACGCCATCAGGGGTTCATTCATCTGCACATCTACTAATGTGATATATGCTATCATGTGCCAGCAACGCCCTTCTGCCATGTACGTTGGCCAAACTGGACAGTCTCTATGTAAAAGAATAAATGACACAAATCAGACATCAGGAATGGTAACATACAGAAGCCAGTTGGAGAACACTTCCATCTTTCTGGATATTCAATAACAGATTTAAAAGTAGCCATTCTTCAACAAAAAAAACTTGAAAAACAGACTTCAAAGAGAAACTGCAGAGCTACAATTCATTTGCAAACTTAACACCATTAATTTGAGCTTGAATAGGGACTGGGAGTGGATGGCTCATTACAAAAGCTATTTTCCCTCTCTTGGTATTGACCCCTCCTCATCAATTATTGGGAGTGGACCACATCCACCCTGACTGAATTGGCCTTGTCAACACTGGTTCTCCACTTGTAAGGTAACTCCTTTCTCTTCATGTGCCAGTATATTTATGCCTGTTTCTGTAACTTTCACTCCGTGCATCTGAAGAAGTGAGGTTTTTTTACCCACAAAAACTTATGCCCAAATAAATCTGTTAGTCTTTAAGGTGCCACCAGACTCCTCGTTTTTGTTTTGTTTTTTAAAATCATTACTTGCCCCTTTCTCCCCCCCGCCGCCACTGCCCCCTGCAAAAAAAATCAAATTTGTATTACTATAATTTCAGGACTGAGAACAATGCTCTTTCAATTTTGGTGCAGAATCATTCACTGACGCATATATTGATTGAAAAGACCCCCATGAGTATTTTGATTATCCTAACATTTTTCACTTGGAGCGAAAGGAGCAGCCTTTCTTATTTCATTTTATGCAAAATTACAGTAATTCATATCTGACCTTTTTGGAACAGACTGTTAAGCTTTACGCTGCTGGAACTTTTCATTGAATCAATTATTGTTATCTCAGAAGGAACAATGGGGTATAAATAAGAAAAGAATATTTAAGTAAAATTGAAAAAAGGTTCCTCCCAACTCCTATTAGTACAGAATGTGCTATTGGCTGTAAATATAGCCACTAGGGGTTTCTAGCACTCTGATTTTAATTTTGCTCTCAATTCTCCAAAATTAAACTGGTTCAGGCAAAGAAAAGTGACATTTCTGACCACATAAAAGAAATTGATTTTTTTAAAATGAAAATAGAGAGGCCAAATAAAAATGCAAGAAAACAGCGCAAAGCTCAGAGCTATTTCAAAAATTATGTAAAAGAAGCTACTCAATACAAGCTTCGCACCATTCTTGAGAATACTGCCAGAAGACAGCAAAAGAAAAGAGAATATTAGCAGTAAACCAGCTAAGAGATGTGCCACCAGCTACAGCTGTAATTTTACCTGATTCCTTCTCAGGCATTATGATAGAACAGGGACTTCCTAAAGTAGAAATGGCATATGTGATATCATTTCCCTAACTATAGTAATAATGCAGGTATCCGTGTAACAATAGCATGAATTTTGTCGCATGTCAGAATACCTGGAAGTGAGATAACTGACAAAGCAGCAAAAAGAAAAGGAATACTTGTGGCACCTTAGAGACTAACAAATTTATTTGAGCATAAGCTTTCGTGAGCTACAGCTCACTTCATCGGATACATTCGGTGAAGTGAGCTGTAGCTCACGAAAGCTTATGCTCAAATAAATTTGTTAGTCTCTAAGGTGCCACAAGTATTCCTTTTCTTTTTGTGAATACAGACTAACACGGCTGCTACTCTGCAAGCAGCAAAAGAATCTCTAAAAAATGAGGCGGTGGATATTTAGATATTTCAACCAAAAAATTAAGAAGTGAGGTCATGAAGGAGCTGGTATAGGAATGACAAGAACTATAGATTAAGCTGGGGAAAAAAACTTGTATGATGTATGCTCAGAAAAATCAAACATAATCCTCTACTTCTCAGCCACGATAGAAAAAGTGAAGTAGTCATTTTTAGAGAGTGTCAACAGGTCTATGTGCCTTACACAAGAACTGAAGCTTATTAAAAAAGACAAAGATGGACTGTGCAAAACCAAAGAACCTATTGATCATGTTTTATGCCTTTGTGGGAAATAGTCAATGAAAAGAAGTTTCTTTATGAAAAATTTAATTGGCTTGGAATCAAAGATGTTTCCCAGAAGGGATTAGTGAGTGTCCAGGAAATGAAACATTTCCTTAAGGACACTAGACTAAACAAAAAGAATATTAAAAAAAAAAATCCCAATCACACCACACCAAACAAACACTGTGGCTAAAAAAAAATAAAAAATAAAATAAAATAAAATAAAAGAGGCTTGTGTACAAATAACCCAACAAAACAAAAAAAACCACAGACAAAGGGAATCTGTCTGAGCATTGAGCCATTGCCCTCTGGTTGCTACCTACACTTGCTTGACCTACTATCTTTGCGTAATCTTGTCCTGCCACCTTAGCTGGCTCTGTTTTACTTCACCCTGTCCTGATGCCTTGTTGCCTCACCTGACCCTGCCTTGTCACCTCACACCGCCTTCACCTTCCTAACCTGCTGACCTGGCCTCTCGGACTGGATCACCCAGCTACTAACTCCTGTGAGAGCTCCACCCATTGCCCCAGACTGCCTCTGCTACCAACTGATGTCTTGGCTACCTGACCCAACTGCACACACTGATCCACTGCTCTGGACTGCTCCTGGCCATTGGGCATTACCACCAGTCCTCCTAGGAAAAGGTAGGTAGGGAAACTAGGATTTATGGGCCTATTTCAGGAAAGCACTCATATTCAGGAAGCCATATACATACATATTTCACTTTCAACACATTCTTAATTTCCATTGATCTCAATATGACTTAAGAACATGCTTTAGTGTGATCTAAGGTATGTCTGATCTCTATCTGAGTTTAGGAAAGCCAATTGTATGTTCTGTAACCTTTACAAGGTATCAGCAGAATACACTGTTGCAAAATATTCCTTGAAGTATTCTACATATACACTGTCTGACTATTTATTTCATGAATCTTTGTAAGCCTATTATTAGGTTCTGATTTTATCTGTATGCTTCAAATTAAAGCCTAACGATAATCAGTCACTCAGAGAGAAGTATAAGAATAATTCTATAGGTTTAATTCCCTCTACATATTCTTGTTTCTGGACAGATCAGGAGACAGTATTCTGTAAACAGTTACAGATGATTTAGGGGTCTGAATACTTCTGTAATACTAAAATATTTTTATCTAGCCCTACGCAGGATGAATGTTAAGTCATGGAGAACTCCTATAAGCACAGGGAAGTCAGGAAACAAGAGTGAGACAAAGGCAAAAAGAAATTCCTTTGATAATGTATCGGGGAGTTAGAAAAGAACTACTGTACACTGAATCACAGATAAGAAAGAAAAAGTGTGCAATACTTGAGAAATCACTGCAAGTTTAAAATAAGGAATCAGAAAGGTCTCGCTTCATTTAGCTCCAGGTCAGCATTCTTCTAGGTTTAAATATTTGGTCATTTTACTAATGTAGCAATTAGTATTTGCTAATATAATTTCCATTTATATTTGCCTCCAAAGTTTTAAACTCTTTCAGTTTGGTTAAGCTGTGTGGTTGAATATACACTGTGTGAAGTGAGATATCAAGCTACTTTAGTTCTTGGAATCTGAACATGTCAGTAAATGTTCAGTTTCTTAACCTGTATATCTCATACTCACAATTTAATTTATTTCATTTCAAATTTTGAATAGTGTTCATGCACTGTACCACTGAGCAAACTGCCAAATATTTGAAATAAAAAAGCCTAAACCATATATCACCCCTTTTACAAAGCAGCAGCTCATAATCAAACACCCCATCCGCTGTCCTGTACCTCTGTCCCCTTACCTCTCTTCAAAGACCATGTGAAGCAAAAGGGCACTGCAGAATGCTGTGAAAGATGGCAAATCCTAGCTCTTTCAGCCAGATGTGGAAGAACATTCCAGAGCCTCTATGGAGAATAACCTGCCAGTTATCTGCTCTCTATTGTATCAAGCAGGAACTATTTTCAACCCTTGTGGAGATCACAACTGTGGAAGTATTTCAGGTAGGCTGATCTGAAATTATATAAGGCTTTATGAGTCAAAGCTAGCGCCTTAAAAATCTGATTGCTCACATTTGCCAGTTCAAGTCCTGGAGAACAGATGTCATGGACTTTTTATATGATGCCCTACTTACTAAGTGGTGATTCACCTTCTGTACCATTTCCATCAATGGCAGTGAAAGGTATTGCAAAAGTGAGCAGCAAGTCCAATTTCCAAGTTGCTCTTTTTCCACAATGACTACATCACCACTTTCATTGACATATGTCTACACTACAAAATTAGGTCGATTTTATAGAAGTTGATCTTTAGAAAGTGATTTTATACAGTCGATTGTGTATGCCCCCACTAAGTGCATTAAGTCGGCGGAGTGCATCCTCAACACTATGGCTAGCATCGACTCATGGAGCGGTGCATGGTGAGTAGCTATCGCACAGTCCCCGCTGCCCATTGAAATTGTGGGTTTAAGCTCCCAATACCCTATAGGGCAAAAACATCATCGCAGTGGTTTTGGGTACATGCCTTCAGTCTCCTTTCCCTCCCTCACTCCCTCCCTCTGTGAAAGCAACAGCAGACAATCATTTGTGCCTTTTTTCCTGGGTTACCCAGGCAGACGCCATAGCACAGCAAGTATGGAGCCTGCATAGCTCACCACTGCTGTTGTGGGCATTGTAAACACCTTCCACATTATCCTGCAGTCTGTGCAGAACCTGGCTAGGAGTCGCCTGCATGAGGACAATTGTGAGGAGGACATAGATGCAGATATTCCTGAAAGCATGGGATGTGGCAATTGGGACATCATGGCAGCGTGCAGCAGGTTGATACAGTGGAACGCCGATTCCATGCCCGCAAACAAGCACAGACTGGTGAGACCACATAGTGTTGCGGGTATGAAATGATTTCCAGTGGCCACGAAACTTTCACATGCATAAGGCCACTTTCCTGGAACTTTGTGATTTGCTTTCCCCCGCCCTGAAACACAGGAATATCAAGATGAGAGCTGCTCTGACAGTTGAGAAGCGAGTGGCAATAGCCCTGTGGAACTTGCAACACCTGACTGCTACCCGTCAGTTGGGAATAAATTTAGAGTGGGCAAATCTGCTGTGGGGGCTGCTGTGATCCAAGTAGCCAATACAATCACTAACCTTCTGATAACAAGGGTAGTGATCTGCAGGTCATACTGGACAGCTTTGCTGCAATGGGGTTCCCTAACTGTGGTGGGGCGATAGATGAAATGCATATCCCCATCTTGGCCCCAGACCACCTTGCTAACCAGTATATGAACTGCCAAGCACTGCACTCCAAGGTGCTGCAAGCACTGGTGGATCACAAGGGACGTTTCACCGACATCAACATGGGATGGCTGGGAAAGGTGCATGACGCTCACATTGTTAGGAACTCTGAGCTGTTCGAAGAGCTGCAAGAAGGGACTTACTTCCCAGACCAGAAAATTACCATTGAGGATGTTGAAATGCCAATAATTATCCTTAGGTCCCAGCCTACCCCTTGCTCCCATGGCTCATGAAGCCTTACACAGGCAGCCTGGATAGTAATAAGGAGCAGTTCAACTGTAGGCTGAGCAAGTGCAGAATGGTGGAAGAATGTGCCTTTGGACATTTAAAAGCTCACTGGCACTGTTTTCTGACTAGGTTAGACTTTGGTGGAACCAATTTTCCCATTGTTATTGCTGCTTGCTGTCTGCTTCATAATATCTGTGCGAGTAAGGGGGAGATGTTTATGGCAGGGTGGGAGGTTGAAGCAAATCACCTAGCATCCAATTTTGAGCAGCCTGACACCAGGGCGATTAGAAAAGCACAGCTTAGCATGCTGTACATCAGAGAGGCTTTGAAAATCAGTTTCATGACTGGCCAGGCTTTGGTGTGACAGTTGTGTGTGTTTCTCCTTGATGCAAACCAGCCCCCTTTGTTGATTTTAATTCCCTGTAAGCCAACCACCATCCCCCCTTCAATCACAGCTGGCAAAGAAAATAAAGTCACTATTGTTTTGAAGCCAGGCATTCTTTCTTTAGTAATTGGGCGGGGAGGGGGGAGAAGAGGGAATCAGATAAGTGACAAGGTAGCCTGGGTCAGGTTGGGGAGGAGGGGAAGAGGGGAGGACAAGGCCACATTTTTGATTTGTAGCCACGCTACAAATCAAAATTGTTGGAATGACAGCCTTCTGTTGCTTGGGCCATCCTCTGGAGTGGAATGGCTGGGTGACCGGAGCCTCCCCACTTCCCCATTCTTGGGCGTCTGGGCGAGGAGGATACGGAACTTGAAGAGGAGGTCAGGAGGTTATACAATGGATACAGAGGGGATCTGCGCTCTTGTTGCCTTTCCTGCAGCTCCACCAGGCACCTGAGCATGTCTGTTTGCTCCCCCATTAGCCTCAGCATCGCCTCCTCACTCGTCTCATCACTCTCACTTAATGCTTTCCTGGCCTCTGTCACTGTATGCCTCCATGCATTCAATTGTGCCCTGTCAGTGCAGGAGGACTGCATGAGCTCAGAAAACATGTCTTCGCAAGCGCATTTTTTTCCACCTTCCAATCTGCGATAACCTCTGGGATGGAGATGATAGGGGGAGCGTAGAAACATTTGCACCTGCGGGGGGATAAAAAGGGAGAGTAAAATTTAAGATACATTTCTGAGAACAAAAGGGAGACTCTTTCACAGTGAATCAAGCAATTCACAGCAGACAGCACATGTGCTTTAGGTACAAGATCGCATTTTGCCTTTTATATTGAGCGCCTGCCGGTATGGTGACACATCACACATGGCTGGGCAACAGAATTTGGTTTCCAGGCAGCTGTGGTAAACCAAAGGGTACATGGGGTTGGCTTCTTCTGCCTTCATAACATGTGGGAATGGTTTCAAACTGCAGCATCCTCCTTTCCCATAGTAAGCAATGCCGGTTGGGTTTGCCATTTAAAAGGAGGGGCTGTGGATTTCGGGTGGATGTGCAGCACACCCCTCCCCTCACTCCACCACATAGCTATTCTCTGGGATGATCCCTTCACCTTCCCCTGATAGTGTGGCTATTCTCCAGGATGATCCCTTTTAGCCAAGTGCAAACAGCCCAGCATGAATGGGGTCCTTTTACTGCTCCCTTACAAAAATTCCACTATTTCAACCAGGTGACCATGAATGATATCACCTCCTGAGGCTAACACAGAAAGATAAAGATCAAATGTTGCTTTAATGTGACCAAAATCCAGGACCATTCGCTGCCATGCTTTGTGCTGCAATGATTCCAGACTACTTGCTACTGGCTTGGTGTTGTAAAGTGTCCTACAGTGGAGGATGAAATAAAGCAGCCCTCCCCAGAAACCTTTTGCAAAG
Organism: Dermochelys coriacea; assembly: GCF_009764565.3. Lineage (NCBI taxonomy): Eukaryota > Metazoa > Chordata > Testudines > Dermochelyidae > Dermochelys > Dermochelys coriacea. The sequence goes on from NC_050069.1 coordinate 97,405,288, forward strand.
GCTTTCAGAGTACCTCCAGGAGAGCTTCATGGAGATGTCCCTGGAGGATTCCTGCTCCATTCCCAGACATGTTAACAGATTTTTCCAGTAGCTATATTGGACACTAATGCATCCAGATTCTTCAGGGCAAATGAAACACTAAACACAATTGCTTTTTAAACCCTGTAGTGTAGTTACAAAATGTGCACTCACCAGAGGTGCCTTCAGGGTCTGGGAACCACCTTGGGAGGGTATTGGCTCCAGGGTGATGAAAAGGTCCTGGCTGCCGGGGAGAACGGATCTCCGCTTGCCTGCTGCACATTCTCCTCCTCCTCCTCATCCACAAAATCCATGGACAGTGCTGGGGTAGTGGTAGGGTCCCCCCCAGAATGCCATGAAGCTGATCATAGAAGCAGCACGTATGGGGTCCTGACCCAGAGCAACCATTTGCCTCCTTTGTCTTTTGGTAGGCTTGCCTCAGCTCCTTAACTTTCCCGCGGCACTGCTGTGTGTCCCTGTTGTAGCCTCTCTCCACCATGCCCTGTGCAATTTTGGCATATATTAGCATTTCTTCTTTTTGATTGATGTTTGGCCTGCACAGATTCTTCACCCCGTACAGCAATCAGATCCAGTGTCTCCCGTTCGGTCCATGCTGAAGCTCGTTTGCGATTCTGGGACTGCATGGTCACCTGTGCTGCTGAGCTCACCATGCTGACCAAACAGGAAATGAAATTCAAAATTTCCCAGGGCTTTTCCTGCACCTGGCTAGTTCATCGGAGTTGAAAGTGCTGTCCAGAGTGATCACATTGAAGCACTCTGGGATAGCTCCCGGAGGCCAATTCTGACAAATTGTGTATGCACGACCCCAAATTCGACCCAAGCTCGATTTTAGCACTATTTCCTTCACTGGGGAGGAGTACAGCAGTCAGTTTTAAGAGCCCTCTAGGTCAACAGAACAGGGTTGGTTGTGTAGATGCATTACTTATAAAACAGACACAGCACGGCTAAATTCAACCTAACCTTGTAGTGTAGACCAGGGCACAGTATCTGTTAGAAACTGTGTACTTTTCAGTCTCTTCCTCAAAGGCAATTGACAGTTGCAACATTGATGAAGTCCTTAGTAGCCCTGCAATCACAAGCATATCACACATACACACCCCTCCCCCCCTCCCTAGGACAAAGTAGCTAATATTGTGTAAGACATTTCAGAGGAAAAATTTTCTTGCTAAGTCTCAAGCTTTGACCTTGAGCATTAACCATAAAATGAGGCCTGTGTTACAGAAGCCCTTCTTTCTAGAACTGGCCATATGATTTAAGGGCAGCTAAAGTTATAGCATGTCTCATCAAAAGTTCATAGCCTGGTGAGATATAGCAGCCATGAACTTGGTATGAACAGTAGCAATATGGCTTGCTTTTAAGGCTATCCAAAGAATGGTATTAAAACAAACAAAGCTTTACCACCAGTTTTAGACATGCAGTTCTCCTAAGATGACTTTTTTGTTTAACAGATCTGTTGCTTTTGAGTCATTTTTTATTTTAGTACCTCAGCAGATGCTACTGAAAGCATTCTGGTAAAAGCTGTACGTTTCATTTGTTGCTAGAACTTAAACAGAGAGGTGATCCCATTGATCAAGGCCTGGCCAGCAGGAAAAAACCTCAAAGACAAAGGAAAGGTTAGTTTTCCACATATATTTTGCTTTGTGTTATGTTTGTTTTTAGGGTTTCTCAGAAGCTAGAGAGGTGAACAGCCAAATGTTCAGCTAAAACTGCTGAACGTACACCCATTTTTATATATTCATTAAATATTTCCTTCCGCCAAAACACCCCACACATTTGTGTTCAGAAGCAGATGTATAAATAAATAAAGACAGGGGAGCTAACAAGTGTTTGAGGCTGAAAATGGAGTCCTAAGAGGTCCTTAAGAAGTGAAATCAACCCCTACCCCTTTTACAAAAGCAAGTGATGGACAGTATCAAAGACTCCATTTTATAGTGCCTGTTCCCATTACTTTTTATTCTACTATACCAGGTAACATCTCTTACAAAACATAAAAAACTTTGAACTTCCTGGTGTACTCTTAAGCAATTGACATGAAGTGAAATACCTTTAAATCATTACAATTCACATGAACCTTCTCTGTTTTTTTTCCCCAAGGAGTTAAAAAAGCAGACAAGAAAGGAATAGATCAAAAGAAGAGAGAAACTGACCAGATTCATTTTTGAGAATCAGAAGATTTCTGTCATGCTTAAACTGATCAGTGTTCCAACACTGTACCTCTTTTACAATGATCAGAATAAAAATACAGATACAGTATATCAATAGATTAAGAAAAACCTTTTGGAGTTCCCTTTAGCAACTAAATAGAAACAAAACCTTCTCCACAGGATATTAGTGTCTCAGCTTGCAGTAATGATGCACAGCTGCAACAATAAAAAAAAATGTCCTTTCTCACCATTTGTGGCAAGCTCAATCTGAGGTAGGGTTTTTTACAAATTGCTGCAGCATAAACTGTCCCCAAGTTTTTGGAATAAATTGCTTCCTCTCTGATAGAGGCTTGTGACAAGTAAACAGAGATTGCTCTTATGCTGCGTGCCAAATAGAGAGTAAAATCAATTTATTAATATTTTAAGTTCCTCTCTAACTGTTTTTTATTTTGAAAGAATAGCTGCCGTAAATTGAACAAAGTACTAAACACAAAATAGTTATATTACAGGATATGATTGATCTGGGTGTATGTTGCAAAATAAATGTCCAGGAAAGTGAGTTTGGTCACCCCTGTTTCTTTCTGTGATAATTTTAACTAGTGTGTTTACTGGCAGGAATGTTTGCTGAATCTGTGAAATTTTAAGCAAGTTTCAAGAAAAGCAAATTCAAAATCCATAATCAATTGTTTCCCTGATAACTTGATTCTAAACAGTTATGCTCATCTTGTTCGGGTACAAAAACATTCCATGTGTTCAACTAAAACCAGTTTAAATTTTGTATATTGCAGTGGACTACTCATGAACAGATGTATATTATATATTGCAAATGTCCAACTACCTGCAAGAATTATCTGAAGAGTAAATTCAAGTTTAAACAAAAATAAAAATCCTGATAGATATATATGTGTGTGTGTGTGTGTGTGTGTGTGCGCGTTAGTAATTCATGAACAGGGAAAAGGTGAGCAATTCAAATGAATAAGTCAGCATGTATTAGTCATCCAGTCTCTATCAAATATAAATACTTTTTTACCCCCAAGGGTGAAATTATGCCATCTTGTTTGCAAATTGGCAGGTAATGGGGCTCACTCACTGTAAGTGCACCTCTTCCTGGCTGCTCCTTCATTCCTGGCATGACTTGCAGGTGTGGAGCTACTCCAGACCAGAGCAGCTCCTTTCACCCCTTCCAGGCTGGTGCAGGGTTTATATATCCTAGGAGAGTCCTCTTTAAAAGTCCCCTTCAGTGTTTTGGATCTCCAAGTTCCCAGTCTGGCAAAACAAACTTGCCATTTCCTTGGAGACAGGAAGTAAGGAATTTGAAGCTGATAGCTGTGTCCATCATCTTTCAAGTGTTAGGGTGTCTTTATCTGGGGTCATTGTCTTCTTCCTGCTATACTTCACACAGACCCTATTAAGCTAGGCCAGTGCATTTATATGGGAAAGGCTTATAATTCAATGTACAATAACTTATACTCATTGACCAAGTCACACAGTGTCCATAAAGTTATTACATTTTAGTATGTTTTGATTATATAGCAATTCCATGACTGTCACAAATATATTGTCTATTTTCTAACATGTTATTTAAAGTGCAACCTAAAATATTCTTCTGCTTTATCCCCCACAACCCAGCAAGGTGCATTTAAATATTTAGGTTGCCAGCCTACATGCATCTCTTCTGAACATATGCTTAGTATGGCTAACAGTATTGTAAATGATGAGAACAGACTGCTGCCAAAAATGTATGTACAATTTCCCTCTGCCAAGTTTGGCTCAAATAGTATCCACTTTTCCGACTTTTCTCTTGGGGGCACAGTTTTTCCAGATCCACAGTGTGGCATCAGTCTGGAGTAATTTCATCACTTGGATATCCTAAAGCAACTGCCTGAAAGCAGCCCTGCATTTTGGGAGCCAGTTGCCACTGAAAGGGAAAACCAGTTGCATTCGTTCAGCTGTCCTAGAAGAACTAGTGCTCCAGGATCTCATTCAGAAAGCACAGGTGGCAATAGAAGGCCTTCCATATAGGACTTGTCAATAAGAAACGTGATTGAAAGAGGAGGCAGCCAGATTTAAGTTTTGCAAATTCATTTATTCTGAAATGTTAGGAGTAGAACCCACATTTTTATGAGTTTATCTATAACTTCAACAGCTATCAAATTTCTAAGTGTCACCATTTATCAGAGAAACTAGGAAAAAGCAGAACTACTGGGTTGGTTTACTAGTGGAAAAGGTCCAGTTCTTAGAGGGTATGAGCTAATCATTATTGAAATCGTATAAGTATGCTTCCATCTTTTTTGTTTAAAGGTGGGACTTGGAGCAGAACATGAATGTCCACACACTTAAAAAAGTGGCAAAGAGTCCTGTGGCACCTTATAGACTAACAGGTGAATTGTAGCAAAAGTTTTTGTGGGTGAATATCAGATGCATGTCATCCGATGAAGTGGGTATTCACCCAGGAAAGTTTATGTTCCAATACATCTGTTAGTCTATAAAGTGCCACAGGACTTTTTGCTGCTTTTACAGATCCAGACTAACATGGCTATCCCTCTGATACTTGACACCTTAAAAAAAGGTCTCCTGTAACTGTGACTTTAATTTGAAGTCATTTGCATAGGTAATTCTGATTTACTAACAACACACACAGTGGTCCCTTTGTAACAGAACACAATTGCTGGGAGTTTGGGGTATTTTTAAAATTTAAAGTAAAAAATAAAAAGTGATTACAGCAAAATGCCCACCTGCGAGCAATAGCAAAATGCTAGAAGTACAAAAATATAAAAGAAACAACAACAACAACAAAACCTCAAACCCAACAACATTGAATGTTTAAATATACCTTATCCACGTCTGATTTACCAGTACATACATTTCTAGGGCTTGATGCTGCAAGGTGCCAAGCTCTCTGGCTTTGAGCCAGGAAAACATTTAAGCACAAGAGTAAACCTATTTAAGTCAAAGGGCTACTCATATGCTTAAAGCATAGCCCATATGCTTAAATGCTTTGCATGGCTGGGGAGAGTGTGCTTAGCCCTTTTCATGATGAGCCAATAGTCCATAAATATTTAGATAAATACTGTAGGCCAGACCCTCAGCTGGTGTGCGTCAGCATAATTCCATTGAACTATCCTGTCAGCAAACAGGATGTTAGGAATCATTAAAAATAGAGAATAAGACGGAGAATATCTTATTGCCCTTATATAAATACATGTTATGCCCACATCTTGAATACTGCATAAAGATGTGGTTTCCTTATCTCAAAAAAGAAATACTGGCCTTAAAAAAAGTTCACAGAAGAGCAACTAAATGATTAGGGGTTTGGAATGGGTTCCATATGAGGAGAGATTAAAGAGGCTAGGATTTTTCAGCTTGGAAAAAGGGAGACTAAGGGGGGATATGATAGAGGTATATAAAACCATGAGTGGTGTGGAGAAAGTGAATAAGGAAAAGTTATTTACTTGTTCCCATAATATAAGAATTAGGGGCCACCAAATGAAATTAATGGGCAGCAGATTTAAAACAAATAAAAGGAAGTTCTTCTTCACACAGTACATAGTCAACCTGTGGAACCCCTTGCCTGAGGAGGTTGTGAAGGTTAGGACTATAACAGGGTTTAAAAGAGAACTAGATAAATTCATGGAGGTTAAGTCCTTTAATGGCTATTAGCCAGGATGGGTAAGGAATGGTGTCCCTAGCCTCTGTTTGTCAGAGGGTGGAGATGGACGGCAGGAGAGAGATCACTTGATCATTATCTGTTGGGTTCACTCCCTCTGTGACACCTGGCATTGGCCACTGTCGGCAGACAGAATACTGGGCTGGATGGACCTTTGGTCTGACCCAGTATGGCCATTCTTATGTTGTTACTGAAATCAACCTATATAAAAGTTTCAGTGATGCAACTAACGTACAACACACTCAGGCAACTTTCCAAGAAAAAACCTGGGGAAAAAAGAGAGTCTATTTGCATGTCAAATCAAACTTTTCCCCCAGGATTTTTCTCAGGCAGTGGCCTATATTGAACAGTTGGAGTATCTTAATTTGAGCCAAGTTCAGGGAGATCTGATGTTTTAGATATTTTAGTCCAAATGCACATTTTATTACTTAATTCCAGAATGAGTTCATAGGTTTCGAAAGGAGGATTTTTAATTTTATCAAAATAATTGATCTAAATTAATCTTATAATTGTAAGTACTCGGTCACTTATTTATGTGCCACTTTATATACAGTTGCATTTAAAGTGTTATTGCTTTAGGTTCTTTACAAATGTAGCCCTCAACGTCAACTATATAGTTGTATTTCAATAGAGCTTGAGTTCTCTATGACACACACATTTCTCCTGACTTGATTATTGTTATTGATTTAGTGCCATTGCTGTGCACAGCCCTCTATAAACATATCGAGACACTGTCCCTGTCCTAAGGAGCTTGCACACTAAGATCTTGAACCTATAACAGATTCCATGCAGGCTGATCCCTTTGCAGGACTGGGGCATATATGTCCAATTGTGCCAAGTGATGAGTGCCCTCAACTTCCAGTGGTCACTGAGGATAGATACCTTCACGGAATTGGGTCCTCGGGGGGGGGACAGGGGACAAAAAACAAATGTGGGAGGGGGGAAAATACAGCTGTTGGGAGAGTGATTTTTTAAATTATTTTTACACAGCCCAGAAGTGGAGGACGTCTGCTTCCTATGTGTGTACATTTTTTTGTTTGTTACAGTGTTATTCTGCTTACGAGCATGATCCAGAGCCAGTTGAAGTCAATGGGAGACTTTCCAGTGACTACCATAGGCACGGGATCAAACCTTATATCTTACTATTTTTAAGATGACCAGCCAGCAGAACATGGGTTGAATGTGTTGGAGTAGAATTTAGTGGTGATCACTGTGAGTTTGATCTGAATGCTGTGCAGTCTTCATTGTGGACAGTTGTCCATGTATGTTTTGCTAGATTTGGCTCTGCTTCTGAAGACAACCTGGGATTTTACCCTTCTGTAAACGTAGACAGTTGACATGACAGGATGCATTTAGGTTTGTGTGGACACCAAACATTTAAGAACATAAGAATGGCCATACTGGGTCAGACCAAAGGTCCATCTAGCCCAATATCCTGTCTTCCGACAGTGGGCAGTGCCAGCTGCCCCAGAGGGAATGAACAGAACAGGTAATCGTCAAGTGATGCATCCCCTGTCGCTCATTCCCAGCTTCTGGCAAACAGATTTAAAACTCCTCAGGTTTAACTAAACTTATATAAATGAAGGTAGCTACACTCCATCTGTGTATGGGGGGGCTCTATGCCAGTTTGATCTTGCTGGGTTTGTATATGAATCTGCAGTGACTGTCAAGGTTTATGTTAGGAATATTAAATAAATAGTTGGAGTGTTTTAGTTCACCCCATTGCATTCAAAAAATCAATCTTTTTCTCTGAACCCAAAGAAGAATGTGTGCAATTTTATGGCTTATACTATGCAGGAGGTCAGATTAGACCACATAATGATCCCTTCTAGCATAGAAGTCTATCAACATGTGCAATATTAAAAGATGTCACTGCCACAGTGGGACACAGGTGAGAGGCATGACCTGCTAAAGCTCATATGCACATCTCTCTAGTGCTTATGATTTTCTTTATGCAGACTAGAGCCCAGAAAGTACATACTGACATTAGGGATGCATATGAATTTGAACAGACCATGAAATATCTCAATCTTCCAAAAAAAAAAAAAAAAAAATCACACCATGTATACATCTGTAACTAGCATCCATTATAATGACTCCCAAAGAGCCTATATCCTGTGAATGTGTGTAGAAATATTGCATGAAACTAAGGTAAATCTTAATTGGATTAAGAATCTTGTCTCATTATGCTTCAGGGCCTAGAGAATTCCAAGAATAAATTTCCCCCTACCCTTTATAATAATTATTTTCTCACCTCAAATTCAAACACAATAAAGTAAATCATATTATTTTAAATACAGAAAGATCTGCTTTGAGCTACATAATGTCAAAAATAATTCATAATTACAGCTGAAACAAGATCAGTCTTTTCTATACCTTGTTGTTACAAGAGTCTCCAGGCATCGGATTTTCTTGCTCATTAGACATGCAGCAATTTGGAGTTTAAACCTTGATTGAAAAGTCTACTTTTGTGGAGCATGTAAGTCACTTTGTTGTCTGAACATAAGGCCTGATTCTGATCTTGCTTGCATTGATTCCACACTGGTGTCATTTCACTGTTGTCAATGGAGCTGATTTACATCGGTGTAAATAAGAACAAAACCAGGTTTAGTTTGTATAGTTCAATGAGCATCCATTTTCATCTTCAGCTCAGGGCTGGTCTACACTACAAGGGTAGATCTACTTGCCATGGTGTCTTCACTGAGGTGTATCGACAGGAGATGCTCTCCTGTCGATTCCCCTTGTGCTTCTCGTTGAGGTGGAGTACCGGAGCCTATACTAGAGCGATCGGTGGTGGATTTATTACATCTATACTAGACATAATAAATCAACCCCCGCTGGATCGATCGCTGCCCATTGATCTGGTCAGGACTGTAGACAACCCCTCAGCTGGAACTTAGTGCTTACAGAACTTCTCTCTCTTGCATATCAAGGTTCACACCAAAACGGAAACCTAAACCCGTACTCCATTGTGCATACTTGATAGTAATATACCACTTTTTCCACAAGCGGTCTCTTTGCATTACAATCTCTCTACATAAGCAGACAGGAAACCAAGCTCTTAGGTTCATTCCCGACAGGCTTCTTAGAAGGTGTGCAATCAGAATTTTCCTAAGGAGGAAGCCCAGAACTCTCCGTCTCCTGCCCTGCTCCCATCTCCAAGCGCTCTCCCCTGCAGTCTCCCCTTGTATCCACACACTCCTCAGCACTGCCCCTGCATCTAGACCCATGCTCTCCATCTGCCACTCCCCATACCCAGTCCTGAGCATGCTCATGCTGCCTGTGCGCCTAGACTTGAGCCCTCTTACACCCAACTCCATACACACTTCCTGTTGCCCCACAGTCTTCCCCCCCAATATTGCCCCACTACCAGCTCTGAGCTCTCTCCCAGTGCACGTAGCCCCATGGCAGGGAGACCACACACCCAGCTCCACACTCATACCCAGAGAGGCAGTCAGGCCACACACACCAGGGGCTAGGCATTTCTGGAAGTCCCAGACCACATTCTCCTCCTGTGTCTCCACTTCCCCAGGAAGCACCAAAAGCCTGGATCCAATCCTCCCACCTTCAAGGGGGCTGGAGATTCCCAGTACTTCCTGCTCCTCACTGGGGGGGAGTTGGGAGGGTCCAGTGTCCATGGGCACCAGAAGGACTGCAAAGATGTGAGGATGGGGGAGCTATGCAGACACATGGGATTGCAGCACCACTCCAATTTGGCCTGACTGCCCCTCCATCATGTTGGAGGGTTGGCTGAGCCAAATTTCTAGGTCTAGTCAGAGGCCGGGATGAGGCTGGGCCCGTTCGCTCCCATAGACACTTTATTGCACCTTTGCTTGTTAGGCATTCTTTAGACTAGAAAGCATGCTTTATTTAACTCAGTTAATAAAATATTCCAACATAAAATGGAAACAGATTAATCTCTTCTGTTTCAGAAAAAAACAAAAAAAAACCTCTCTTAGGTATGTGTAGGGCCTCCATTACTGTGGCATCTTCACAACAGCCCTGTGAGGTAGGGAAGTGCTATTAGCATCATGTTACAGATGGAGAAGAGAGAGACAGAGAATTTAAGGTCCAGATTTTTAAGGGTATTTAGGTACCTTAAGATGCAGAAAGGCACCTAGTTAGATTTTCAAGTCAGCTAAACAGCCAATGAGAGAGAGAGAGAGAGAGAGAAGATAGGTGAGGTAATTTATTGGATCAGCTTCTGACCTGAAGAAGAGCGCAGTGTATCTTGAAAGCTTGTCTTTCTTATCATTACCCCCCCACACCTTGTCTCTCTAATATTCCAGGACAAACGTGACAACAACAATACTGCAATGAACAGCAAATGGGAGTGAGACATCTAACTCACTTCAGTGCTTTTGTAAATCCTACTAGTTGCCTCTTTAGGTACCTAACTACCTTACAAAAACTGGCCCTTAGTGACTTGCCCAAAGTCATATAGGATGTTTGTGGCAGTGTGGTAATTGGACGTGGGGCTCCCATGGCCTAGGCTAGTACCCCGAGCACTGAACCATCCTAACACAAGGTAAATTAATTTAAAATGCTATGAATGAGGGAAAAACTTAAGGAAAGGGGATATATAGAACATATTAGAACTAGCTTCCTGGCAGTGAGAACTATTAAGATTTGGAATTTAGTTTCTTAAGGGAAGTGGTGACATATAAAATTAGACTGCAAGCATATCTGATGAATAATAACTCTGCTGCCTACTGCATCCAAGGGAATGGATTTGAAAGGCATATGTAGATGAAGACATCTCCAGCAACTGGTTGAGCTTATTTTACGAATACCAAGGAAGGTAAGTTGAATTTTTTTGTTCAATGCTAAAATCAAACTTTCTTTCAATTAACCCAGAATGGGTAATATTCAGAAACTTGCAATTACTTCCCTCCAGGAAATGTAGCCTTGTGGGTGCCAGAAGAGCCAAGTTGCATTGCTCTTCCACTGATTGACTATGTGGGCTTGTGTAAATCTCTGTACCTTAGTTTTCCCACCTGTAAAATAAGCATAATGCTACTTGCATTCCTTTGTGGAGCATTTTCAGATCTACAAACAAAATAAAATGTTAGGTCATATAATAATACTTACATTTTATTTCCTTCTATAATTACCATGAGTTGATTAGAACAATATTAAAAGTATAAAATAGGAAGGATAAGTTAGGTGAACTATGCAGTAGACTAATTTTGTTTATTCACTTTCATATTCTAATGAAAGTAGGATAATGATCATATACATTCATCTTGGCATATTTAGGTGCGCTAAATTTTGTATTTCAGCTCAGGTATTTCTGATATATTTAATCAAAGAGTTTGCACCAAATTCAAGATATAAAATGAGCATTAAAGCTATACTTCAGTATATTTTCTATATATTCTTAGCATTGTAGATAAAAGCTCAGGAGGGAAATAAACATGCCACTTTCAAATCTCTTCTGGCATCTTGTTCGAGAAGTGAGGGAGATGCTAGATACCCATGTGGTTGGAGATGCATCTCACTGGTAACAGCTTTGCTAAATTCAGTGCACAGCACACAGACATTCTATCTTTCTCTAGATTTTGAGGTGGGTGGGGAAGGAGCTGTTACAGCTGCTATAGATTGTTGGGATGCAGGGGAGCACAAGTAATGCCCTCTTTCTCCCAGCCACAACCCTTGCATCAGCTGCAGAAGGGGTGGTCGTGTAATAGCAAATACAGCAGATCCATGCCATTAAGGATCACCCTACAAAAGGTGATCCTCTGGGAGCTGGGTCTGCCAGCTTTAGGTAAACTTCACATCAGCAAAGTGGCTCACAGCTGCCATAATGCAGCCTATGATCAAGGTCACTTATTTAAATACAAATTCCAACTTCTCTTCTAACTATGCTTTTCAATTATTGATAGAGCTTAATTTCTTGCACACACACACACACACATTTAAGTTTACAGATAATTGTAAAATTCTTACAAAAGTATTAGGCTGCTAGCTGTGGTTTCAATTTAAGAGACACTGGGGGATTTATTCTCAAGAATGTTGGAAGCCACATCAATTTTGTGCCATTTACTGTAGCACTACAATGGACAAAACATGTATATGCTTTTCACAGGTGATTTTTTTCTCCTAAAAAGTCCCTGTTTACACATACACAGGTCCAAATCCTGGATTCCTTGCTTTAGCAAAACTCCCTGTAGCATGGGAGCATGTGCTATTCCATGGGCCGATTAGTAGGGTTGCCAACTTTCTAATTGCACAAAATGGAACACCTTGCCCCACCCCCCTGACCCACCCCTGCCCCTTCTCCAAGACCCCACCACCAGTCACTCTGCCCCACCCCCATCACTTGCTGTCCACCACCCTTACTCACTTGCTCATTTTCATCAGGCTGGGGTAGGCAGTTGGGGTGGGCATATGGCTTCAGCTGGGGGTGCAGACTCTGGGGTGGTGCTGGGGATGAGAGATTTGGGGTGCAGGAAGGTGCTCCAGACTGAGAGGTGGGGCCAAGGGATTCATAGTGTGGGAGGAGGTATGGGCTCTGGGGTGAGGCCAAGAGGCTTAGAGAGTGTGGTGGGGGCTCCATGATGAGGCAGGAGTTTGGGAGGGATATGGGCTCTGAGGTGGGGCCAGAAGTGAGGGATTCAGGATGCAGAAGGGCAATCTGGGCTGGGGTGTAGGCAGGGCCTCCGGCTGGGGGTGCAGGCTCTGGGGTGGGACCAGAGATGAGGGTTTGGGGTTCAGGAGGGGGCTCAAGGTTGGGGCCATGGGGTTTGGTGCGCAAGAGGGGATTCTGAGTCGGGGTAGGCTCTGGGAGGGAGTTTGGGTGCAGGAGGGAGCTCATGGCTGGGGTCCGGGAGGGAGTGAGGGGTGCAGGCTCCATCCAGGCGGTACTTACCTCAGCCAGCTCCTGGGAAGTGTCCAGCATGTCCCTCTGGCCCGTATGGAGAAACAGCCATGCTCTATGCAATGCCTCTGCCTGCAGGCTCCGCCCCTGCAGCTCCCATTGGCTGCAGTTCCTGGCCAATGAGAGCTGTGGAGCTGGGACATGGGGCAGTACACAGAGCTCTCTGCATGGGTTCTTCTGCCTAGGAGCAGAGGGATGTATCGCTGCTTCTGGGGAGCCACGCAGAGCCAGGTAGGGAGCCTGCCTTAGCGTCGATGTGCCGCTGACTGGACTTTTAACGGCCCAGTCAGTGGTGCTGAACGGAGCTACTAGGGTCCCTTTTCAACCAGGCATTTCATTTGAAAACTAGACACCTGGCAACCAGTTAGAAATAGAAAGGTGAGGGAGGTGTCATTTGATTTGTAAAAATAAAGAATCATAATTTCAATGGTGTCACTCTCTGCAAAGTGACAGGGGCGACTTGCTGCCCCTTCCCCCTCCCACACACTCCCTGGACCACGTTCTCTAGTTGATGGAAAATGTTTATAATACAGTCTTGTTGCAAATGGGTCAAGCTGCGCATCATTCTAAAGCCCTTTTCTCCCCCACTAACGCAATGGCACTAAACATGACAAACCTAAAACAATCATTTCAAGAAAATGTTTAAAAAGCAGCATTTTAAAATTACACTTTAACACAGGGATGTTCAAGCCTGTAGCCCTGACAAAGTTGTGGCAACTAATCAAGTCCTGTGATGATCTTTGCAGATGGTGGAGTCTATGTCCTGGTGAACTGTAGGTATTCTTTGCAGTGATATATAAAGTTAACTCCTTTGATAATGGCATTGGTATTCCTGAGATCTGGGGTATTTTGTAGTACTGTGAACATTTTTGCAGGGGGAAAAACTGCAACCTGCTATACAAGCACAACCCAAACACTCATTGCTCTTCAAAAAATGCTACCTATATTTGTTCGTTGCTAAGCATACTGATGTCCCTCAAGTCATTTCCCAAAGGATATCAGATTTGTGAGAAGGGTTCCACACATCCTGTGTAATTCCACGCTCAATGACCTCTATTGTACATGATGGAGAACTGCAATATCAGAGAATGGATCAAGCAATTTGAGGAAGCTGAATCGGTGACAAAGCAAACTTTCGGGATGATGTGGTAAAATATGAAGATGGTCGAGTCTTCGTTGCTTTTTATTCAAATCTGTCAGGATTGATCATTGGAATATGCACCTCGCAGCACTGGCAAACTTTGTGAAATATTTTTTTGCTTTGGACTCAACCAGCTGTTCTGTGACGATTGCCTGGTACCTCACTGAACTAATAGGTGTAGAAAAGTCTGAGCCCGACAGCTGAGAGGAATTTCAAAGCGGAATTTCAAAAAGGAAGTTGGGAGATAGACCAGTCCTTGCTTACAGACAGCCCCCCAATCTGAAGCAAATACTTACCAGCAACCACACACCACACAACAGAACCACTAACCCAGGAACCAATCCTTGCAACAAAGCCCGTTGCCAACTCTGTCCACATATCTATTCATGGGACACCATCATAGGGCCTAATCACATGAGCCCCACTATCAGAGGCTCGTTCACCTGCGCATCTACCAATGTGATAGATGCCATCATGTGCCAGCAATGCCCCTCTGTCATGTACATTGGTCAAACTGGACAGTCTCTACGTAAAAGAATGAATGGACACAAATCAGACGTCAAGAATTATAACATTCAAAAACCAGTTGGAGAACACTTCAATCTCTCTGGTCACTCGATCACAGACCTAAGAGTGGCTATACTTCAACAAAAAAGCTTCAAAAACAGACTCCAACGAGAGACTGCTGAATTGGAATTAATTTGCAAACTGGATACAATTAACTTAGGCTTGAATAGAGACTGGGAATGGATGAGTCATTACACAAAGTAAAACTATTTCCCCATGGTATTTCTCCCCCCCACCCCACCCCCCACTGTTCCTCTGATATTCTTGTTAACTGCTGGAATTAGCCTACCTGCTTGTCACCATGGAAGGTTTCCTCCTTTCCCCCCTTGCTGTGGGTGATGGCTTATCTTAGTGATCACTCTCCTTACAGTGTGTATGATAAACCCATTGTTTCATGTTCTCTGTGTGTGTGTATATAAATCTCTCCTCTGTTTTTTCCACCAAATGCATCCAATGAAGTGAGCTGTAGCTCACGAAAGCTTATGCTCTAATAAATTTGTTAGTCTCTAAGGTGCCACAAGTACTCCTTTTCTTTTTGCGAATACAGACTAACACGGCTGCTACTCTGAAAAAAGGAAGTTGGATTGTTAAAAGGTCACCAGTTCCCTTCTGTGCACTTGGTTCAGATGAAGCATGAATCCAAAAACAGAGTAATGAAAGTTGGGGGGGGGGGAGCATAACAGTATCCAAATGCTCTTTACCATGTTTTCCTGATAACCCCAGAACTCCATCGAATTACACATTAAGTGTGGCTGGAATGACTTTCTATCTAGCCCTATCTAGGCTACTTAGGCAATGTTAAATGCCAAGAACAGGCCATTTTAAAGCTACACAATGAGCTTTCTCACATTGGCAACCCATTCATGTAGGATTGGCCCAGAGCTCATTAATATCATCTCAAAAGCAGTCTTCAATGATGAATTAGCTAAAGATGTCAGCCAAATAGATATTTTAGTTATAACTTGTATGAAGCCTTCAAAACTCAAAGAATTATCCAAGATTCCATCAGTCTTTGGGCTCCAATCAAAAGGAGCAGATTAAAGCGATGCTGCAAAGAAGGAAGTCAGAGTGAAGGTGGCAGAGACTATTACAGAGCTAACCACAGACAGGTCATTGTTTGCTCATCTGCCGATCATATCCAGGTCTCAGCGCGATGCTGATCTATGTGAGGCTTTGGGAAAGTAGGAGTTCTCTGTAGTACCCTGTGTGATGTTCAAATGCAACAGACCAATGGGTTTGTGCTAGGCGAAAAGCAAACTAATACACATCTTGCGTGGTCTTCCTAAGCCAACACATACTGACAATATGGCCAGTACCTTATGCCAGCAGAGGCCTTTCAGTGTAGCAATCATAGATGGCAAGGCTGAGGTACAAGCTCTTGGCAAATCAGAAATTGTTAACACCTGCTGAGATTTGGCTGAACATTTCATTATCAGCTATGACAAAGGTCATCTCATGTTTAATATGTATACAGAAGAATCAGTTCAAAATATTACCAGAGAGAAGAGACTCCATGGTATAGTTCCTGTTCAATATAAAATTGACTTCACAAGCATCTCCAATGTCACAGAGAAGATGCTTCTGTCTCATGATTGCATGAAAGACAAGTTAACTGCATAGCTTGCAGAAAAAATGCTTCAGCATGAGAATTGCTCAAAGAGTTTTGTCATTGCATGGCGTAATGAAGCTGCTGCCTCACACTGTTTAGTGGAGTTTCTTCATAGTTCCCATGAGGAGGCTGACTGTAAAATTATCTTGCATGCCATCAATGCCACAGAGAGAGGTGCTACTAAACTCTGGGTTTTTGCACCAGACATAGATGTTCTAGTGCTCTGTGAAAGAGCCTCTCCCCCAAAACTTTTCAAGATTCTGTTTTTGTGCCTGTTGGTAGGGGAACAGAATTGCTGTATATCCCTCAGAGATGAGTTCCTAACACTCAAACCAACAAAAGCCACCACACTGCCAGGGACCCACGTTCTTTCAGGATGTACTACTGGAAGGTTGGCTGGAAAGACCAAATTATTTTATTGAAAGGCATTTGATTCAGCCTCCAAAGACTCTATCCTCACTCTGAAGGTACTTAGAATAGTGGAGATAGTCACTAAAGTCATTAATATGCTGAGTTTACCATTTGGAGACCAACATTAGGACACAATCAGAGCTGTACTGGTGGATGTTTTTCTAGAAGCAGACAAGTGGAGAAAAATTACCACCACACAGGTGTGCATTCATACCTTCTATTAAGATGGCAAATTGTCAAGGAATGGATTCAGGTAATTGAACATACCCAAACCCAAAACTCCCCTACTGGGCACAGATGGTTCTTGGAAGATAGACTGATCACAGCAGTGTGCTTGAAATACCATGCCACTCCTGAATCAATCTTTCAGCTAAAATCAAATGCTAGTGTGCGAAGACAGATGTTTACTACCCTGCAAGTGTTTGGCCAGCAGCCTGCCTCATACAGGGATGTGCGAGTGCAGCATGGATGAGGATTAGTGTGACAATGTGTCTAGCAGTGGTGCCTTAGGTAGAGATGATACCAACGATGACTTTGTTGAATAAATGTTTTCAGTCCCACATCTCAAGTCTAACTTCCCTTGGATTACCAAAGATCAATGTCTTTCTTTTTTATGTAACCAATTCATCCCCATGTTAAGGAATAATTTTTAAAGACGTTGATTTTTAAATGTTTTTCTCCAATGTATACCCACATAATTATTCTAGATTTGTCATGTTTGGTACCATTGTGTCAAGGGAGAAAAGACTTGAATAATACCCAACTCAACTCATCTCCAACAAAACTGTATTATCAAAATTTCCACAACTGCAGGACCTGAAGCTGGCTCTGAGGGGTGTGAGTCTCCCCTGCCATCCCACAGAGCATGACACCATTGAATTATAATTCTGTAGATTTTTACAAATCCGATGACATCTCCTTATCCATACTTTCCCATGGAATGAGATTTTACCAATTATGCTCCCAAACTCACAGTGCCACCTGTATTTCTGTTAATAAATTATTTGTTACACACTCATTAATATTTTGCATCTATATTTCGCTTTTCTAGAAAACATAAATGCAGTACTTTAGAGGAAGACCATAGCAGAATGGGTTACATTTTACTTCTATGTCACCATAGACGCTTTTGCTTCTGTCGGTGTCTGCTGCCTCTACATATGGTGCTATGCTGACTTAGGTTCTGTAGTGTGAACTGTCTTTGGAATTTCCTCAAAGTTTTGCTCCTCAGTCCAAAACAGCCTGCATATATTGACTCAGGTAATGGCGCCACATACCCACCTTTTGACAGAGGTTTTGGAGGTGAAGTAGTGCTTGAAGAACAATATTTGGGAGAGGTACAGTGATTTTTTCCCTCCCCATTTTTGATGGAAGATTTACTAATCATTGCTCTTGCTTTGATTTGTCTTTTTAAAATGACAGATCTTGGATGGCACCTTTTCTCATTAGCATACATTTAAATAAATAAGTAAGTAATTCTGAATAGTTGCAACACCTTTAACTTATGGCTAAAGTGCCGCATGTTCCCCAGAATCTCTAGTAAATTTCCATTGCTATAAAAGGAGGTAAGTATTCATCAATGGCCTGCTAGCTAAACAACAAGAAATCACTTTAGGCTCCAAAATGAGGCATGTTTCTGCTAAAATAAACACATCCACCCACATTTTCTAGAGGCATTTCAAACACTTCAAAACCACTTTTGTCTACTGATGACAAATTACTGTTTTGCAAAGATCTATTTTATAATAAAATAAAAGTTTAAAATCAGAAAGAGAGCATGTTAACATCACAGTTCTGATGTAGTTAATAACCCTGTGGTTTATTACAGGATAGCAATGTTCAGGAATAATCAGAAAGTTAGAGTAAAGCTTGAATAGTTTAGAGTTTAGTTTATAGGCTCATGTGATTATCAGGGTAATTTTCACATTCTCCTGGGTATATGTTTATATAGATCACTGTCATCTCTGCAACTCACTGCAAGAATGAACAGATCACCAGAAAGAAAATGTCAGTTTCTTCAGCTTCAGCAACCAAACCTGAATTAGAGAAGCATGGTTTCTGTTCTGGTCACTGTTACCTAGGGAAATGACTTTTGGAATGAAACTGTAACACTATTATCTGGCTGCCAACCTAAAATAAAATGAAGTAAATAATATCTATGAACACCAACAGTCACAGCTCTGGAGGCCTGTCTCTTCTGCCTCCACTGAACACACTAGTCAGAGATCAAGTTAAGTTTTTTTTATGGGGGGGGGGGAGAAAGGGGCTAAGGAACTTGCAGCAGGTGTTTTATCCATGATCTTCAGCTGTTGTGATGACAATCCAGTGTCACAACCCCCCCTCAGTGTATTATATCTCTAACATTGAATAACACTTTGTGGAAAGGAAAATGCAAAACGCAGAAGAACAATAGTGTGGAATCTTCCAAAGGGGCAAAGAAAAGGATGCTTTTAAAAGATTAATGGAAGACTAGTGCACTTAGAAGATTCTTTCCATAGTATCAGTAGGTGGCATCCTCATCCAAAACCAGTTTCACTAGCTCAAGCAGTGAACCCTGTTATAAAGGAGAAACACTGCCTCTCAGACTTTTTAGCACCCCCAAAATATCCATCTGTATATGAAGCCATCCCCCAGTTTGTATTGTGTTGTTGCTAATCTATAGCTCAAATCACACATTAATATTGCTTTATTTGCTTGTCTTAAGGTGAGTGACTAAGGGAATCTACAAGGAAGAATAAGTCTATAACAGTGCAAAACCTGGTGTTGCATTCATGTCTAAGGAAAACCCAAAATTAACTTAAGAATGGCAATTTGCACAACAGGGTAGCTTCAGAAGACCCAGCTAAGGCAGATAGCGTCAGCTCACTGCAATGTCACTAGAAATATAAAAAGAACTTTCCACAACAAATCTGTTTAAATCAAACATATGCTTTTACCTCCTTTGTGCAGGAAATGGTTCTTTAGAATTCTTCTCTTGGCACGCAACTCTGTTCCCTATTCAGGAAGTTCTAATTCTTTCTTTTGAGAAGGAAAAAAAGCTACAGTGATTCCCATTTTCCAGTGTCAAGTCAAAGCTGTTCCTTTTGGAAGGGAATTTCCTCTTCATAGAACAGAATCACATCTACACATAGCTCCCTTTATAGCATGTATGCACATGCACACACACCAGCCCCTTGGTTCAAGGTAGCTATTTCCTCGTGCAGGCCTTTGGTGGAGCCCTAGGCATAACTAACAGTGTGTACCAAAGGCTGTGAACAACAGCAGGTCTGGCCTTGGCAAAATCGCAACTTATCAGGTGTCAGCTAGCCAAGTAAGCACACTCCTGACCAGAGAGGATGGTACAAAAACTACACATCACTCAAGTAACTATGTAAACACATTCTTAAGAGATGGTAGAAGAACACGTCTAACACTCGTAAGATAAGGAGGGAACAACAGGATAATGGATGAGCATGGTTTGTTCGAACTAGCAGTTACAAGGATAAAGGTGGTAACTAACTACATCTGGAGCGTAATATGTAACTTGTTTGTATCGGCGTATACAAGGAGAAGTCATAGGAGGGGCATCTTTGCATTGACTGAGGGGACAGGACACTGAGCCTTTACCTTGTTGCAGGCATACCTGTGTTAGTGTACCTGTAACCACTGAGCTAGGGCACTAGGACCATACTTCATCAACAATAAACCTGGCCGAGTGCCTTCACAACTGAACCAAGCCTGTGGTCTGTTTTTATGAGCAAAATTGAGGCCTGCTGAGTCAGCAAGCTGCATCCTCTATTCATGCAGCTAACTCCAGAGCTCCAAGAACAGCAGCATTTAGCAGCCTTAACAACACGTCAAAGCACTACCACCACCACCAAGTACTGGTCAGCAAAAAAGGAAGTGCAGCTTCTTCCAAACAGAAGTTTCTGTGCCCAACCACAACCCCTCCCCCCATTTATGAATGCTTCTCAGTGAAACATCTGAAGGCCCTTTCCTCCAGTCTTGTCTGCTCTAGCACTCTTTATGGTCAGGGAAGACTCTTTCACTCCAATGAACAGTTTTAACACCTTCATTACTCAACTAGATGTGGGGCACATATACCTCACCACTTCATAGGTGCTGGAACTAGGGGTGCTGGAGGTATGCCACACCCTGAGGCTTGAAGTGGTTTCCATCATATATAGGGTTTACAGTTTGGTTCACAGGCTCTCAGTAATCCCACTACAAAATATTTTTTCTCCTTAAAATGATAGGGAAAATGATGGTCCACTTATACACAGTGTAAAGAAGAGGTTACTGGGGACCCAGTGTCTCTGAATAACTAAGACAAGACCTCAGGTTTCAGAGTAGCAGCCGTGTTAGTCTGTATTCGCAAAAAGAAAAAGGAGTACTTGTGGCACCTTAGAGACTAACAAATTTATTAGAGCATAAGCTTTCGTGAGCTACAGCTCACTTCATCGGATGCATCCGATGAAGTGAGCTGTAGCTCACGAAAGCTTATGCTCTAATAAATTTGTTAGTCTCTAAGGTGCCACAAGTACTCCTTTTCTTTTTAAGACAAGACCTGTATATTTTCCTGTTACAAGGAGGTTCAAGCTACCTTATTTGTGACAAATATATTAGAGATAATTTTAGCTGGCTAGCTATTAAAATATTTTCCGGTATATAAATAAACAAGTAGTATTTTGAATCAAGGTCTTAAGATAAAATTGCCTTAGTTGGAGAAACCAGGTTTTAAGAAAAATGTTTAAATTATCTTTTCAAGAGGAATCAAAAGTACAACAGTCTGTGGAATCTATTACAAAACAATTGATCTTTGTAACAAAGGTATGGTAGTGAATATCACATTTTTACTAACTTCATAAAATGCTGTGCATAATTTATTAGAAACTAATTTAGTCGTGAATATAAATTTTCTGGCAGTAGGAAAAATCTCAATTATGCATGTTTTGCAGCTTAACTTTTCCTCCTTTCCTTGTTAAAATGTGCTACTCTGGCATTTTCTTACATTAACTTCTGACTATAAATTATAAACCAGCAGGGACCATTAAGCAAGTGTCACTAGACACATGCTTGAGATACTTATAGATAAGGACATTTTATTTATAACCCAATAAATTATTGTATTAAAATTTTAAAGTTTTCTTTTAGGTCTCCTTCTCCATGCTGGCAAGATGTTCCTTTTCTAGTTTTCCCCACAAAGCTGTAAAGATTTCAAAATAAAAGTCTATTGTAATATTGTGTAATATTGTGATATTGTATAATATTGTGTAATATTGTGTCTGTGGCTGGAAGTACTAGTCTATACTAATGAAAGCTTTTTTTTAAAAAAAAAAAAAGTACAGCTTTTTAAGTAACAATTGTGGACCACTGTTTTGACAGGGAGAAAATTAAAATATATCCAGTAGAAGGGAAAAATATATTTTTACAAAAAAAAAAAAAAATACTCTCAGCAACAACATACCTCATTATTTTCTTCTTGTGTGTCATTAGTAAGGAAAGAAACAGCTCCTCTCTTTATTATGATTTTGTTAAAATGACTACATTTAGTAAATGAGAGTCCATTTTTGTTGCAACTTTCTTTTAGAATGGTAGACTCTAGATGAAACTGGGATTTGAAACCATATGCAATTTCTCTAAAATTCTAGTGGTTCAGGTAATTACAGAAATGAAGAAAGAGAGAGAAGCAGACAAATTAAATATCCACTCCTTCCCTCTTCAATCCCTTCTGAGTGACTAGTTCCAAACCAAGCCATAGCATTTATAATCCAAACCCAGATTTGCATATTGGAGCTCAGGCCCCTAATTTATTAAAATCACTGCATTTAATACCAGAAATGTTACCTCTGGGTTAAATGTACCATGTACCAATGTAACATGAAGTGGCTGAAGAGATAATGGTTTTGTCATCTAGAAATTCTTTATTTTTTTCTCCAAAAAAAATTGTGAACGAAAGTTTCCATTTGAATTTTTTCATGAAGTTTTTTGTTTTGTTTTGGGGTTTTTTGGGTTGAGGTATTCATTTTATCTGTTTTCAGAAAACTATTTTTCAACATTTAGAATTTTCATTTTCTCCTTCCCCCCTCCCCAATTTATTTCCATGACATCGAACAGAATGAATTGTGTTTATGTTTCACTCTCTTTTCCTTTCTCTCTCTCCCCCCCTTCTCAGCTCTTCTTCACACATACACCCCCGCTTTTCCCCACTGTCCAAACTTTGGAAAAGTTACAGAACTGCAAAAAGAAAAAGTGAAACTCTAACTTGGACACTGTATAACTTTTCCAAAATGGGAGAAGTTTGGAAAAGGTACAGACTGGGAAAAGGAAAAAATAAATAACCCCCCTAAACATCATCCATTCTATTATAGCTAAAGGAGAAAAATGGGGAAAAAAACAAATCAAAAATTTTGAAGATATTTCATTTTTCAAAAAACAGTTTTTAATTTGAAGCTAAATTAAATGATTGTTTTGTTTCAAAGTTTCATGCTGAAAAATCAGAGTCTTGTAAAAAATGATATTTTTCCAATGAAAATTTTCACTTTATAAAAAAATATACCCCCCCACTGAAAAATGGTAAGTACAAAATATTGAGCAGCTCTCTGCAACTCCTTCCATAATAACCATGCTTCAGAAACTTACATTTCATTCCCATAGTGAATGGCAATAAATAGACTTTATTTTCATTCAGCTACTTGGCCACAATATTCTATAGGATTTTTTTTTAGCTTTAAGTAGAAACTCATTTTTCCCATGTTTACATACTTTTATCCATTGTCAGGTAATTTATCAAGTATGGTCAACCATATAATATTAATATCAGTTATGACTATTTCTTCCTTATTCCTCCTCCCCCATCTTTACTTGCAATACCCACTTATGAACTTAAACCTTTCTGGAGAAGTATATTGAGGACTTCAATTAATTCCCTCCCCCCCCCATTGCTCATGGTGTGCTATTTTAAGCTACCCTATATTTAAAAAAAGGGGCAGGAAGGACTTGTTGTTGGGTTTTTTTTTGATACTGCCTATAAACAGTACAGTAAAATTCTGCAGCCACTTATCAAAACTAAACCCATAAAATATTCAAGGTAGAAAACAAGGCCCCAGGCCAAAAATACATATGAAAACAAAACAAAGGCAAATGTTTATACCTTACTGCAAACTCAGCCACCATAACACTCATTTCTCTTTGCCAACTCCCTTCACCACCTTTTTTTCCCTTTTGCTTTGAACCTTGTAGACTTTGCTTCTTAGTTTGCTCAAAAATATTGATCCATTTCAAAGCAGAGCTAGATGCAGTGTTAAGAACTGTCAGGGTTCAGCACCTGCACCAGTCAGTCTCCTTGTCACCTACCAAATACAGCTGGTCTTCAGCAGGCTACCTGATTGACTGCCCCACTGATTAGGAAGGGCAGCTGGCTGGCTTTCAGTCCAGCAGCAGCAGCAGCAGCAGCAGCTCCTCTCTGACTACTCAATGGGTTCTCTTCTTCAGCTTGATACTCCTTACTACCTCAGCCTGCTCCTGGATTTGGCTCTCTTACCCTGATACTGGTTCTTTACTCTGGCTCTGACCCTTTGCATGGCTATTGGCTCCTGGTCCCGGTTTTGACCACTGGCATGGCTGCTGGTTCCTGACTCTAAGCCTGCTCCAGGGATTAGATCTGTTTCCCAGCTCCTGCTTGGATCACTAGGCCTGACTGCTCACACCCAGTCTCTAACATACCAGTCACTCTGCGAATGAACACAGGTTCTTTTACCTGAACATTCTTTTGCTCTTATTCTTTGTGCTATATTGTTAATTGGCCTCAGATTTTTCATGAAAGTGACAATAGAATCTCACTTTCTATTCACTTAGATCTGCACAATTTTCCAGCACAATTTAAGGTGAGAGCTACATGAACGATCTTACCTCAGGGAACCCTGCGAAAAATCCTGGGTTCACTTCAAGCAAAATAAATAAATAAATAAATATAGATGAAATTTCTCTTACCATACATTTCACACTCACCTGAAGGATTTGCAATGTTTAGCCTTGTACGACTCAGGCCAAGTGAAAATGAATGAAACAAACTCCATGTTTGGAGCCTCACACCATTTCCTGGGTTCTCCCTTCCCCATTTGGCACAGTGGGACTTCAGATGTCAGATTACCTAGCCCAAGTATTTACCTAGTGTGCTGCCTGGAAAATACTGTGGTAAGGGGCTGTATTTCCATTTCTATAACACTGAATTTAAAGGGCTGGATTCTCTAGTCCACTAAGTACTCCATAAGTGGTGGAAAGTGGCTTTAAAGAAGCTTGAGAAGACCAGTAGAGAATTCCCCCTGTGCAAAGGAACAAAGCTGGTGACAGTGACTCTGCCACACCCTATGACAGCTGTTCCCCTCTCCCCCCCCCATGCTTGGTATAAGGATGGGTGCATCCAGTATGGAATGTTAAGGCAATAGAGCTAGTTGTGAATTTTCAACAATACATTCCCCCCCGCCCCAATTAGCAAATACTGAATCATCAAAAACTAAACTGTTTGCCAGAAATTGTCTGTTTTGACACATCTTTCACTTCAATAAAAAAACGTATCAAAAAAAGTTTCAAACTTCTCAGAATGGCACAAAAAGGTCAAAAAATAAATACTTCAAAATGATTCAAACTATATTTCACCTGACCTGATCTTTTTTTCCCCCTCCAGATTATCTATCTGCAAAACACTGAGATTTTTTACTTTTATCCCTGACTCAGCATGGGATAAATTTTCAAAATCTCAAAGATTCTCATGGGATGGAAAAACTGTTCCCTGCCTATTAAGGAGAACAACAGAAAAAGAACCAAGGGCCTTATGCCAGTGGAATACATTAGAACTTCCCCTATGCAATCCTAATTTGCATCAAAGGTGGGAGGCTCTGAATCATGAAACTACCACTAGCCCCACCATCCATACATGCCAGTGCAGACGGGACCGAATGGGGAATTGCTCCAAGAACTTCAGATCATAGGCTAGCAGAATAAAAATATCTTTAAGATTCCATTATATATAGTTTATAAAAAGTTAACATGAGCAGAATGTGTATAGATGGTTACAAGTACATAATAGAAGATGTAGATGGTTATCAGATGTTTCTATGAAACTTGTTGAGAGAATGGAATCTAACAAATGACTAAGTATTTATTAAATCAATTAATCATTTAACCTTTTAAAAACTATAAATAGAACCTTAATATGAAGTATGACTGAAAATTAAAGATCATATGAAACATAAATGGAAGAGACCTATTAGACCAGGAGTGCAGACTCCCTTTGGAGATACATCCAATATTAAACTGATATTAGAACTTGACACTAACCAAATTGTGTCCTCAGTCCCTGCAGGGTAAATTAAACCCACTCTAGAGCTATGTTTATAGAAGAGTATAATTGAGAGACAGTCCCTCATAAGAGACAGTATTATGAACATAGGAATTTGGAGATGTGCCCTGGAGGCAGGGATTGGCTGAGTGCACCAGCTCACTACAGAAGCTCTCCAGTCTGTTTTATTCCTTTTTCATTCACTGGTTTGTTATTTGATGAACCCCAAGATTGTTATACCCACAACTGTGTTTCTGCCCATCCACACACTTAGATTAGCAAAGATTATCTGTTCAGTGTTTCCAACATATTCCTAGACACACAGTAGTCTATCACTTATTTGGTGTTTGGATTATAACACAGATGGTTTTACTTTTGTTAATTTTGAAAGATGCAGCAGCTGCATTTCAACATGACCTTTCAAATGGGTAGCCACATGACAGAACAACATTGCAATACAAGAGTCTTCCATATGTAAGGGGACTGTTGCCCTCTTACTAACATTCAGTGGGGGTGTTTTAATTATTAGCTCCCAATACTAAAAAGGGGGAAGGGTCGATGGGGAATCAGGACCTGAGACTGACAACCCCCAGGAACAATGGGGAGAGGCCAATGTTCCAGGTCAGCCTGAATGACAGGGTGGGCAGGCTAATCACGGAGTCAGGAGACCAGGGAGATCCCATCCTCTGTGTGAGCTGGAATTGCTGGGTCAGACAGAGTGGGGCCGAGTTAAGGAGAAAGCAGGGGCCCAAACTGAGTTGGGGAGCAGAGCTGTGCCAGATCCAGAGGGACCAGAAAAGCAGCCCAGAGAGAGCAGACCCTGTCCTGGAAGCAGAGCTGCAACCCCAAAGCCAGAGGCAGAGCCCAGAGAGAGTAGACTTGGCCTGGGAGGAGAGCTGCAGCAACCAGAGCCAGAGGGGCCAAAGAAGCAGTCCAGGGAGCTGGAGGCAGAGCAGCAGCAGTGCTGAGACAGAGTAGTGGAGCTGGGGCTGGAGCAGTCCAGAGCTGGGTGCGGTGAGCACCTGGGGAGAGCGAGGGGGACCCTGGGCAGCAGGCCCAGCGTAGGGAGATGCTTCAGCCAAGAGGCTTTGCAGGCCAGGGTTGGATCATAACCCCGACAGTGCGGGGGCAACACTGGGAAGAAGGGTCCTACCACTTAGAGCCTGGGAGCATGTGGCCACCACCAAAGCAAGTGTCCAACCACAGCATCCCTGCAGCACAGCCAGGGCATGAGACGAAGGCCTGGGACTTACAAGGAGCAGACTGTGAACTGCCCTGACACTCCAGAGACACTGTTTGTGATGTTCCCTGCCACAGAGCGGGTTGATGCGTTTCCTTTAACCTTTCCCATTTTTCTTTATCCTTTTTAAAATTAATTGTTGATTAAATAACTTGCATTTGCTTTAACTTGTATGTAATGGTCAGTGGGACAAAGAAGTGCCCAGGGCAGAGAGAGTACCCTGGAATGGTACCTAACCCCTGTCCTAGGTGACCATAGCAGGGTTGGGGGTCGAACCCCCCAGGAATCCTGGGCCCAGCCTTGTTGGGGTTACGAGGACTCTGCCAGACAGGAGAGTGGAAGTGGAGTCCTCAAGGACACGGAGGCCACTGGGTAAAGGAAGTGGGAGTGAGGGCTCAGATCCTTTCACTAGCCCACTTCACCGTGGTATTGCAGAAGCCAGGAAAGTTCCCCACTATAGTGGAACTATTCCCCCGCTTACACATATAGCTCCTTACTCTTCAGTAACTTCAAGTTCCATAAGAATGAAAACAGAATTAAAGTTTAATTAAAATGGTAAGAGACAAACTATGTACTTATACATAAATGATGAAAACCACCAGAAGGGAGTAAAAGAGGCATTAGAAACAATGCATAAAAGCTTGCAGACACTTTTATTTCTCAGATATGTCAGTACATAGCCACATTTCACTTCAAATGCCTTCCCTACTGGTTTATTAAGATGCTTGCGCTCAATCACATATAATTTTATTTTGTTTTTACAAAAAGGATTTTTCTTTTAAAAGGTAAAGTATGTAAGTAAGATGCAAATGATTATGGGTGATTTGAAATGGGAATAACAAATGTGTCCAATGTTTAAAATAAGGGATTGCCTATTGCTTTTTTGCATAGACTAAACCTCGATTTTAGAAAAAAGAAAAAAAGAGTACTTGTGGCACCTTAGAGACTAACCAATTTATTTGAGCATAAGCTTTCGTGAGCTACAGCTCACTTCATCGGATGCATCCGATGAAGTGAGCTGTAGCTCACGAAAGCTTATGCTCAAATAAATTGGTTAGTCTCTAAGGTGCCACAAGTACTCCTTTTCTTTTTGCGAATAGAGACTAACACGGCTGCTACTCTGAAACCTAGATTTTAGAGTGATAGATCTTCTTTGTTCAAATCTTGTAATTTGATAACAGAGCTGAATCAAATTTTTGTACCTTATGATGGGGGAGATGAAACTTGATGAAAGCTGATGGGTCCCCCTTCATTCAGGATAATTGTAAGAAATAGTTAAGCTACTTTTAGAAACAAGATAGCTGAAACAATAGTAGCTACCCCCCAAAAAGCAATAGACCTCATGCAAGTCTGATCAGAAGTTAAGCTATGTGGGGAAGGGGTTTAATTGAGAATGGTATGCAAATATAGTGGAGCGAGTATTCTTCTGTAGTGGGAGTGTGTCTGTGAGCAGAAGCTAGAGAACAGAGAGAAGCAGGCAGAAAGCTAATGAGACTGTCAGAAGAGCACTGGAGAACAGCTCTGTGAGAAAGTCAAGAGGGAGAGCTTTGTAAATGCTTTCACATCTATATTTGAAGTCCACTAATTGATATAATCCATTCTTCAGATTACTGTGCACCATTGCACAACTGTGCATTGCTGAGTACTAAAGTCTGGATTTTCTCAATTCTGAGAGCATATGGACACAATAAAATAAAATAATAAAAGCACACTTTATCCTGCACTTTCATTTGTGTTCATATGGCAAATGATTGCTCCTGGACAGAACTCCACAGTGGTCCTCCCATATGGATCAGGGCCTTATTTTTTCCACTATTATTCCCAAAATGGGGTGTTATAACCAGTAATAAAGGAGTAATTTAATTATGGTAATATACATGTTAATAAATAAGTGCTTTAAAGAAAAAGGAATGTTTATTTAAGGTCAGATTCCTGGTAGCAAGCTACCAAATTGGTAGTTACTGGTAGAAGATGAATATTCATAAGCATGTGAACACTAATCCCTAAAAGCACAATAAATAGAATTCAAAGTTGGTAGCATTTTGTTATTGTGCATATCTTCTTATTGACATCATGGTTAGTATACGACCAGTTTTTGCAGAGATGAGTGAACGTTAGGCCTGTGTACACTCTACAGTATCCATCAGGAAGGTACATATTGTTAAGAACTCCGTGTGACAAGTGATACACCATATATGTCCAGTGCACTAAAGGTATTGTCTTACAAAAACCAGGAGTCATGTTACATATTGTCCAGCTATGTCAAAAGGACAGGAGATAGTGGATGTGGTTTCGTTAGGCTACAACTTTATTACAGGGAGTACCCAGCAGGTAAAGTTTGTACAGTGCAGATCAATACATAATTGGAGGGGTGGGGGCTGCTGGCAGCCCTCTCCCCTACTTCTTTTGATCCCAGGCAACCCACAACTGGGACCTCCCCTCCAGCCCCATGAGGGGGGTGGGGACTGTAAAGGAGGTGAGTTTATTTGTAACCCTACCAGTCTTATGACCCCCACTTTCTGCTCCTTTAAAGAATCTTCTTTAAATCCTTTCATACTCCACTTTATCTGATCACCATATCCATTTCTCACAGAGTACCTGCACTGGACATCTGTGTGACAGGATGCTATCAGCAGCACCCTGATCATTGTCATGCTGCTAGCTGAAGAGAGTTCCATATCCAGCTGAGGGCAATAATACACCTTCTGGTGGGGGATTGTCACATAGGTGTTCACAATCACTGGGCTAATAAGGTAACTAGGGAGAATATAAGGGAAGGAAACAAGAATGCTCACAGGGTGAGCCTGGACTGAGAAATGAGAGCTGCAGTTAACCCTAACCTTGCTGTAAGCCAGTGTTGCATGGTCTTACTATGCAAGAGGAAATAAATACACACCTTGGTGAAGTTAAACAGCCCGGTGTGTTTGTGACTCTGAAATCATCTGAACTGGCCAGGCAGTGAGGTTCATCAGGTAGTGACAAAACCATCCTGTGACAATCTGCCACAAGAAGGGCCCCCAGAATTATCTTGGCTGCCTCCCTGCTACTTAGCCAGGTTCCCGGTCATTTCTGATGCTTTCCTTTAATATTGGCTAAGAGGTATTAGCTCTGTTACCCTTGTCCTCCCTGAATAACTCTGGTGCCTGTATGCTATGTCTGGATGAGAAGTTACCAACCACCCTCTGCCACCTGTGAATTTTGACCATCTCTCTCTTCATGTATGCCCCAGCTTGAGGCTGGGGTGGGGCACTTGCCAGCTCCTTCCCAGTCTGCATTGCAACACATCAAACCAAGTAATTTGGTTTTCTCGTAGACAGATCCAGAAACTTTGTCTTTAGCTCTGAGCATTAAGTCCATCCCTTTACACATTCCCAAATCATTTCCCCACCACCACCAGTGATGAACCACAATCATATCTGATGCTTGTTCACAGGGCATCAGCTGGGTTCCATAATATGTGACTGCCAATAACAGCTCAGGACTGCTTCCCACCAAGGCCCAGGTGCAAACCTGCAGACAACCCGGAAGCCCACCTGTACACCCTGTAAGCAATACTGTGCCTGCAGATCCACACCACCATCTGCAAGCCCTGGAAACAAAGGAAAATTAAGATTGATTCCTCAACTTGGGGTCTTATGTTCATTCTGTATGCTTCAGAATGCCAAAATCCAAAGGCCAATTGCCCTGGCCCTCAGACTCAGCTTGGCCATACTGTTGCCACTCCAATCCTGAATGACTAGGAACCAAATTTGTGTGCTGGAAGCCCCAGCTTGGTTAGTACCAGTCTTAACACTATAATAAACTGTTATGCTGTCCTGTCAGTGTGAATAAAGAGACCAGGGAGGGATGAGCCCTATTGGCATATAGGACTTCATAGCCTCCAAAGGTCAAATCCTGGGCTAGCTGTCCTCCTGTCAAATAATGGATTCATCCAAGCCCTCCTTTAGCCATTTTTGACCTCCTGAAGTTTATATCACACTGGAACTGAAAGATTATATTTGGAGGGGGCAAAGCCCTTTCAAAAGAGCTCCTGCAGGACCCAAGTGCTGTTTGTTGATCCTAAAAGATTCAAACATCAGGAATGCTGCCCGGAACAATGCTACGTCTTGTCCACAATGAAATATGAGATCCAGGTCTGCACCAGATCCCGAAGTATATTAACAGTGACATGACAACATGTATCCTCTTTTGGGCCAGTGCTTTGAGACCAACTCACTATAAACCTCTCAACTAAAAACCCACTACGAGGATCTGGGTAACCCTTCAGCCTACTGACAAACATAAGGCCCCGATAGGTACTGGAGATGGTTGATGAGGTCAGTGCCACGTTGGTACATCATGTACAGAGGACTGGGAAGCTGCAGAAGTCAGTTTATATTGGTGACAGGGCCTCCAGCTCCTGAAATGGCACAAAATAATTAAAAAGCGTCTCTCTAGCTCCAAAACGGTTTCAGAGTCCTGATCTCTGTACTAGACTGAGAACCATCATACAGCAAAGTTCCATTGTGCTAGTGACCATCTGTTGAAGTTCCTTGCTGGCTCCTGGTGCCAGCTCCTGACGATAGTACAAATGCCCTCACCAAGTTCATTACCCCCGTGATTCCTGAGGCCCGGTGATTGATAACATACCACTCTCTATTGCCATGTTGCAACACCAGAAACACACCCTTTGTTAGCAAACTGTTACCCAAACAATCACTACCACCAAATGAGGACAGGGCGGGGGGGGGGGGGGAGGAGAGAGAGAATTGGAAGTGTTACATCCTGCACTATTCCGTTTTTGTATCCAGGTGGATGACCATTCTGGGCCCATCACCTGCCTTGGTAAATACCCCCAAACCTGCTCTTCCAAAGCATCTAAATGGATCTTTAATTCAGCCTCTATCCATTCCTGACTGCACAGACACAGGCAATAAATAGTCCCCTTCTTTTCTGGTCATCTGTTACCCCTAGGAGGGGGAAGATGATGTGTTATTGTCCCCAAGCTGACCTGGTAGGAGCTGCCTCCATGTAGCAGGTACCTCTTTGACTCTCCAGTCCTTAAAGGGGCATGTAGCACTCTGCAGCAGGGCCTCCTTGGATCCTGCCTCTGCTAGGTCCACAAAGTCATCCTGAGACCCCGGGATTGGTGACCAGAGGTGCAAGTTTATTTACAGGTTATTTCCCCACCACCATTCACCATGTACAGTTGGCCCTTCACCAGCTGCAGGTGGAAAGAAGAAGAACCTTCCTGCTTCCACTCCCTGTCTTTTTCCCTTTCTTCTGCTCTCCCCATGTTTCTTGCCCTTGATGATTTTATACAGACCCCAGGCTAATTAGGCAACAGCTGTCCCTGCTCCTCACCATCCCCTCAATTAGGGCCAGGTTATCTCCAGTCAGCTCTAATTTATTCCCCTAAATGGGAGCTGGCATGACAGAGGGTTGATCAGCAACCCTTTGCCCAGCAACCTGTCACAGGGCAACACACCTGCTCTCACAAGCCGGATGAAGGAACCTACTGCTTAATGTGAAGTGATGTCATTCTTCCTGAGTGCCATCTATGCCCTTATGATAGGTAGAATTGGTGGTGCTGCCTAAAGTTAAGGGCTGCCCAGCACTTCCCATTTTAAAATCTTGTATCCAGGATTGCTAATAACTTTGCTAAGAGTAATTGTTTAGTCTGAAGTTTCCCACCCCAGGTCTATGCCTCAGGTTGAAGGTTTTTTCTATGTTGCAGTAAAAATGGTTCATCAGCATCTGAGAAAGAGATTAGGGAATTACGTTGTTTGGCCTTTGTTAAAAAAATTCTCACAATTGTCTAACTGAGCTCTAGCACTTCATGCTTTGGAGCAGGAATTTGAACCAGGTGTCCCTCATGTCCAGGCATGTGTCCTGTGAAAGTCTGCCAAAATTTGACCAAAGTGCCTTTGAAAAAAATCAGTTTGTTCAAATTCAGTAGCGACTGACCGTGATCATGTAACATATTGGGTACCTCTTGTACCTGTTAAGGTTGCATAGAAAACCTTTTTTTCTGGCATTTCTTAACTTTTTTGAGTGCTAGACTTTGCAACTTTACTCATACTATAGCTCTTTCAAAAGAACACTGATCTATTACCAAAGTATTTAGAGATATATGTATAAAGACTCATTCATAGAGCACAGATTACAGTCTCTGGTGGTTTGGCGCTGGTTTATGGGCTGCTTCAGAGAAGGCTTGGAGTCTGTCCTCACTCTCCCCATCTCCTTTTGGTGGTTTATTCACTCAAAGCCTGGTCCAAAGCCACTGGATTAAATGAAAAGACTTCCATTAATTTCACTAGGCTTAGAGGTGAGCAGTTCCTGCCCTTAGCCTCATGATTGAACACAGTATCTCTGCACGTCGAGCTGGAGGTGTAAATTC
The DNA here is from genome assembly GCF_009764565.3 of Dermochelys coriacea. Taxonomy (NCBI): domain Eukaryota; kingdom Metazoa; phylum Chordata; order Testudines; family Dermochelyidae; genus Dermochelys; species Dermochelys coriacea. The sequence continues at coordinate 97,438,684 of NC_050069.1, forward strand.
CAACTTGAGCAGACATACCTTGCTAGCTCTGATCTAACTAGAACACTAAAAATAGAGTGTTGACATGGCAGTGTGAACAGCAGGACGGGCTAATCGCCCATATACATACCCATCCAAGGTATATATAAATTGGCACATATTCCGGGTTGGTAGCCCCTCCCAAGACTCAGATTGCCACAGCTACATTGTATTTTTAGCATGCTAGTTCAGTCAGAGCTAGTGCAGTTGTCTCCTTGAGCTAGAACTTGACATCCTCCAACTTGACACATCCATTGAGCAGTCTGCAAAAGAGCTGGGGACAGAGCGTAGTCTTGCATTTTACCACCCATCCCTCAGAAGTGGTTCCGACTGGGACCTTCTAATCTAAAAGTGAAAACATCAGCTAGTTGCAGGGCTAGCATCCTCTTTCCCAGTCTTGCATTCAGCACACACATTTACCTATTCAAGAGCTGATACCATTAGGATCTTAGAAAGGGTACAGCTCGGGAGCACTAAATGGTGGATGTTTTTTCCTCCACATCTGTATCTTTCTTCACATTGTATACATTCTCTGTAAAACAATCTGAGGATCAAAAAAACCCCACACCAAACTATAAGGTTTGACAAAAATAACTAGATTGTTACTGTGTTTAGCATTATACTGCTGACCGTCACCATATAAAGCAAGGTTAATACAATGCAGTAGTGAATATACTGCTATTTTTGGTTTGATACCAACAGAAGCATTACAATATAACTATTAATTATGCATGAGTTCTTTTGTAATGCAATTATTTTTGGCCTTCATTGTTGGTACATTATTTTAAGAGAAGAGGTTATCATATGATGGGAAGATGAGAAATCATGACACATACAGCTGCATCAGCATGTTGGCTATGAACCAAAAGCTTGCTCAAAGTAATACATACTAGAAAACAAAATAATATTAGAGAGGACAGTTTGAGACTAGGCTGCTCTCTGATATACACAAAGCAACACTAGGCCAGAGTCATCCTTGATGCAACTTTGCTGATGTTACCAGTAGAGTTACACCAGGGACTAATTTGATTCACAGTCTAGACACAATGCAGAGATGACATGCTTAGTAGGGATAGCACTGGAGAAGTTCCTTGGAGTTGCAACATTCAGGATGAGCATGGGAACCGGGGGAACATCCTAATCTGTATAAAGCTTGTGCCATCTAAATGTCTTTAAAACTTAATTGCAAGTTTAGTTAATTAAAAATACAGAAGGCTTTTTATATATACACTGGCAGAGATTCTTCTACAAGTGGGTCCAGGAAAGAAAATATGAGGTAGCCCACCTTGCTTGTTTTCTCTACTTCTATTTCTGGACACCTGGATCCTTCTAAGACGTTCACATCTGATAAGTAACACTCTGCTGCTTTGAGCTTTAGGAAAAGCTCAGTTTTCAGAAGTGGCATCCTGCCTTAAGATCCTCAGTTTGCTTCCCCATTCCTTACACAAGAGATTTTTCTAGTTTATAAATACCAAAGACCAGAAGAGACCATTTCATCATCTAGTCTGACATACCCCTACCCCTCACCACCCACAAATCCCTAGAACATATTTAGTACATTCTTGACATGTATGCCTCCCCAGCAGGTACTTTATATACTAAGTCTACTAACACTCAGCACAGAGTGGGTTCAAATTGTCCAATTTGGTAAAAGGAGAGGAATCTGTCCCTGCTTAGCTTTCAATAGAAAACCCTCAAACACAGAAGCAGAATATCTGCTATTTGAGCTAAAGGAGATTAAAAGGGTGGAGTGTGGCAGAAAGAAAGGGGATACAAGAAAAATATCAATAGAGTAAGAATTCTTAGATTTTAGCCAATGAGGCAACAAAAGACAGACCAAAGCTTTTGTGGCCTTAGACAATCGGCTTATCTTCTGATTATGAAGTAGATACAAAGTGGATTGATAAGTGATCGATTGAAAAATATATCCCCCTTAGCAGAATCCTATGTGAAACTAATTCTTCCAAAAGGATTCACAGCGTGAAGTAAATACTGCTCTTCTGCCAGCAGGCACCATACATCTGACTCTACTAATGCTATGATAAGTGATTTGAGCATTCAAATTGCCTTCCAGCCATATTTCTTAATCCTTACTTTAAGTGCAACTTTGTTACCATCTCTTCAATTGCGATACTGGAAAGTTATGATCAACAAGCTGTCTGAGACAATATATATCAGATTCCAAAGACTACCTCCAGTTCCAAGTCTGTTACTCATGGTGCCACGGCAATAAATGTGATGCTAGTGGAGTAACCGTTCCCTTCGCCCTTTCTCAGATTCTTATAGGTTTGAGAGTCACCTAAAGATAGTTGATGACACTCCTAATGTTTCTAAAGAAATCCAAGGGTTTGGTAATTTCGCAAGCCACTCTTCTGCCTAATGATTCAGAAATATTTTAAATTCTGTTTCTATTATAGGCATTAACAGGGTATGTCTAAACTATGAGTGAGGCGTGAGATTCCCACCTCTCACAGAGTTACCTGTTGTAGCTCATCTGAGGTAGCATACTACAAATAGTAATGTAGTGATGGTAGGAGTCATGGCAGCATGCACTAGCCACTCTGAGTAGGTATCCACAGGTTCAGGTGCATTTGTATTGGGGCAGTTAGCACGTGCTGCTACTACCTCTGCCTATGCTACCACAATGACACTACTAGTTTTAGAGTGCTAGATCAGATGAGAGTGAGCATATGTCTGCATGAAATGGGAATCCACCATTAGCTCATACCAGATATGTAACAAAGATTCCCTATTCTTAGCACTCCACTGTTGTATTTGACAAGGGCAAACATCAGTGTGAGCGGGAGTCCCCCCTAAAAGATATAACACCAGGCTACCAGAGCAAGTATTTTTACAACCTTTGTTTGGAATCATTATCCACTTCCCTTTTATTCTTCTTCTCTGTTAAGTGACTAACCACTGAGGTAGGTAACTCTAGTACATGACATGTCTATTTTTATTTTTGATTAATTTTAATATGATCAAAACTTAAAATTAAGTTCCTTGTGTGCCATTTTCCACTCATTTAGCTATGTTTTGGCTCTGGTTTTTGTTCCTAACTAGTCATTTTAGCTGATAACTTACTACCTGTTCAAGTCATCCATATTGTGTTTTGAACCACCCACAAAGTACACATTTAATATTTTCAAATAAAATAAAAGATTTTTCTGTACAGACCAAAGGAAAACCAAGAATAAGAGGCTTGAATATCTGACAAGTGCAATCCTTGCGTTGTGGTTACTGAGGCTTGGAAAGTATTGAAAGTAAGTGAACATAACAAATCTAAAGCTGGGGAAAGTAAGTGAAAGGAACTTAATTGATAATTAAGGCAAGAAAGAAATAGACTCAAATTAAAATGTAGAAAAGGAATCTTGACTAACTCAAAGCATGATCATTTAAGCAAATCTTCACGGAAAGCAAATTTCAAAGTGAATTTCATCATTTGCTTAGGACGTGTTTAAAAAATAAAAAGCACATCCAGTCAGAAGACAGACATTAATGTGTGACTTTTCTGACCAGTCACAATTAAGCAACAACACTCAAAATTTGGGATATTAATGATCAGTTTGAGCATAAAAAGATAGTAATTGAATACACCTATTGAATCAAATACCTATATTTAAGCAATTCAATCTAATATCCCAGGATAGGAGTGCTAGTTCATTAGTTATTGTTAGTAGTATAGCAACCAAAAATGGTACTAGGTGCTTCACAGAAGAAAGCCTGATTTGGCCCCTGCCTCAAAGAGATTACATTCTACATATCAGTAGGGTCCCCTCCCCTCACTCAGAAACTGTGCTAAGCCCATCAGGTCCCCTATTGCCCCCTAAAAATATTAATTGCATAATTTTCACAAAGCTATCACACACACACAAATATACATGTCAAAGTCCAGGTTAAATAAGATGAATAGTATTTTGAGGTAATACTAAATTGGGGCCGTCCTTGAACTGCTTGGGGGAAATTACTTAGTCTACTTATGCCTAGTGCCATCACTGCCCTCACTCCCCACCAACATGGTAGAGGCTTCTCTATGTTTGGAGAAGGGGGAAAGAGTGGTGTGGAGTGTATAGGCCTGGGTATGGGCTCTATACTAATCAGTTTGTCCTCCTTAATCCCCCCCCCATTCTCTGGTGGCTACCAGGGTCCCGAGTTGAAGATTGCTAGGGGTCAGAGCAGAATGTCATATCACTCTCTTCTCTCAGTGGGACAGTATGGCAGAATCTTCTTGAGGGAGTCCTCCTAATTTCTTCCACAGAGTCCTCCCTCTCAGATTATTAATGCAGAAGGGAATGATCTGGTCATGCACATGAAAACCAAAGAGTAAAGGAGTAGTGACAACAGTAGCAAGATATTGATTTGTGAATCAATTTTATTGTTTAGCATTAGGCAACTAACATATTTGTATTGCTGTAGCGACTAGGAACCCCAAATATAGAGACTTCATTGTGCTAGATGCTGTATACACATAGAACAAAAAAAGATGCTCTCTACCCCAAAGGTTGTACAATCTAACTATAAAATCAGATACAACATCATTTAGAATCAAAGAGACAGACAGGGGAAGCACAAGGAAACAGTGAACTTTTTTGTTGTTGATTATATAAAGTTTCTGTTCCTTTGAAGAGTTACTCATTTTATAATTCAGTTTCAGTTGATTAGCTTTTTAAAAAAAATTCCCTTAATTTTCAGTTGTTTCTCACCTAGTGTCTGAGTTTATTTTCATTTCTAAAACATTTTTAATTCTCTTCCTGCAGATCCTTTCCCTACAGAGGGGTGGGAAATCTATACAAAAAGTGGAATGCCCAAAATCCATTCAACTGTTCGGGTATATTTGTATAAGCCCTGAGATGTCTGTACCAGCTATTTCAAATGATTTATAAATTCCACACATTTAATTATATTTTGGTAACATGTAAGGGGCAAAATTTGACTTGTCATGCTCAGATATACAGCCCACCGTGCTTGCAGTACTGATGTGAGTAAGTTTTGGTCTATGAACCCAAAGACATTAAGCAAGGGAAGTAAGATGATCAAATAATATTCAATATTCTACCTAGCTAAAGCTTTTTAAGAACAGGCTCAAAAGCGTTATCATTTATCAAATACAAATGTGGTTAGCAATCACTCTTTGTTCTGTCTGAGTATATGACCAAACCATTTTCTAGTATGTGTAGTTGCCTGCAGTGCAGTAACTGCTGCTTGATTTCCATTATTTTAATTCCCCAAGCACAGATCTTCTTCATTTCCTGTCCAAACAATCAGCCGTATTGGCAAATCGCTCCATGATAGACTCATGATCCTCTTCAATTCCGAAGATGGCATAACTCACAGATTTAAACAGAATATTTCCATCCCCTGTGACAGAAACTGGATAAAACTAATGGATAGTTTAGTGACTGATTTTCTGTTGGGAAAACATTGTGATTTTCCTCACTAAAAATTCTGGCTAGTGCAGGGGGACCATTCTGTTTCTTACAGAGTAGTGGAGCAAAGCTGACATGTGTGTGACTGGAGTAGATCCTAAGGGTATATAGTGATGAATTTTGATTTTTCCCCCCTTCTAATTACTGTTATTTTTTTTTCCTGGGAAGCAAGCTACAAATCTGAACAAGCAGAGAGAAAATTCTTATTTTTATTCTGGGTAAAGATGAATAGTACAATAATAGCAAGGCCACAACAAAGCACAACACACTGAAATCATTCTGCAATAGATCCACCTCTCTAGCATGTTTGAGCCCATTACTGACACATGAAGGATGGTCTGAATGACATGGTTTTACAATGAGGATAATACACAAGGTAGTAAAGAAGAATGAGGAACCTTCAGCCTCTGAGTACCTTTGGGGATTACTACTTACACTGCTCCCTAGAGCTAGCTATTGTGGTGTAGGATAGGAGTAGTTGATATGGCCTGCTGCTTTCCCTCTGGAGGGTTTAACCTTCCTGTAGTTGTACTGAGCATGAATGCACTAGTCAGACTCTCCCCACATTGACATGCCCTCTTGTTCTCCTTCTTGTGCAAATGCAAAATTCTACAACAGAGGGGGATCACAGATGTAGGCCTTGCTCCCTTGGAACATGTTCACTCACCTCAGCAGCACCTCCTCGCAGCCAGGTGTGGCATAGCAGTTGTTTCCCCATGTGGTACCTCCTTCCCACAGGCACTTTCTCACTGTAGTTGTCCTGCAACTTGACCCTTCAGACAATTCACACCTCTTGTTACGCAGGAATGGATGGACTAGAGTCCAGTCAAGACATATTCCAATGACCTTATAGAGGACTTCTGTCCATCTCTGCGGTCCTAAGACACCCTTTACCCCTGGAGTTTTTAATCTCATCTTTGTTAATGGTTGGTAGGGACCCTTCCTCTACTCTAGGTTCCAGCCCAGACACCCTATAGCTAGCAGAAAAGGTCTATTCACTCAGACTCTTCACTACTTCCAGTCCCAAAGAGTGACTATACCCTCTCTCCCTGATGCTTCTCTCTGCTACCAACATCCTGGCTTTTTAATCACCATCCAGCCCCTCTCCAGCTGGGCTTCATCCTCAATTAAGCCTAGCTTTCTCTCTCTTAAAGGTGCTACCAGGTGTATTAATTGGCCTCTCTGGCCCACATTAACTCCTTCACAGCCCTACAGATCACACTCATTTACCATATTATATTATGAAGCCAACAGCATCAAAGGAAGTTAGTTTCCATGGAGAAGTAGAGCCAGGCTCTTTGAAAACTGCATTTTCGGAAATGCAAATCTCTAACTGGTTATACATAGTGTTGTACAAGCCAAGTCACTTCAGTATAGATGTATGGTATGAGAGGACTGCTATCAAGGTTCCTTCCCTACTCTGAACTCTAGGGTACAGATGTGGGGACCTGCATGAAAAACCCCCTAAGCTTATTTTACCAGCTTAGGTTAAAACTTCCCCAAAGTACAAACTATTTTACCTTTTACCCCTGGACTTTATTGCTGCCACCACCAAGTGTCTAACAAATTTATAGCAGGGAAAGAGCCCACTTGGAAACGTCTTTCCCCCTAAAGTCCTCCCAATCCTCCTACACCCCCTTTCCTGGGGAAGGCTTGATAAAAATCCTCACCAATTTGCATAGGTAAACACAGACACAGATCCAAACCCTTGGATCTTAAGAACAATGAAAAAGCAATCAAGTTCTTAAAAGAAGAATTTTAATTGAAGAAAAAGTAAAAGAATCACCTCTGTAAAATCAGGATGGTAAATACCTTACAGGGTAATCAGATTCAAAACATAGAGAATCCCTCTACGCAAAACCTTAAGTTACAAAAAGACACAAAAACAGGAATATACATTCCATTCAGCACAACTTACTTTATCAGCCATTTAAACAAAACAGAATACAATGCATATCTAACTAGATTGCTTATTAGCCCTTCACAGGAATTCTGACCTGCATTCCTGGTCTGGTCCCGGCAAAAGCAACACACCAGCTTTGAAAGTATCTTGTCTCCTCATTGGTCATTTTGGTCAGGGTGCCAGTGAGGTTATCGTTAGCTTCTTAACCCTTACAGGTGAAAGGGTTTTTTCCTCTGGCCAGGAGGGATTAAAGGTGGTTAGCCTTCCCTTTATATTTATGACAACTTCCAATCAGCTAATGAGTCATTTATATTCTATAGCAACTGAAAAAAGATTGTAGATATTTGATTGGAAGCAATATTTAAGTACACCAGGCAAAAAAAGCAACTAGGCTACTGTCAGAATTGTTCAATTCTCATTCTTCCACTCAAGCTTTGTTGACATATTTCATGATTAGCCTTTTCTTTACAGTGCACCACTAACTGGAATTCTCTTACACACACACACACACACACACACAAACATTCAAAGTGTCCATCTCTCAAGGACGGTTTTAACACCAAGAGTCTAAGTGTATGAACAGGTAATTCAGCATCGCTATAGCAGACAATCCCTATATTGTAAGGATGGTCCAGGATTGCAGAACTGAGGTAGAGTGAGCTGGACTTTACCTGTGGCTTTCTTTCAAGATTTTGCTGCTTTCTGATTAAGAGAAATAATAAGTGACTTCAAATTCAGTTGTATTTCTGGTTACAATCGAATGTTTGCTGTTTAACAAAAAAGTCAAGATGTACTCAAGTTGTCAACATTTTCAAAACTTGAAGCATGCCAACAAGTGTGTTTTGCATAATATTTACCTTCTGCTAAGAAACTGCTGGTAGAGATTTAAATAAAGATGTTCTAAGTAGTGAGAAAGCAAAGTGTTGGATTGCCACTTCATACTAAAGTGGGAAATGGAAGATAAGCAGCAATGGCCCCTGAAAAAATTCTCTATCAGACCACTAGTTACTACAGATGTATTTCCAACTTTTGTAGTCATATCAATGATTGATGGTTTGTGTACTATTTCTCTGAACTTAAACAAGTTGGAGCTAACATAGAGACTCAGGGTGAGATCCTGGCTCTCCTGAAGTCAAGGGTAAAACTCCCATTCACTTCATTGGGGCCATGAGCTCACCTTCCATCTGCTTTCTGTTCTGAATTTTTAAGCTGAAGACCCAATACCTGCATGAAGAGCCATTCAAGCACACCCTGGCACTTACATTTAACCCCACTGACTCAACAGGCGAAGGGTCTTCCCACACAGATCTCAATGAAGGATTGAATCCTTCAATCTCTGCTTCTTACACAGAGGATGCTGTATGAGCTCAATAAGAAGGAATACCGTTTTCCCTCTTCTTTCCACTAACTGCATCATCCCCTTTCCTCTGAAAAAATCCATGATTTTTAGTGATATTAGCTTCCTTAACATTAGATACTCTCTCTTCGTTCCAAGAAAATCATTCCCAAAAAAATCCATCTTGTCCTTAATTATCTTTTAGAGAAATAAGGAAAAGCAGAAAATATTTTTTTTGAAAAAAAAAAAGTACCTAAAACCAAAGAAAAGGAACAAGAAAAAAATAAAATTTAGTCAATTTTCACCTTTTCTTTTGGTGAATCATTTCCTGTGCAAACTCCTTTCCTCTTCAAGATTTCCCCTGCAACGAGTGTGATTGCTGTGGGCAACACAGTTATAATGGAAACTGAGAATATGCAGTAACCAACATTTTCTGGTGTCAAGTACCAGAAGGGTAGCCATGTTAGTCTGGATCTGTAAAAGTGGCAAAGAGTCCTGGGGCACCTCAAAGATGTATCGGAGCATAAGCTTTCGTGGGTGAATACCCGTTTCGTCAGATAAATGTAGAGGAAATTTCCAGAGGCAGGTATAAATATGCAAGCAAGAGTCAGGCTAGGGATAACAAGGTCAGGGAGGATGAGGCCCTCTTCTAGCAGTTAAGGTGTGAACACCAAGGGAGGAGAAACTGCTTTTGTGGTTGGCTAGTCATTCACAGTCTTTCTTTAATCCTGAGCAGATGGTGTCAAATTTTCAAAGTAACTGAAGCTCAGCAGTTTCTCTTTGAAGTCTTGTCCTGAAGTTTTTTTGCTGCAGGATGGCTACCTTTAAATCTGCTATTGTGTGTTCAGGGAGGTTGAAGTGTTCTCCTACAGGTTTTTGTATATTGCCATTCCTAATATCTGATTTGTGTCCATTTATCCTTTTACATAGGAGAACACTTCAACCTCGCTGGACACACAATAGCAGATTTAAAGCAGCAAAAAAACTCCAGGACCAGACTTCAAAGAGAAACTGCTGAGCTTCAGTTCCTTTGCAAATTTGACACCATCTGCTCAGGATTAAAGAAAGACTGTGAATCGGTAGCCAACTACAAAAGCAGTTTTTGGTGTTCACACCTCAACTGCTAGAAGAGGGCCTCATCCTCCCTGACTGAACTAACCTCGTTATCCCTAGCCTGATTCTTTCCTGCCTCTGGAAATTTCCACTATACGCATCCGACGAAGTGGGTATTCACCCATGAAAGTTTATGCTCCAATATGTCTGTTAGTCTATAAGATGCCATAGGACTCTTTGCTGCTTTTACAACATTTTCTGTTTGATTTTTAACTCCCCTTACAGTTTGAGACAGAGCTTTCATTTTATACCAGATTATGCCATTAAAAGAAACATAACAATATATCAAATGAAAAGCAGTATTTTCTTTCTCTCCTTTCAAACTGGTGCCAAATCAAGCTTTAACATATGAAATTTCTCACATCATTGTGATTTATGTATACAATCATCAAACTTATATGCAGCTGTCAAAGATATTTTATGATTCAATTGCCTTCTAACAGATCAAATCTATTCCAGTTTCCACTTACCAGTCAACATCAGACAACATTTTTAAATCCTAATATTCAGGATATTCAGAAAAAATTGTACAGCAACAACGGTACAGCAACATTGAAGAGGGATCAATATTTCAGAGGTGATGTTGTAGTTTGCTATTATAAGAACCTTGAAAGTATATGGCAACTTACAATGTACAAAAGAAAAAGGTCCCTTACCTGAAGACTTTACAATATAGCAAATATAAATACAATACACAGGACAAGGATTTAGATGGAACCATGTGTGGAGACAATACTCATAGTAAAATCATCTTTTAAAGGCTCCAACGAAAAGGGTTCTAAAAAGGATTTGAAGGAACAAGGGATAAGAGGCTATTTGACATGAAGACAAAGGAGCAGTAAGGAAAAGGGCTACAACTGAATTTTGGATACAAAGAGGGTGGAAGAAAAAATTAGAACTAAAGTACATAAACAAAGTATAGACTTATTATAGCAAAATTCAGAATACATATACTCAATACATTTTGAAGATACAGTAGTTAAAAGTATTTTTCTTTTGACACTCTATTGGATTCAGTAAACTATTTAAGAGCCTGATCCAGCTCCAGTGGAGTTCAGTGGGAGGTAGACTGGGCAGTGAAAGATGACCTGTCACGTGGCATGCCTAAGAGGTTGAAGGATTTTGTCCAGTGCTATCCATTTAATAAATCATTTTTGTGAAAGGATGAAGGATCCATATTTCTTTCTTTCAGGTTTGAGATATGTGTAATCAAGCAGACTCTGCAGCTTGAGTATATAAGGTTAAAATGGGTGTCGGATTTTTATAGTTTCATAGAGTTTAAATGCTGAAGGGAGCATTAGATCATCTAGTCTGACCTCCTGTGTATCACACATCATTCCATTTCATCCAAATATCCCTATAAGAGAAAAGTGAAGACTAAGCTTCAGGACTGTTTTGTTTTTTTTCCCAGAATTCAGCTTCCCCATCCAAAAGAGAGAGGGCTTAACACTTAAGCACCAGTACGTTACTATTTGTGAAGACTGAATTGATTACAATTTAAGTTCACATTTTTTTCAGCCATTTGAGTATAATGACTACATGTGGAACCCCTGAATGAACCCTTCTTGTGTCTCTGGCCTTTAGCAAGTCATTCCAGGTCTTCTGTGTCTGTTTTCCCCATATTTAAAACAATCAAAATGTTTTACTCCAAAAAGACAAAATGAGACATTTTGATATTATCAGAATTTCTCCCCTCCTCCTGCAGTATTTCCTCTGAAATTAACATTTGGCAAAACCTACGTGATTTTGTGAAGTGTTTCACTTTCGATAGAACTGCATTTTTAACTGAAAAATTCCATCAATATATTCTGACCAATTCTATGGTACTCTTTTAATATACTTGTTCTGTGTAAGTATAAACTTTCACTCTTAGTAAATATGTTCCATTTTGTTGCAATCCTAATGTACCTTGACTTAGAAGGGTTATTTTATCATAGCTCTCTTCATGCTTTCTCAGTCTTCAGAAAAGACTGTAATATTTTGTGCTTACAGTTTGCGATGCAAATGGGTGTATGCTATGGAATCAGATGAGACTGAAAATAAAACTTTATTTCATGATGTATTTTAGATAAGACTTTTAAGAATAGTCATGGAGGTGAAAAAATCATTGCTTTTGCTGCCAAACCAATCAGCCTTCAGAATAAATGTCTGTGGAGCCCTTTGCACCTCTAGGTATATGTGTCTTAGATATCTCTGTAGTAAATAGTGGCAACTGTAGCAAATGATTGCTGGTTTTAAAATGAAAACTGAAAATCATTCAGATTAGATGATTGTAAATGAATTAAGCAAAATGACTATTGGGTCCATTTAGATCAAAGTGATTGGCAGTTTCCACTACAAAACCATCAAACCTATGTATCAAAAGAACATTTCTCTAACAGCTACACAAGTAAAAAAATAAAAATAGCACCCTGCAAACTGACGAGAAAAAAACATCTGAATATGCAAAATGAGATGGGAAACAAAACCTTTTTCTAAGCCACATAATTATGAATGTTGAAAATGTGCCCCTTAAAAAAACCCATCACATACTTGTTATGAATACATACTATTTTACAGTCCTGCAGTTTCCTTTTTCAAAAAGCAAACAAAAAAAACTGTTAAGGCAAATACATCATAAGTATTTTCATTTGGAGACAATTTGTTTGTATCGATTAATTTCATCCATTTCATTATGACATACACTTTTCACATTCTAAGAGGGTTTATTTTTTGTAATGGTAGTAAACAAAATGAGCAATTATAATCTAATTAATCAAATGGATAATACTGCTGTATTTTGTAAAGATCAGTATTAGGATGACGTATTCCTACATAGTGTGATGCATTTAATAAATCAGCATGGGAAAAGTGTCCATCAAAATGGTTCAGTTAATTCTTTAAGATTTGAGACTCCTATAATTAAGCCACTACTGAAGCTGCTCCTTTCAGTCTCCATCCTTCAAGATTAAACATAAGCTTGAGTATTTAGGTAACAGTTATGCGGCAGAAACATTATGACTGGAATGTCCTCTTAATTGCATCAGATTAAAGCAAAAGTAACAAGACTTGATGCTAGTGAGAAGAACCATGTTCCTCCACCCCCCAAAGTCTTCTGTGGATGGGGGATGGAATGAAAAATGTACCCAAGCAGTCAGTGCTACATTTAGATGTCATCTGTGAAATCAATAGTTATTCGGATTAAACAAAGTTACAGAATGAGAAATGAGGTTGCAACTGAAGATACCTACTGGAATACATACTAAAGGGCTGAACAGTGTACTTGCTTGCATATGTGTTCTCTATACCCACACAGAGTGTCCACATTATGCTGTTTAAGAGTAGCAGCCATGATAGTCTGTATTCGCAAAAAGAAAAGGAGTACTTGTGGCACCTTAGAGACTAACAATTTATTTGAGCATAAGCTTTCGTGAGCTACAGCTCACTTCATCCGACGCATTTGGTGGGAAAAATTTCCACCAAATGCATCCGATGAAGTGAGCTGTAGCTCACGAAAGCTTATGCTCAAATAAATTTGTTAGTCTCTAAGGTGCCACAAGTACTCCTTTTCTTTTTACATTATGCTGCGCTAGACATGGGCATAATGCTGTGTTCACGTGTATAACTGCATCCACACTGCTTCTGTTGATATGATTCTGTTACCATGTTATGGGTGGTATCCCAGGATTCTGTGTATCACAGGGAGACACTCTACAAACCACTTTGCAGTGTGGTTTTGGTACTGTCCTCCAGCTCCATACATTTGCTTGTGGCAGTTTCTGATCATATTGTCCCTCACCGCTATTGCCCTACAAAACTGGGCAGAAGACATGGACAATGAGATGATGATCTGGTTCTGTTCCTGCTCCTTATTGTGGGACAAATGGTTATGCAGTGGAATAAGCAACAGGCAAGATGCTAAATGGAATTTGGGCAGAACTGATGCATTGAGGACAGCTGACCTTGAGGGTCAGTGACAATTCATTCAGTGCACATGGGAACACATATGGTGAATGCCAGTATTGACATGGTATGTCCTTGGGTGGATTGTCACTTCTGATACAGGAAAACCAGCATGGTCTGCTGGGATTACAGTTTTGGAAAACCTGGGTGACCAGCAGTGGCTTTAGAACTTCCATATGAGGAAACAGACTTTCATGGAGCTGTGTGACAAACTTGCAACACACCTCCAGTGCCAGAGCACTTGATTAAGAGAAGCAATACCCGTTCAGAAATGGATGGTTGTTGTACAGTGGGAGCTGTTTACCAACAGACCTATAACAACTTTTGGGTTGGAAAGTCCACTGTTGTAGTTGGGCAGGTTTGTGAGGCAATTAACACTGTGATTTACCCATAGGTGGTTGCCATAATAAAAGTTCCAGAAATAATAACTGGTTTGAAAGGATGAGGTACTGAACTGAGCAGCAGCTATAGATGGCACCATATCCCAATACTTTGCCCACCACCAGGAGCAAATATATGAACCAAAATAGGTTACTATTCACTCGTTCTGCAAGGCCTGGTGGCCCACAGAGGCAGATTAATCAATAAAAGCATGGGACACATTGGAAAGATTCATAATACCAATTTGTTGAGGAGATCAGGATTGTACTTGAAGAGGGCAGAAGGGACTTTATTCCCCAGAAACTATATTGTTCTGCAGTGTGTATCTGTGGCAACTGTTACTTTGGGGGATCCTGCATACCCACTCCTGCCTTGGCTCATGAAACTGTACCCCAACATCAATAATCCTAGAAAAATAGAATTCAACTGCAAGCTCATTAGCTGACTAGCAGTCATGGAGTGTGCATATGGTAAGCTGAAAGCTCGTTATTGCGCATCCATCTAGATGGCAATGTGTCAAACACCATTCATATAATCGTTGTCTACAGCACACTCCATAGCATTTCTGAAGGGAGTGCTTCCATCCCGAGGGGGCTCAGGACAAGTCTGGTTTACAAATTCTGTACAGGCAGCTGGATCTCACTCACAAGTACACTGGTCCTGGTTCCCAGAGGGCATGGGAAATCAGGGATGCACACATGCACGCATTTGGGCTCAGCATGGAAGCAGAGAAAGATACCTGCCTATGCTAAGGGACACCCTCATATCCCATACAGCTGCTGGAAATGCACACAAGAAAACATTGACACATACTTGTGGGGCTACATAGCTTTGAGAGGGTTTGGTTCCCCTGTAACTGAAGGTCATTAGCCATTCATTCCCGTGAAACTGCACATATTAATGAAAATTAAAACACGGCATCTCCACTGTGTTATCACCTTAGAGTTGGGCTTAGAGATGTAAAATTTCCAGAGCTTTGGAAGGCATAGGGGAAAAACAAAATAATATTTGGGGGGGGGGTTGCCATGGGCGTGAGTGAACAGAAATTTTCGGGAGAATTGAAATATCTACAGTAGTTACTAGCTTATTGAAACTATATTTACTTCTTTAGGAATGAGAAATGTATTATTTATAATTTAGTTAATACATAGAAAGTACTGCTATGTATATTTATGAAATAGTATAAATTGTTTACTTTTGAAAAAAGACAAATATTAGAGTACACTAAGGTACACTTTTTTTGGTTTTGGAGTATTTTTGCCTGTTGACATAAATCCAAAATAGGGAAAAAATGTTGAAAGTACAAAGTATCAATATTATTGACTTGTAAACAAAAATAAAGGTTATATCCATAGAGCTCAGAAATAGTATGTAAATAAATATGCTGTTATAATGCAGGACCAGAAGAAACTTATGCTTTTAGAGAAAAAGATCAGTAAACGAACATCACTAAACCAATTCTTTATAATGTAGTTAACAAAGCATGTTAAGGACCAACAGTAAATTTGGATCTACAACCAAAATTTATAGTAAATACTAGACTAATAGTGCATCATCATCATATATAGAGTAAGTATCATAACTGTAAGAAAAACTAGCCATTTTATAAACATGGATAATATAACTTAAACAGTTTAATTATTAATATAATCTTGGAAATGCTAACATAGCTCAAGTTTTTCCTTCTTACTTCTCTGATCAGAATCTGTGTCTGAAAGATCTGTTTCTGAACTTTCACTATGATCTTCATGTATGTCATTACACTGAATATTTGAAAATTGAAAAAAAGTTTCTCAACTGTTTCTTGATTGTGTGTGTGTTTGTGTGTGTGTATTTCCAAACATTGACTGGTGTCTTTCACATACTGCAGAAAATAGAGGAATCTGAAGCAGACAAGAAGCAAGAGGAGTCAGAGGTTGTGTTGTACAAAGGCCTTGCCATCACAGTGTCAGAGCAATATGCTTTGCAGATTCCCAGTTTGTGTTCCTGGACTAAATACCTGAAGATGTTCTGCATTCTGCACTATTTGAAAGCACTTTTCCAATGTCTAGTGTTAAGTGTGTTGCTTGTTTAGTAATCTAGTCAAATGCTGTAATAATGCCACCATCGCTAACATTACTACTTTTGAAGCTTGGACCTGATTCAGATATTGCAGAAATGGTTTTGTGCTGTAGGAGGTGGTGGCCAAGATGTAATGCATCATTGTGTTTGTTGCCTGCCAGAGTCCCATTGGTTTACAAACCTGTTATTGGGAGCACATAAACTCATGACATTTAGCTTGGGGATGGGACGGGGCAAGGAGGGAATATGCAGTCATTCTGCTTTTTGACAGTTTATTGTCCGTGATGCTAACTGCACTTAGTGGATGTTATGGTCTGTTAATAAGAAATGAATACAATCATTTATTTATAACCTGGGGCCAGAAACATGTCCGTACATGGACACAAGTGTCTGTGGTTAAAATTTTGAGGTCCATGGTAATTTTAAAAAAAATTGAATGACTGAATGACATAACACCCTCCCCCGCAAAAATGTCCATCACTGAGTACAGTAATTTTGTCAAGTGCCCATTGTGCAAAATGGTGGTGTCGACTCCTGTTTATAACTGTGTCTTGCTTGGGGACCATTTTGGGCTGGACTTGAGCAGCGGCTGAATTGATGGAAGAAAGCTGAGGGAGTTTGATAAGGGTCTAGAGCATGACAGTGCCATGACTTCAGCACTGCAATTCAAACACACAGATATATAGCAATGCATGGCATATTATTCAGGGAGGAAAAGTCATTGCACAGTATTTCAAATGCCCTTCATCTTAAAATCAGGAATGTAGCACCAGAGCAAGAGGGGAAATTGATTGCTAGGGCCCATTGTATCTTAGCAGCCTCAGGTTCTGGTTCCTGCCACTGCTTGGTGTTTCCTCAGGTCTGTCAGGAGGGTGGGGGATGGCTTTCCCAACTGTCTCCAGCAAGTAGAGATACAGAATCACTTACTACTTGTCCTCCAGGTCTTCTGGGGCATCCTCCATGGCCCCTGCCATCTCCTTGCCCTGGCCCTCATCAGCATCCCGAATATCCATCACAATCCACTTCAGGCTTTGTACTGGGTGCCCTTTGTATAGCACCTGGTTAAGCTCCTCCTAGACGGGGCATGTATGATGATCCCTTCCAAAGTCTGAGCCTTCGGCCTTCCTGTACTGGAGCCTCAAGCACTTGATATGTTCATTCACTGGACTGGAATATGCTCAGTGCCCTGCCTGCTCCAGTCTCTGAAGTTTCCCGATACAGGTGAATGTTGCTGCCACTCCAGGAGATGTCATGGAGGATGGCATACTCTGACAACACACACTGGTCAGCACCCGAATGTGGTCAGCTGGACAAGTAGCTGCTGTCAGAGCAGGATCTATTTTCACCTGTACCAATCAGCAAAGAATGCAGTGAAAAGCTGTTCTCATGTGGTCAGCACATCTCTCTACTACCAGTGAAAACAGGGGTACAAGGACATTTATAGATTGGGTAAGGATCAGGAAGAAAAGGGTGTTGTGCATTGTGGGAATGGAGGTGGAGGAATATTGAAACTTGAGGGCTGGTATACACCTTTATCCCCATCCACATGGGAAAACTGGCACAGGTACAGGGCAATGCCACAGCCTGAAGTGTAGTTACCCACATTCATTTGGGGTCACAGCTTACTAACCCTCTATCTCACCTCCAGGGCTTCTGGGGTTTAAGTGTGGACAATAGGGAGCTATGGCACAAGCACACAGGGTTACTTATACAGCCACAAGTGTAGACATACCCTTAGGCTTGCAATGCTTGACTTTCAGATACCCTGCTGCCTAGCGGAATTCACAGCCCAAATTAGACTCCCTACACAAGGCATGGAGAGAGATAGACACCTAAAAAAGGAATTCCCAGAAGTCATCATACGGAGCAGGGAGCCATTTATGCTACCCAGTGGGAAATGCTAAGGAGACGTGGGGGGCCTAAGGCCTTTCCTTTAGGAGCTAGATGCCTAACCCCAGAGTAGAGGAAGGTGCCTATTTCCACTTAGGATTCACAGCCTGGAGTTAGGCACTTAAGCCAGGTTAATTGTTCTTCACCAAAAAACAGATGGTGTTGTGGTGTCTCCCTTATACCCAATGGCCCAGTAGTTAGAAAACTCACCGAGAAATCCCCTCTACCTGACGCAGAGCAAGGATCTGAACCCAGGTCTCCCACCACTCAGGTGAGTGCCTCAGCATGTTTTAAGCTCTCCAGTTGAAGTTGTTCCACTATATATAAATTCTTAAATATTCACAAGGCCAGAATGACTATGTCTCCCTGGAGCTAAAATATTCACCTGGGAGAGAGGAGGCCTGGGTTCCACTCACCCTGCTCCAATGATTTTTTTTTTTTTTGTAATGCACAGTGGAACAGCTTCAACAAGAAAGATTGAGAAAGACACATCCCAGCATACCTCATACATCAAGCGGTTAGAGCACTAAGGTGGGAGACATGGGTTCAGGTCCCTGCTCTACATCAGGTAATGTGAGCATTTGAACCTCAGTCTCTGAAAGCCTCATTGAGTGCTCTAACCAATAGGATAAAGTTTAAGAGGGGGACAAAACCATCTCTCTTCCTCTGGCTTCTTTTGTGCACATTTAGGCATGCTCTGAGGCCCCAAAGTCCTCTTCAGGCCCCAAAAGCAAAATGAGCATGGTGGTATGGGATGCCTACTGAATCCCACATGGGTTTAGTTGCTAGTTAGGCACCAAACTTCGGATAGTGTCAGGATGGAGACAGCTCTTCACATACCACGTTGCTGGAACGCAGGTGCCTAAGAGACTTTACTGGTGGAAACTTTGGCATCTACATGGTTACACAGCAATGAAGCAGTGGCGCCTAAATGTTGGGGCTAGGCACCTAAATTGGCAGTTCAATGATCAACTGTGAATATATAGCCTTTATCATATATCTGTGGTAGCAGCACTATAGCCCACGGGCGGGCTGGAGGGAGAAGAATTTGGAAATACAGGAATGTGCCTTAAAAGCTTGAAACAAAACTATTTAATTCTAGCATTCACTCGATTCTTCACTCCTGTGCTATGCTGCATTTATAAAATAATCAAAACAAAAAACTCCAATACAAAAAAAACCCGACAAAAATAAACAATCTTTTTTCTACCATGATGCTTGTCTCTATAAATGATGCCTGACAATTAAAATTGCAGGATACAATTCTTACAGTGCAATTGCTTTGAATTTAGAGCCAACAGCATCCTCTTCAACCATAGATTGTAGCCACTGGCTAGACAAAGAGGAGAGAGCAATGCTCCACACAGCTGTGGCATATCAAGCCACCTGTTTCTCATCAGCTTTCTTGTATCTATTCTTCACATAAAACAAAATGACTTTGTTTTTTTTCCTTCTGCAAAATGGCAGAGAAGTGTAGCTTATGCAGTTCGTTTGGGTGTTTTTTCCCTCCCTTACTGTCTTTTCAATGGAAAGTAGAATAAAAGTTATTCATCACTTTGGAAGGGAGAAACTGAAAATAAAAGGGTAAATATTCCCTGCTTGGTGATATTTTCACTTGCTGAATCTGATTTTCCTAATGAGCTGATGTGTTTTATAATGAGGAAAAGTTAGAGGTCACACAGCAGATGGGAGCCAAACCTTTAAAAAAAAAACCACTCAAAACAATTCATACCTTGGTGCTAGCGGAATCTTGCAGAAGAGCAGGAACTAACTAATTAGAAAACATAAAAATGACAAATGGCTTTCCTGTGAAACTAAGCATTAGGAATGCTGGGGTTTATTACTGACTCAGTCACTGCATTGCTGTGTATGCTTTGATGAATCATGTAAGCCTACATTTTCAAATGTGACTAGAGATTTTGGATGCCCATCTTGAGATGCCTCAAGGGGTAAACAGTGAGGTGCAAAATTTACAGATGATACAAAACTACTCAAGATAGTTAAGTCAAAAGCAGACTGTGCAGCAACAGTCAAAAAAGCTTAAAAAAAAGCTAATTAAGAAAGGGATAGATAATAAAACAGAAAATATCATATAGCCTCTATATAAATCCATGGTGTGACAGGATCCCCCAGGGTGCAGCCTGGGACTGTGGGACTGCTGTGCCTCCTTAACTCTCCAGCTTGGGCTGTCTCTCACAATGCTTTCCTAGTGACAAACAGCAAACCCCTCCAGGCGCTATGATTACTCAGCACAACAGCATGTGGAGCCTCCCACCCAGCTAGATTGCATGAATGCTCCCAGAGCCACTCATGAATCACACAGACAAAGGCACCAGCTGAATC
Organism: Dermochelys coriacea; assembly: GCF_009764565.3. NCBI lineage: Eukaryota > Metazoa > Chordata > Testudines > Dermochelyidae > Dermochelys > Dermochelys coriacea. The sequence continues at coordinate 97,459,097 of NC_050069.1, forward strand.
CCCGCAGCTCTCAGCATTGTACCTCAGGAATATACCATCGTTATCAAGTTTATCAATTGGTACACCACTTCATCAATGGAAAGTGAATATACAGCAGGCTTTGTAAACCTTAGCCTTTGTAAACCTTTTCCACACACTTCAGGAAAACTCACTGGTAAAGATAAACAGTAAAAGATGTTAATTGACTACAAAAGATAGATTTTAAGTGATTATAAGTGATAGGAAAAAAGTGAGAGTTAGTTACCAAAAGAAAAGAAAATATAAACACGCAGTCTAAACTCTCAACCCTATTAGACTGGGCAACATCTAGATGAAACAGTTTTAGCCAGTCTCCTCTGTTGGAGTCATCAGTCTTCTCAGTGTCTGCTGCTTGCAGCACAGGTGGGGGAAGGAGAAAGGTCAAGCATGGTCCCCCTGTATTCTGTTTTATACCCTCAGTCCCATGTGCTTGGAGAACACAAGTCCAGGCATGTCTGATGAGCATTGCTGAATCCCCTGGCAAGGTTGAGCAATTCCCCTGATGGGGCCTTATGCAGGTGAGTCATTGAATTATAGCTCCTCTGCTGGACAATGGCTGATCATGATGTCTGTTCAGCATCCACCCAGGTGTGGTTACCTCCCTTTTCATTGTCTCTGGAGTGTTAGTATCTGGCCACCTCCCAAAACCACAGCATATTTTAGTGACAACCATACAACACATTCTCATAATTTTATATGCATTAATGATATACATATTTAGATAGAAAAATGACTTTTAGCAGCTCATAACCTTTTCCTTGATACCTCACATGGCCTGCTTTTTATGCAATATCACTCTTATATATAAATGAGAAATATGGGGGTTACAGGACACTCGCCTAAGGTACAGAATACCACACATGGTATGCCCACATCTTGAATACTGCATGCAAATATAGTCTCCCCATCTCAAAAAAGATATACTGGAATTGGAAAAGGTTCAGAAAAGGGCAACAAAATGATTAGGGGTATGGCACAACTTCCATATGAGCAGAGATTAATCTGATTGGGACTTTTCAGCTTGGAAAAGAGACAAATAAGGGAAGCTATGATTGAGGTTTATACAATCATACAAGCTATGATCGAGGTTTATACAAGGTTTATACAGGTTTATACATGGTGTGGAGAAAGTAAATAAGGAAGTGTTATTTACTCCTCATAACACAAGAAGTAGGAGTCATCAAATGAAATTAATAGGCAGCAGATTTAAAACAAACAGAAGGAAATATTTCTTCACACAATGCACAGTCAACCTCTGGAATTCTTTTCCAGAGGATGTTGTGAAGGCCAAGACTATAACAGATTTAAAAAGAGAACTAGATAAGTTCATGGAGGGTAGGTCAATCAATGGCTATTAGCCAGGATGGCCAGGGATGTTGTCCCTAGCCTCTGTTTGCCAGAAGCTGGGAATGGGCGAAGGTGATGGATCACTTGATGATTACCTGTTCTGTTCATTCCCTCTGGAGCATCTGGCATTGACTCCTGTTGAAAGATATGATACTGGGCTAAATGGGCCATGCAATCTGATCCAGTATGGACGTTCTTATGTTCTTAAAGGTGTCTAATCTTCAGGTTTCAGGTGTCAGTACCTCCCTGCTGAAAATCAGTCCCATTAAGACGGGCACCCAAAATCTCTAGTCTTTTGAAAATTTTGGATCACATAACTTGCCAAAACACTCAAAAGCACTAGTCATTTTTGAAAATGTAGGCCTTGACCACTCTGTCTCATTTTCCACATCTGTAGCATGGATATGTGGTTGTAAGACTTAATCGGTGTTTATAAAGTGTTTTGAAATTCCTGAATGAAAAGGGCAATTTATTACATCTCTCACTCTATCCAAATGCAGTTAGTATCAACTGTTGTTTTGTTGAATATCCAAAAACATGGCCCTTAATATGACTTACACCTGTTTTACCTTGTTTATCAAATATGAACAGTACCATACTTTATGAGGAATAATCTATAGTTTAAAACAAAGTGCCAGCAAAATTCTCCAAATGCTGGTGATGTTAGAAATTGAGTTTAAATCAAGACTGGATGTCTTTCTAAAACATGTTCTATCCCCATTTTAGGCTCAATACAGAAAATGTTGGGTCATGTTCTCTGCAGGAGGTCAGACAAGATGATTGTAATGGTCCTTTCTGGCCTTAAAAATCTACAAATCTAGAGAAAGTGATGATACTTGGAACCAACAGCAGCTTTAAGACTGGACTAACTGTGCAACTTCATAGATTCCATGTATTTGGTCATCTCACTCTAGCAACCACTCACCTATCCTTCCCAGTGGCATCTATTATTTGACCTTGCTGATGTGATTCTCCCACTCTGAAAGATTAACTGTGGGTTTTAACCCACACTGGTTCCACAAAGACCTAATCCCTACTTCCCCACCAGTTAATAATCTCCATCTCTAGATCCTCAATGACAGGCATCCTCATTCCCCTAAAGTAACCAAATCCACCTATGGACCTCCCTTTCCATATCCCATCCCACAAAATGTGCCATACAGTTTAGGAAAAATCTGCCTTGCATCCACACATCTAATTTCACACAGGACCTCACAAAATTTAGCGCCAGCTCTGCCAGAATAATCTGTGCACAAGAACTATTGGTTTAGCTTGAAATTTTCACAAAGCAACATTCAAACTTTTACCCAACTCTAATACTGAAATTATAGATGGTAAAAAGCAGGCTCCTAAGTAGGTAGTCAGTCTGAGAATTTGTGCAAAACAAAAGTATCTGCTTCATTTCCTCCAAATATTTTTTCATTGGCTGTAGCCCAGGAAAGGTTTAATTATGTATCATTATAAGCAATCACTGAAATTGAAAGAGGAAGCTTCTTCTATAAGTGTTCTCATTCTGAACATAGACACACAAAAATCCATAAATACTACACATGATTGCAGTGAAGCACAAATCATGGTTTTATCCCCAAACTCAAGGACTGAAAAAATAGCCAATACTAGCTCTGATATAAAGAGATTACACACAATAAATAGCACGGCTTTTCACTGGATTGCATGCAAAACTAATTCATAACACTGGGAGTTTAAGAGTTCAACAGGTAGGGTCAATTTTTATAATTCATTAATAACACACTGATGTCATGTAACACTAATATTGTAAATGAGCATCATCAGAAGAAGGTTAATTGGAACAACTGCTGTCATTCTGATTGTCTACTTCATTTCTGCAAACATATTTATTATTCTGCTTCAAAATATTTCTATCAATGAGCTTCTTTACTTCTGTGGAATCTGCTAATTATGTAACACAACAACCATATCCCTGCAGGAGGAAGTTTTCATTTTACAGTAACTCACTTTCATAGATGATAATTAGATGTTGCATAGAACACCACAAGCAGAATAGACAGTGTGTGATTAAGAGGAAAGTTGAGAACACCAAGCAAGGCTTAGGTTGGATATTAGGAAAACCTTCCTAACTGTCAGGGTGGTTAAGGACTGGAATAAATTGTCTAGGAAGGTTGTGGAATCTCCATCATTGAAGATTTTTAAAAGCAGGTTAGACAACACCTGTCAAGGATGGTCTAGATAATACTTAGTACTTAATACTGCCGAGAGCTCAGGGGATTGGACTAGATGGCCTCTCAAGGTCCCTTCCAGTCCTATGATTCTATGAATTGTGCCTTGCCTACTCTCTGAATTCACACCAGCAATTCTAATCCAGAACTGAAAAGCTTTCTCATCAATTTGTGTGTTTTGTCTGTAACATTATTTATTGGGGAAGCTCTTCAGCTGATATAAATTGACTTCACTGGAGCTATGACAAGGTGCACCAAATAAGGATCTGCCCCTGTATTGCAATGCACATAAGGAAGGGGGAATATTTAAGATTGTGCTAGAAGCTTCACTTTGCAAACTGTTTAAAGAAAAAACAAGACCAACAAAATTCCATATTGTGGAACTATTTGCTAGGCAGCAGCAGAACATTCCTTCCACAAGGCACTGTCTCCTTTGAAACCTTGTCTCATTCCTTAGATAACTTCAAAGACTGACTTTTAAAAAAAAATGTTAGTGTTATGATGAAAAATGTCACACAGTTTGGTTACAGACACTTACATAGTGACAGCTGAACACTCTGAACATTTAAGACACTATTGTGCATGTGCAATAATAATTGAAATTACAATAAAAACTTGTTATAACAGGGCCAAATCAAAACAGATTTTTGCAGGCAACTTACATCCGATATGCACTTGTTCTCTCTCTCTGCTAATTTCTCCTGCCATCTACGAGGCACTCAAATTGTTCAAAACAAAACAGGTGGCAAATTGTTTTAAAAACAAGCTCTCCCCTCCCCCCCCCCTGCTTCCACCACTCTCTATATACCACATTCAACACGGAAAGGTACTAATGTTGTGATTCACAAGGGGGGTCTTAAGCTAAGTGTTGCAGTTCCTAATGTTTAGGGACCCAGGCTCCCTATACAATGCATGGAAAGAGTTAGGGATTCACTGAAGCCAGTTAACTGAGTGGGGAGCCACGTAAGCTAGCCAGTAGGAAATACTAAAGAACATGTTAAGAATATAAGAATGGTCAGACTGGGTCAGAACAATGGTCAATCTAACCCAGTATCCTGGGTTCTGACAGAGGCCAGTGTTCGATGCTTCAGAGGGAATAAACAGAACAGAGCAATTCTTGAGTGATCCATCCCCTGTTGTCCATTCCCAGCTTCTGGCAGTCAGAGGTTTAGGGACATGCAGAGCATGGGTTTACATCCCTGACCATCTTGGCTATTAGCTATTAATGAACCTATTCTCCATGAACTTATATAATTCTTTTTTGAACCCAGTTTTACTTCTGCCTTCACAACATCCTCTGGCAACAAGTCCCACAGATTGACTGTGCATTGAACAAAGTAGTACTTCTTCATCTGTGTTTTATAACTGGTACCTATTAATCTCATCGAGTGACCCCTGCTTCTTGTGTGAAGGGGTAAATAACTTCCTTATTCACTTTTTTTACATCATTCATGATTTCACAGATCTCTATTATATCCCCCCTTTGTTGTCTCCTTTCTAAGATGAACAGTCTCGGTCTTTTTAATCTCTCCTCCTATGGAAACTGTTCCATACCCCCACTCATTTTTGTTGCCCTTCTCTGTACCTGTACCTTTTCCAATTCTAAGAGAGCTAGGTGGCTAACTCCAGGCCAGAGAGAGGCACCCTCTTCTACTGGGGATTCACAGCTGTGACCCTACTCCCCTATACCAAATAGCCCAGTGATTAGAAAGCCCAGGAAACTAGAATTCAAATCTCCCTCCATCTGATGTTGAGCAGGGATTTCCAGATGTATGATGTATGTCTTAACCACTGGGCTATTCTGGAGTGGGTCTTTCCTGTTGAAGATGTTCCACTTTGTATAAAATACTTTGTCAATTGACGCAATAGCCCAGTGATTAGTATATTCCCTAGGAGGGTGGAGACCCAGGTTCTAGTCCCTCTTCTACTATTTAAGTATTTTACACAAAGAGAAACAGCTTCAATAGGAGAGATTGAGAAACGCATACCAGAATTCCCCATTAGCCCCATTTTTAGGATGCTCAGCCAAAGGTGGGAGAGCTGGGTTTAGATCGCTGCTCCACTTCAGGTGGAGGGAAAATCCGAATGCAGGTCTCCCACATCCTAGATGACTGCTCTAAACACTGGGCTATTGGGCATAAAACGTAGACCTCCATCTCTGGCTGTGTTTTTTGCAAGGCCCAATTTGGTAGACATGCTGTAAGGCAGCCTCTGAGCACATCTATCGGATCAGACCCCACAACCAAAATAGACTTATGGGTATAGTTTTCCAGTTCAGATCATTTTTATCCCAAGACAATTCAAGAGCAGAAGGCTCCCTGGATTAGTGTTATAGTGGCACAACTGCCAAAGTCACCAGAACCTAGCTGAAAGTTTGTGCTTGACTAGATAATGGAGTTGAAGTTCACACATCAAAACTAGCCTTTTAATGTTTATAGTCACCTACCAGAATAGATGAACAGGGAGGTAAATACTCTATGCTCACAGCTCATGCATCTTCCTACAGGTGTCTTCCATTTCCTAGCAAAGATGACATATATGTAGCATTACCTGTGCGTAAGAGGTATTGATCAGGACACACAAGAAAAGGGAGGACAGATGCAGAAACAGTATTTAATCGGCAGGTGATAACTTTATGAACACAGGGGACTGGCAATGTCTGCCCTGCCTGTCTCATATTAGGCATTTATGTAGGTCCAGTATGGGGTTATAGGGCTCCTGCTATAACCCTCAGTCCCCTGCAAAAACAGGGCCTCAATCTGCAAAGACTTCAGGTCCCCCTTTTTCAATAGGTCCAAGGTTCATCAGCAAAATCCCATCTCTTTTTTCCTGGGAACTGACCCTTTTAGCTTTTTATCCCTACTGGACACTGGCTGAAATTTGCAATGAACTAAGAAGTCATACAAATTTACTAATGTTATTTTAAAGTGCTACTCCTATTTAATTACCTATACCTAAATGATACTGTGACGAATGCAAAAAAAAAAAAACCCAAAAAACAAAAAAACCCACCAAGCTACTATCAATTTGGCCTCAATGGGAAAAAAAATAAATCCTTCCTTGCCCCAAAAAGATGCAATGGGTGCATGCAGCATCCTAAAAATACTGTTTCTAAACTATAGCTATAGGGAGGCTGGGGGGCTCAGCTAACGTGCAGTGAGAACACCCAAATACCCCAGGAAAGGGTTTAAGCTATTAAGCAGGGAAGCAAGGAGCCAGCCACAGTTCCTTTTCCCTCTGGCTGGCTAATGGGAGGAAGAGAGCACAAGATGAGGCCACCTCTGCATTTTTCCAGCATATACTCCTTTCCTCATTTACGCCTTCCCTTTGACATCTTCTGAATCGGTCCCCCTCCTGGCCGGTCCTAAAATATTTCTACCTGTTGATTCATGTGGATGGCAATATCTGAAAAGGTACCCAAATCTTCATGGGTACCAAACTACACCCCTTCTAGTGTTCATGGCCTGCATGTTTAAGGTAAGTTTCATAGGTCAAGGAAGAACTTTTGCATCATCCCCACACACACAAAAATACCACTGAAAATGAAAAACAACTTTGATGACATTATCTGGATATTATCGAATGAGTTACTTGGGGTTGGTCCTGTTTTGAGCAAGAGATTGGACTAGATGACTTCCTGAGATCTCTTCCAACCCTAATATTCTATGATTCTATGATCTGAAGATTTTTTTTTTTTTGCTAGAACAATTCAAACATTGACTGGTACAACTACAATATCTCCATTTAAAAGCAGTCTCCCAGTTGAGAGAATTATTCTGTTTTATCTGAATGCCTTTAGGGTTATATTCTGCCACCCTCATTCATGTTGAGTAAGAATAGCTCTGTGACAGACAGAGAGAGCTAATTACCAAATATGATGAATGCCTGAGGAATGTTGAACCTTAAAAGTTCAATCTAAGTCTGACTTTAAAATTAATGGACATTTCTAATGAACTGGACTTGTATCTAAAACCCAGATTTGTTTTTAGAAGAATTTGAGAAGACTGTTTCTAAAAGGAAAACTATTGGTTTAATCAGTAGGTGGATTGAATCAATCCCAAGGAGGACTGGCTGTGCTATCAGCATACACTATACTTTACTCATCTATCTTATAATAGTGTGTTAAGATCTACTATGAAAGGTGCTATCTGATAACTACAAACTGCTTTACAAACATTCATGCTCACAGCATCCTTATGAGAGATGAAAGTATTACTACGACCATTTTCCAGATTGGCATGCTGAACCAAGAGAAATTAAGAGACATGCTCAAGATCACACAATGAGTGAATGACAAAGGAAGAAATAGAACCTAGGAATCCTGACTGAATCAACTCCTATAAGCATTAGACTGAACTGCTATGGTTAAAACAGACAGGATGGTAATTAGCTAATACAAAATGAATGAATTATGATGAGCATCTGTGATGAAGAATATCACTGTCATGGGATTGACTGAATGTTAGGCACTATGTGGGAGTAGGCTTGATAGGATGTTAGTATGATTGATACAATGTCACTCGAAGTCAATGTGACTAACTGAGGGGGACATATATAATGGTGAGTGATTAAGGAACAATTGGATTGTAATTAGCTGGGTGTACTTTTTTTTTTAATCTATCCTCCCACAAATCAGCAGATGTATTTGTGACTAAGTGTCTCAAAATTCTCATTGTTTTACAAGCAAACATTTTTCTGACAAATAAAGCTAAAATTTTCCCCTTATCTCATGGAAACTTAGACTCCATTTTCCTTAGTTTTTAATCCCCTTCTGTTGCCATAGTTAAACAGTGACATTCTTCCCCCTTTCTGAGCAGTTATGAATAAAGTGGACATCTTATTTTCCCTCCTTCTGAACATTTCCATCTCCTAAACACCTTCACTGACAAATTAGAGGCATGAAGCTCAACATTTTGTAAAACAGAATATTGACCCTTCCCAACTCCTCTCTTTTAGTATTTATTATTTATATCACTAGAAGCTCCAGCCAATGTCATGACTAGAGCTGGACTTCCAGTTCACGGGAAATCTTGATAGATTAAAAACTGGTTTAGTTATGATCTGTAATAAAACTATTATTTTTTTTAATTTCACATGAACCAGAAATTGGGGGGGAAGAAGGGGGAAATCACTTCAGAAACATGGATACATGATAGCTGCTAACTGGAATGGACATTCTTGTCAGTTTCACCACTATCTGAATTTCAGTCCACAGCTGCCGGAGCTCCAAAAGTCTGTGCTACTGCACCTTGCAGACTGCTTGAGGGCTGAGAAACCTCAGAGCCTCCGAATTCCTGGGCCAACTCATTCCCAGGATTTCCTATTCAGGAATCAGGCAGCCCGAAGAGCCAGTTTGCCTGGGAATCTTGAGGCTCTTGGGTTTCTGGTCTGGAGAAATCCACAAGACAGGGCTGCCCCAGGACCATGAAGCTCTTCCCAGAACCTAGGCTCCATGTCATGGAGCCAAGAGAACCCCTAAGAGCCCTTGCTTGAGTAGAGATTCTCATGGCTTCCGGGCTCTCTGCTGCAGAACCAGAAGCCAAGTCCAGCTCCATGACTGGGACACTGGAAGCCCTGATATGGTGGGGCTATCTTAGAACCATGAACCCTGGGTCTCCTGAGCAGCCTATCAGGCAAGCTAGCAGGAAACCAGGCAAGGTTCTGATGGAAATTCGAGCAAGCAGAAAATTTAAGTTTCTAAAAACAGTTCAGGTTTGACAAATTGGCATTTTCCAGAGAAACTCCATTTTGCCGGAAAATCCCAACCAGCTCTAACTGGGACTCCATTATGCTGGGCACTATACAGACACACTGTAAGAGACAGTGCCTGCCTTGAAGAGCTTACAGTCTAAACAGACAACACAGACAAAAGTGGGTGATTAAATAGAAGCACAGAGAGTGACTCTCCCAAGATATACAGCGGGACAGCAGTAGAGTCAAGTTCCTCAAGTCCAAATCACGTGCCCTACTCACTGGACTATGCCATCTTTACTTCAACAGCTCTTGCAGTTGGAAAGTGAGACTGAATGTTCTTAGAAAACCATTGTCTTTAAAAGGATCATACTTCTTCTTAGCATATGCACAATGTGCCTCAGTGGCATGTGACCAGAATCCATCACTGAATTTGGGTTTTTTATGTCTTTTCAGGGACTCTGGGCTTATTAGTGCTGGCTCTGGCCTGAACAAAGGATTTTGAGAAATTCTAGAGTGGGGGGAAATCAAGAAAGTCTCCATGACAGCAGATTGATCCCTACAAAAGGGAATTTTACTGAACCTCCAGGTTCCTAAAAAGAATGAGAGAGGAAGGATGATTAAATGTTTTATCCACACTGGGAGCAGTATGAGAACTCATATGTAGTCTACAGGTATAGGTATATGCTAGGTAAGGCATACATATAAATTAAAGTAGTAATGCAATGAGCCCACAAGCCTCAAGGCCTGTAAAACAATAACTTAGCTGAACTTATCAAGGGATAAGGCCGCAAAACCCTTAGCATAAGGAGCAACCCTAGATCATAAACTATTATAAGATAGAATGCTGTAATGACTAAACTTCTGACAGGAAAACACAAGATTGATATCAATTGATATCAACTTTAGATTTTTTTTTAAGTTAGGAACATCAGCAGATGTCTGATCACAAGTATGTCATGATAACTAATTGACGTATATGCTAATAAGCTTGAGGTAAAAGGCCTAGTAACCTATGGGCACCTGAACATTAGTGGGGTGTGGAAGATCAAAAAAGGAAAAGGGGATGAAACCTCTACTGAATATGCATTAGGAAGAGTGGGCATCCGTGTAACATTATAAAAGTTGTGTCCTGGCCTGGAAGCCTTCAGAGATGCCAGGATAATGACCACTGTTAATACCGATGATAGTGAAGATGATGACTAAACACTAAGTTTTTCTGCAAGGCATGGTGTGAGTATATGGGTGTTCAGATGCTCATTCTGTATTATCTCTATCTACTTTGCTGGACTGGAGTGTTTGTAAGGTTGCTAAATGTGTGAATAAAACTATTATAAATTCAGAAGCTTTTTTCTAAAATCAGAATTCTGCAAATGTTTCCCACTTAACAGTAATTCTAACAAGACTGGGCCTGATTTTGGGATTAGAGCCTATCAAATTTCAGAGTGTTAATTGGTCAATTGGGGATTCTTAAGTAATCAATATAATGAATACACAATAAACAGATCAGGCAATACGTAAGACACACCCAGTTTATCTCCCACTTTAATACTGACTTAATATTTAGATGTAGACTATCCAAGCTTAATATTTAAAATATGTGTTTACATAGCAAGTTCAGCAGGGTTTTAGTCTGCACAGTTTCTCTTTCATTCTAGGATGCTAATGCATAGTTAGGGTTTCAGCACGATTTATGTTAATGGAATTTCTAAAAGGTGTTCTCCCTGTTTAGAAAGACATTGTGCTGATAATCATTTTCTACTCCTTTAAGGGTTACATCCCTAAGCAAATTTTTGAAGTGCAGCCCTTTGAAAGGGATTCCCACTCAATTTAAAATTATCTGGGGATATTAGAGGCTGACTAACAACCGAGTTAATCATGGTAAGTGCACTTAAGAGTCTTTCAATAGTATGATGCTGCAGAAGAAATCTAGCCTTACTACAGCTGAGCACAACTGTTACAAAAGCAAGACTCATCAAGGTTAATGGAGAGTTTTGCAGAGGTTCAACAAAATTTCCAGCTAGTCTCAGGAAGCATCAGGCTAGGCCCCAAAACCAACCAACTCTCCTTGCCTCTACAGGCCTCAGATACCCTTTATCATCTTCTGAGGGTTGAGGGGCTGGGAGGAGGGTGAAAAAGTCCACCCTGACTACCTGAAACAGTCCATCATCCCATTTTCAGCAAAATAAACCTACTTCTCTACTAATCCTGGACAGAGACAGGGAGGGAGAATGTATTTAAATTCCTTCATGGACAAAACACATTTTATCCTTTTTCCTGACAAGAGAAAATAATAGGAGGCATGATTTTTTAAAAGTTCACGATCAACCTAAGTTTATCATATTTTGTTAGGAAAAATATCTTAACGTGATCTGCAGCATGTAGAAAATAATTGAAGAAGAGCCATTTTACACATTTATTTTGTAGTAGGATTAACAGTAGCATAACATGGGGTATAACATCCTAGGGAGACTCATTCTCTGTATTCAGCTAAAAAATCAAAACAATTTTTTCAAATCTCATGGGAATTTCCACCACAGCGCTAAATCATACATTACTAAATTACAGTATTTAAAATTTCTACAGAGACTACAGGATTAGAAGAGTAAATTATGACCTTCAGTCTGGGTGCTTTTATCATGCACAGTCTAACCTGTGGAAAAGTTGCTCCACAGTTTAAGGAGAATATGTGCAGTGCTTTTTATTAAATCAAACTTTAGATTGAGTATTTACTCCTCCAGGGAATACTTGAACAAATCAGAATCCATGCACTGGAATGTGTAGCCTGTCACTGTGTATAAAGCCTACAGGGCCAATCCTGCCATTCTTCAACTTAACAAAGTTATTAAGTGCATTTTGATCACTGTGGGTTTTTTTTTGTTTTTGGGATTTTTTTGCATATGCATAATTGAGTTTTGAACTAATTTTTCATAAAATAAGTTTTTTAAAAAGTGATGTTTAGATTCTATAGTATACAGCAAATCTTTGAGAAACAAATGCAAAGTGAGCCCATGCAAGGAAGCCTGATTCTCTCAGTGACTGTCGCCTCATGCAGTCATTTACATATTTGGAAAGTGTGTGTTAAATGCTGCTATTTGATTTGTATAGGTGTGATGTGTAAAGTCTTTGGGGCAGGGACTAACCCCCAAAAACTTCTTTTTTGTTTGTAAAGTGCACAAGACAACAGAGCCTCAGTATGACTGGACCCTATGAATGATATTGCAATATGAACAATAACAACAACAACATGGGCTATTGTAAGGAGCAAGGAAGCAGAAAATAGACTCTCTGATTATGTGGCTTCTACAGGCCTGTGGATTTCTTTTCTTTTATGTTATAAATTTGAGGTCATTAAAAGGTCTCTTATAGGGTGCTTATAAAACCAGTTATTAGCACAAGTGACAGATTATGTCTCCAAGTTCTTTGCAGGAGGCTTGTGCAGACTTGAAATTCACAGGCCTCCCTGATCTACTTTTCCAGCAGCAGGACAGGAAGGATAGGTGACTTGCTGCCTCATCTCTCACCCTGGCTGCTTGGGATACTACTTTTGCTGGGTACTCCATAAAACATGAGGGCTTGGATTGGCACTTTTTCCACCCTGAGTAAAGGGAAGCATACTGTTGTGCTGCCCCAGGAACACAGCAGGGACTGAATTGTCACTCTGAGTCACAGTTTGGCCTCTGGTGCCCCCTTGTGCCAGGGGAAAGTGAGCTTTCCCAGCTATGTTCTTGGCACTGCTTTCTCCTCTCTCCACACCAGCTCAGCTGAGCTCCACCGACTCACTGCCCCAACCTGCTTATTTCCAGGGCAGAAGGCATAGTAGTGGCTCGAGAATCTGCTTTTCCAAGTGCTGCTACCTGTGATTTGAGCAACAAGCACAAGGCTCTCTACACCCTCTTATATAAACAGAGCCCCAAGCATTCAAAAAGTATGATTTTTTTTAAACAATAAATTTTAGGTTCTTTTTACTTACCAACTAGTTCCTGAAACTGTAGTTTGCACTCAATGTATCTTCACAAGCTTTTCCTCAGCAACTAGGAGGGCCTGAAAACGTACTCTTTTTCAAATGAAAGCTCATGCAACCTCTTGATTCAGTGATATTGCTGTGTTCTAATTACTTTTACCAAACACCACTGCCATCTGCTTCACAGACTTAAAGGCAGCATCTTTTCACTTTTATGTATTATTCAATGGGAAAGACAAAGTTTACAGCTTGCAAACAACAGCAATCTAAAAAGAAAATCACTTTTTTTCAGTACAAGTTTTGCTGCTGACATTGAGCTTCAGTGATACCTGCTCACCCATGGCCAGGACTGTTTCTGTCTATCAGTTATTCTTCCTTTTCAAAGCTTAATCAAGAAGTTTTTGTTGCTTTTGACTAAGTTTATTGAATGAAAGTAAAACCCTCCACAAGGTTGATGTTGTCAGGCATTTTAGGAATATAAGTGGATGAGGAAGATGTGCCTAGGTAGAAAGAGGGAAGACTGTGGGGGAGAACAGCTGGTGAGAAGTCTGAGCAGAACACTTGATTTTACTTTTTGCAAAATAAATTCAATTAATTTCTCAGGTTAGAGTTTTGTTAAATAGGATGTGGGCTGCTTCTGATTTAAATTGGCCAGAAGTGATTTCCCCCACCAGCCATTGTGCTTACATAGTGCTCCCTGGAATTCCTTGTTACCTAAACACATTCTTTTCCCTGCAGTCTAGTTTCTAACAATAAGCTGAATGCAAAGCTATTTAAATTCTGATTGGCATTTTATACAGATCACCCTTACTAATTTTAGCAGTTTAATTTTGTGTTATAATTGTGTTTTTAATGATGAATTAGACAATTAGCTACTGGAGAATTTGTAGCAATGTGGTCCTGATTCATACCCCAGAAAGCAAAGTCAAGCTCAAATATTGGAGAGAGGCATAAAACTGGGGCCGATAGTCCATTTGAAAACAAAACCCTCAGGCTGAAATATATGTTTCTTTAAAAAAACAAACACCCACCCACCTTTTTGGGGGGTTAAAAAAATCACCATGCTTGTCTTGCTTATTGTAAATCCAAGCATCACAGACAAGGCATGCCCCTCTGATAGAAGGACAATAAGTAGATGTCAACCTGTACCAAATTTTGCGGATGTATTTCTAAAAGAAGCTCACAAATCCTTTGAAGTTTAGGCTGATTTGAAAATGTAAGCTTCCAAACTTAAAACTGCTACTTATTTTTGCAAAACTCATGGTTGTATAACGTTGAACACTTTGATCTTTTGTAGCTGTCTAACACTTTACACTGTGGAGAACTTTAAGTTAAAATGTTACATAAAAGGCTGTCATGGAATAGCACTTTTTAAGTAAAGAATTATAAACTGTGGGCCAGATTCATATTTTTTTCAATGAGGAATAAATATAGTTTAGGTTTTCTTGTGGTATTTTTTAATTGTAACTCTTCTGCCCATCAGAGTTGGCAGCAACAAGGGTCGGGTTCAGAATCTAGGGGTTCCATTCCAATAACACAATGCAAAACCAGCTCGAGCCCCCACTCAGTGACCTGGGGCAAATATATTCCACCCCCCGCTGGGTGCCTCCAAGAGACAATACTTCCCCTCTCACAAGCACAGAGTCTGAGTGTTGCAAAAACCTTTTAATAAACAGAGAGAAACAATGTGGCATTATGTTGGGGAAACACCACCAACAGGATTCATAACACGACCCAGGAGCAAAAACCATCCCAAGCAAATTGGTGCGTGTCCTTTCCCTGTGGTTCTTGAGTCCAGCAACCCAAAGTCACCCAAAGTCCCAAAAGTCCAACAACCCAAAAGTGTCTGTCCCTGGTCAGTGCAGCACCAGAGTTTGAAAGTTTATCTGCAGAGTTTTAACTCCCAACCTGGGTGGAGATAGGGGTGGTTAAGGGGCATCTTACATGGCCCAAAGCTGATTGCACCATCTCTCCATGGGACTCTACTCCACCAGCCGTCCCACAAATCTCTCTGCTCCAGCCATCCCACATACTGCTCCGTTCTACCAGCCACTCTGCTCTGCTCGCCATGCCATGAGCTGCTCCAGCTATCTCTGTGAACTGCTCCGCAATATATCTTCAGGCTCCCCCACTACTTAACACAACACTCAGTAAGTTTGAGCTCTTAGTAAGTTTAGCTCTTTTGTAGTAGGGGAGCCTTAGTGCTGGTACACTATTATCCTGAAGTGAATTCAGCTCAGCAGCCTGTAACTAGACTGCTAATGGAATCAAAAATAACTCTGACATTCTACCGTGGAGAGAAGAGGAAGTGCAATTAGCATGTAAGAAGGCAGCTGCAGCAACCACTACTAGATATTAATACCTATCCCCCAACCTCTCTCAATTCACTGAGTTTTGGAACCCATGTCCCTTGCCTAGCGAGTGCTACTAAGTTGATGGCGAGTCCCTCCATCATAACAAAAGGCCAAGTACAGTTCTACTGTCCTTGATTCACATAATCAGGATAATTACAATTTATTCTTCCTTCCCCAATAACAGAGAAACTGGAGATCCCACAACAGCCAAAGTGACCATTTGGGCTGCTATGGGCTCATGCTAGGCTGGGTGGGTGTGCCTATGCAAATGAGATCAGCCCCTGAAGTTCTTTTCCACAACTTGCCACAACTCACCACCAGATGTCAGGGTGGAGCTCATCCTGACTCTGCTTACATAATGAATGCTTTATGTTCACTTAAAAGAATCAAACAGTCTGGACTGCTCTTTCATACAAGATGTAAAATTAATAGCCACAAATGGTCAGGGCAGCATTCATTCCATGACATATTTTCATTTGCATGTAGTATGCTCCCTCACTTCCTGTACTTCAATAAACTTATCCTAATTGCATTGTATCCCTCGTATGGCTCTCGGTGGCATAATTGCTAATGACAGAGGGAATATGTTGCCACTAAGCAGTTTTGTTTTGCTGTGCACTATTAAACAGCTGCTGCATAAGCAATATTCTAGAGGTGACTGCAGTTCTTTATAGCTGATAAGGCAACTTCTGCAACACATGTTATAAGGTTAGTCATATAACAAACTGCATTTATCTTGTACCTTTGATCACCTCACCTTCATTCTGCTCCGCTAATCCATCTCCCCTGAAGCGACTTCTAACATTGATAAACACATAAGGAGGTTCAAACAACTGTTTTGGGAAGGTGCAGCAGGACTATCAGAAAAAAAAAAAGGAGTACTTGTGGCACCTTAGAGACTAACAAATTTATTAGAGCATAAGCTTTCGTGAGCTACAGCTCACTTCATCGGATGCATTTGGTGGAAAAAACAGAGGAGAGATTTATATACACACACACAGAGAACATGAAACAATGGGTTTATCATACACACTGTAAGGAGAGTGATCACTTAAGATAAGCCATCACCAACAGCAGGGGGGGGAAGGAGGAGAACCTTTCATGGTGACAATCAGCTAGGGCTAATTCCAGCAGTAAACAAGAATATCAGAGGAACAGTGGGGGTTGGTGTGGGAGGGAGAAATACTATGGGGAAATAGTTTTACTTTGTGTAATGACTCATCCATTCCCAGTCTCTATTCAAGCCTAAGTTAATTGTATCCTGTTTGCAAATTAATTCCAATTCAGCAGTCTCTCGTTGGAGTCTGTTTTTGAAGCTTTTTTGTTGAAGGATAGCCAC
This sequence comes from Dermochelys coriacea, assembly GCF_009764565.3. Lineage (NCBI taxonomy): Eukaryota > Metazoa > Chordata > Testudines > Dermochelyidae > Dermochelys > Dermochelys coriacea. The sequence continues at coordinate 97,476,008 of NC_050069.1, forward strand.
TCTTAGGTCTGTGATCGAGTGACCAGAGAGATTGAAGTGTTCTCCAACTGGTTTTTGAATGTTATAATTCTTGACGTCTGATTTGTGTCCATTCATTCTTTTACGTAGAGACTGTCCAGTTTGGCCAATGTACATGGCAGAGGGGCATTGCTGGCACATGATGGCATATATCACATTGGTAGATGCGCAGGTGAACGAGCCTCTGATAGCGTGGCTGATGTGATTAGGCCCTATGATGGTATCCCCTGAATAGATATGTGGACAGAGTTGGCAACGGGCTTTGTTGCAAGGATAGGTTCCTGGGTTAGTGGTTCTGTTGTGTGGTGTGTGGTTGCTGGTGAGTATTTGCTTCAGATTGGGGGGCTGTCTGTAAGCAAGGACTGGCTGTCTCCCAAGATCTGTGAGAGTGACGGGTAGTCCTTCAGGATAGGTTGTAGATCCTTGATGATGCGTTGGAGAGGTTTTAGTTGGGGGCTGAAGGTGATGGCTAGTGGCGTTCTGTTATTTTCTTTGTTGGGCCTGTCCTGTAGTAGGTGACTTCTGGGTACTCTTCTGGCTCTGTCAACTCTGTCCACATATCTATTCAGGGGATACCATCATAGGGCCTAATCACATCAGCCACACTATCAGAGGCTCGTTCACCTGCGCATCTACCAATGTGATATATGCCATCATGTGCCAGCAATGCCCCTCTGCCATGTACATTGGCCAAACTGGACAGTCTCTACGTGAAAGAATGAATGGACACAAATCAGACGTCAAGAATTATAACATTCAAAAACTGGTTGGAGAACACTTCAATCTCTCTGGTCACTCGATTACAGACCTAAGAGTGGCTATCCTTCAACAAAAAAGCTTCAAAAACAGACTCCAATGAGAGACTGCTGAATTGGAATTAATTTGCAAACAGGATACAATTAACTTAGGCTTGAATAGAGACTGGGAATGGATGAGTCATTACACAAAGTAAAACTATTTCCCCATGGTATTTCTCCCTCCCACCCCACCCCCCACTGTTCCTCTGATATTCTTGTTAACTGCTGGAATTAGCCCTAGCTGCTTGTCACCATGAAAGGTTTTCCTCCTTTCCCCCCCCCCCCCCGCTGTTGGTGATGGCTTATCTTAAGTGATCACTCTCCTTACAGTGTGTATGATAAACCTATTGTTTCATGTTCTCTGTGTGTGTGTATATATATAAATCTCTCCTCTGTTTTTTCCACCAAATGCATCCGATGAAGTGAGCTGTAGCTCACGAAAGCTTATGCTCTAATAAATTTGTTAGTCTCTAAGGTGCCACAAGTACTCCTTTTCTTTTTGCGAATACAGACTAACACGGCTGCTACTCTGAAACCAGAAAAAAAAAGTTTGCCTTTTCCCCATTCAAATTTGGAAACTGAGATGCTGAATAAGGAACATTTGGTCCTGGACAAATGACAGTTCCAGGTCAGATCTTGCAAGCTACCAAGGCTAGAAACCAGAGCTTTGCAGAAACTCAGGAATATTGTTGGTTTCTAGTCTTTCTGGATCACAAGATAGCAATCCTTAACACCATAGCATTATGATGTATGGAAAGGCTACTTTAGGTATGTTTGAGAGGTTTCTAAAATGAAGTGGTTACAATTTCTTTTTCCTATGAGGCTTGTGCAATTAGACCGATGATACTAAAGCAATTTCGGTTACAAGCAGACAGATTTAAAAAAAGAAAAGTGGATTTTTTTGGTAAACAAGTCCATTTCCAAAACATGTTTCCTGTAAAACTAGGGGCACACACAGAATACTTGAGATGGATTAATGGGTAGTTGTTTAGAATAATCACAACTCTCCATTCTGCAGCACTGCAATGCAGAAGAATGAAAATTCTACATCATCATCAAGTATGTTGATGGAGGATGATGATTGAACTAAATGTAAAAGTGAGAAGCCCCAATCAGTGCAGTACCTCTTGTGGTTTAATTGGTATCCGGTTTATTTTACACTGTTCCCAAGTTTTCAGATTTCAGTGTGCTGCATAATTTTGAATTCAAAACACATAAGTGGATTATAAGAGATGTTAGGGGAGAACCTGGAGGTTTTTGCACTTGGGAAAGTGAGAGGCAGTTTAGGATTCTGGAATAAGTACATTGGGTGAAATCCATTCCACGTGCTTAAGGCTCAAGTATTCTATGCTTTGTGCAGGTGGAGTATGTGGTGGGAAGGTGAAATTCACCCTTCAGACGGTCACTGAGCACAGTAACTGTTCATATATCATGGTGGGACATAAGAATTTAGGCATATCTAGTCTAGTCTCTAAATTAGAGAAACTGCTGCCATCCCTTTTACACCAGCTGTACAGACCATTGAGGCCATGGACTAGGGGGACTATATTTCCCCAACTGAAAAAGGGACATTGTACAGGGCTGGTCTGAGGGGACCCCTCTCCCCATGTGGAGCTGACTTGAGCTGCCTGGTGTCTCTGCTTGCCTCCTTGCACACTCCTCTGCATCCCCCTAGGCGAGCATGCCCCACTTTTTTGGCTGAACTGAGCATGTGTCCTGTTTGCTCTTGCCAGCTAATGATCAGTTGGCAAGAGCACACAAATACCCAGTTTTGTCAAAAAAGTGGCAAGTCCATGACAGCGCTTAAAAAGGGGACTCTCCCAGCCAAAACGGGACATAAGGTCACCTTACCACTGGAATAATTTAAATACAGATTCTATGTATGACCCAACCCATCCCCAGCTCGGTCTTGCACACCAGCTATGTGGATATGTCTACACTCCAGCTGTAAGCTTGCCTGTGGCAGTGCCTGCTCAGTACTCCTGACACCCTAACAAGCCAGCTAGGCTGCTTGATGGATCACCTTGCCGGATTCGTTGAGGAAGCCAGCAGGCCGGTTCTTAAGCTCAGCAGCAGTTCACTGGTTGCTCAGCACCCACATCCTCTCTGCCTCCCTGTTCTTGTCTCTCACCAAGCCCTGCTCCCCCACAGCTGCTGCCCAGATCCTGCCCTGCACCCAGTCTTGTTCCCCTCCTGTTCCAGCCTTGGTCCTGCCTCAGAACCAGCCTTATTCCTGCCTTCCCGAACTCCTAGTAAACCAATTCCAACCCTCAGCTTTGAACCCTGACTCTGAATCCTTCTCAACCCTTGGCTCTGGCATTCAGACCGACTCTGGTTCTGACCTTCGGCCTTCTTCCTGGTTCTGGCCCTGTCTCGACCCTTGGCTCTGGTAGTTGGACTTTGACCACTAGGCCTGACTGCCTACAGCCCAGTCTCCTGCGAGCCTGCCAGTGTCGGTAGACTGAGTCACACTTGGCTTGAGCTAACATGCTAAAAACAGCCATGTGGATGTTGCAGCTCCAGCAGAAGGTCAAGCTAGCCACCCGAGCATGGACTTGGGTCAGATGAGTCCAAGCTAAGGTGGCTGGGCTAAGCCTCCATCTGTGCTGCAATAATCACACTGCTAGTTTTAGCATGCTGTCTCAAGCTGAGCTGGTGCAAGTCTATCCTCCCAAGCTGGGAAGCATTCTCCCAGCTGCAGTGTAGACATGCTGCATGAGTGCAACATGAATACTCTTCCATGGACACATTAGTCACCTAGGGAAACACTTTAGCCCATACAACTTAGACCAGACCTTAGATTTTTCTGTTATGTTGGCTATCATTTGAGTCCTTGTTTAGACCAAAATTAGGGAAGGCCCAAAGATGCCTTAGAGCAAACTTTGCCTCTACTAAATCTGCACTAAGCATCTGAGGACTGAGACCAATGTGTTTGAAAAACACTTTAGCATCCTGAAGAGTGCTACCTAAATGAAACAATGACATCACCACAGTATTATTAATTGGTCAAAATCATTTTATGGACTGACCTTAAAAAAAAAACCCACCCTCCTGCAAGGAAAAAATATCTTTTTTTTTTTTAAATTAGGGCTGGGGAGACAGTTGAGTGATTTATAAAATCCAATTTTCTATTTTCTTCATAGGTAATATTTCTGTACAGCTATTGTTCTATAAACATTTCTTAAAGCATTACTAGCCAGGTGTACTGGAACAATTTTTATAGTGATGGTGCTGAGAGCCATCAAACCAAACTGTAAATCCTATGGAGACCAATTCAAGCCAGAGGATATGGCAGCATCCTTACTTAGTTCCAGTACTTATGTTTCTAGCTGTTCTTTGTGAATTCCAAAGCTAGTTGCTTTCCTGTGGTGTAATTTAGGTGCAGTAGTAAACACACACATGAATATTTAAGAAACAAAAACTTTATTCCTACAGGCAGCTGGAAGCACCTACCAGCAAGATACCATGTACTGTCAAGAACTTGACCCTCAGAAAATTGAAATCTACTATTACATTTTTCCAGCTCCTAATCCTTTCAAGAATCTCTTATGGAAATAGGACTTGAAATAGTAGATGTGCTAAGTTAATGAAACTTGACAAAAGTCAAAACATCAGGAGTCAGCAACACATTTTGATGAATCTAGACCTACATTGTTTAAACATATTGCAATCCTCTCTGCAAATATAACTGAATTATACATATTGTGTTTATGGTATAAAAAAATTGTTCTCTTGAGCTTGCATCACAGCAATCATTATTCAGCAGTCAATATGAAGTCTCATGGAGAAAGTAAAAAAAACCCTGCTCAGCTGAAGAGAGTTTCTAAGATAAAACAGAATATTTCAATTAAAAATTGAGCTCTTATCCTGATTGCTTAGAACCACCTCACAAGGGAAAACACACTGCTGAGAACTACATCACTTTCAGACCCCTGAATATATTTGTTGGAGAATTTAGCTGCGATACATTTAAATTAGCAGTTACACAAAGGCTCATAAAAAGCCTAATTTCAAAAGAGACATTTCTAATATACAGGCTGAAATATTGAATTGCCATAGGACCACAGGAAGTCTTTACTTGAGGAGAAAGGCCCCAATTCAGAGATACTTAAGCACATGCCTAACGTAAAACATTTACAATGCACAAATTTTAACAACCATGCTATGGACAAAAGGATGTTTCGCTCCCAAGGTACTAGTCCTTTAGCCTTCATAAACAAACCTTAACAGTGAAACAAAAAACCCTAACTAATGTCCTATTCTTGCTAATCCAGATACCTGTGCCTAATTTTGCTCATGTGAGTAGTCTCCTTGGCTTCAGTGGACTATTCACACGACTAATGATCAGAACATGTATAAGTATAGATTCATGATCTGATTCTAAATAGATGTGAAATTACTTTGCCCAAATAGCGTGGACTAGCATTATGTTGACTTAAATCTTGAATACAATAGATCAGGGATCGGCAACCTTTGGCACATGGCCCGCCAGGGCAAGCCCACTGGTGGGCTGGGCCGGTTTGTTTACCTGCTGCATCTGCAGGTTCAGGCAATTGCGGCTCCCACTGTCCCCAGTTCGCCGCTCAGGGTCAATGGGGGCTGCGGGAAGTGGCGGCCAGCACATCCTTCGGCCCACACTGCTTCATGCAGCCCCCATTAGACTGGAGCGGCGAACCGCGGCCAGTGGAAGCTGTGATCAGCCGAACCTGTGGATGTGGCAAATAAACAAACTGGCCCAGCCCGCCAGGGGGCTTACCCGGGCTGGCCACTTGCAAAAGGTTGCCGATCCCTGCAATAGATCATCTTCCCATTGACAAAATAAGGGTGATTTTGCAGAACTTTGTTGATCAGGATTTTGGTTTGCAAACCCCAGGACAGAGGTCATTCTACTTTGTGTCCTATTTAACTGAACCTGTGTTTAGGTAAAAGCTTTTGGTAGTAGACCCAATCTCTATACATCAGAAATAGGCCAAAACCAGAAGACTGAAGTCAAAGACCATGCACCCACAAACTCTGGAACTATTAAGACCCTTCTCTAAATTATATGCACACCATCATGGTCCTGTTTTTCAGAGATGCTGCAGTGACTAATCAAAATTCAGAGGCTTGTAGGTTGCTCGGAGATTAAACTGATGGAATCTGGTATTTTCTTTGGTGAAATCTTATTTATTTATAAAGAATGTGCAAATTCCTGCTTCTGCAAACTTCTGTGAATTCAGGGGAACCAAAGGGTAAAAGGAGTAGTTTCTTTGCCTGCAGTCTCAAGCTTCCTTCAGCCAGCAACCTCAATACAGAACTTTTCTCTAGGAGTGTCCCAGGACCACACCATGCTTACAGGTTGCTGCTTGGCATTCTTGTTCTCCTCCGAGTTTCTGTTTCCTATCTTGTCTTTTCCACACCCACACCTGTGTGCACACCCTGAGCTGTGGCACTTAAGAGTAGACCTACTCTTTGATTCAGGAGACCTTACCTCAAATCCCAGCTCCTCCACAGACTCATTATGTGACCTTGGGAAAGCCATTTAATCTATCTGTGTTTCAGTCCTCATCTATTAAAAAGAAAGCAGGAATTAATATTCCCATTGTATTTTTTGTCTATAGACTGTACACTCTTTGGGAAAAGGACTGTCTTTTACTCTTTTTGTATAGCTCCTAGCACAGTAGCGCCTTGATCTTGACTGGTGCTACTGAGATACAAATTAACAATTAAACTCATTATTGTTTAATAATGGTTGCATTACACACAAGTGGTAAAGCCATAAATCAATCATGCAAGTCATCCCAAAAGGGTGCCAGTATAGCTTTTATCCCAGGGCACACATCTATCCTGTATACTAGTATATCATATGGTGATGGTCCTCACATATGGGAGGCATTGCCTAGTGGCCAGGGCTTAGTCCATTCAACATGCAGATGTGGGAGGGGAGCCTGGGCCCTCCCATCTACTGGACTCCAGCCCTGGGCCCTGTGAGAGCAACACAAGGGTCTGACACCCAGAAGCACCTTAAGGCTGCCCTCCCTGGTCCACTTCCTATCATCCCACTACTGTCCAAATATCACAGCGTATCACATGCTTCAGAGTAGTACCCATGTTAGTCTGTATCAGCAAAAAGAACAGGAGTACTTGTGGCACCTTAGAGACTAACAACTTATCTGTATGTGCATCTATCTATCTTCTTATTACATATTCCATTCTATGCATCCGATGAAGTGGGCTGTAGCCCATGAAAGCTTATGCTCCAATAAATTTGTTAGTCTCTAAGGTGTCACAACTACTCCTGTTCTTTTTGTAGTCTATTACATGAGACTTTGAAGGGGGTCAGCTCACCACTTGGCACCTTTTTGCAGTCAGACGCAATAACTCTCTCCCTCTCAGCTGTCTCCTCTTGTGCCCTGGCCCTCCAGCAGGTCAGTTCTAAGTCTCTCCCCTTCCAGGGTAGTCCATAAGCAAAACAAATACAAATAGACTGGGTTAGTTGATGAGAGGAGGAAATGCCTCCTCCTCCAGGTATAACAGAAGCAGGTTCTCCCTTTTCTTCAGGGAGAGAACCTTCAGGCAGTTGTTGAGAGAGAAATCCTGCCATCTCTCAGCCCTTTTCTCAAGAGCTGCAAGATAGAGGTCCCTTCTCTCACCTGTTATGCCCACAGGTGGGCTGTTCTGCTTCCTTTTAACTCCTGCAGTCTGTGCATCTCTTGCAGGTGTGGCAGGGTGTGGCTCACTGAGGCCAGAACCTTGTTGCCCAGTGTTGGGTTTTTATACCCCATCACACATGTATGTTACAAAAAACATTGTAGGAATGTTTGCAATCATTTTAAAAAATCAATAAATGTGTGCTACATTTTATATCTGTCAAGCTAGGTGACTTAATTGCCATGAGTACAACTGAGTAGCGCTCAGAGGGAACCATAAGATTGTCAGATGAGCCAATTATTAAGTGAACATACCTCATGTAAAGCAATAAATGACATAGTGTATTTCATCAGGTGTTTAATGGATCATATATGTACACATATATCTCACATACCAGTTAGTAATATTTATATATATAAGCAAATGCATAATCAGTATAAATGTATGCCTAGTTTAGTTTGGTTCATCAGAAGTTTTAAAACCTCATTTTTTGGAAAGAGTACAAAACAAGAAGAATCCTTTTATTTTACTTCTTGAATTGTCCCTGGTATCTGAGCTCAGAACAGGGGTGGAGTAACAATGAAAGATCACAATAGTCTGCTAAATATAATCCATATAAACCCACAAAGGCCCTGTCAAATATTAAGACTGATAGTTTGGTTATTGCTAATTAGATAAACATGTTATATGACCTAGTGTATAATATGGAATTGTATATTTGGCCATAGATATTGTTAGTCATTATTATGTACCAAATCAGAGATGTTGATAGAAAGTAAGGTGTTATCTTGGGTATAACAGTGTATGAAGACTTAAGTGTTTGCCTTTGTTTGTGCACACCCTTGTCTGTGTGTATGCATTGTTGTTTTAGCCATGTCCATCCCAGGATATTAAAGATATAAGGTGGGTGAGGTAAACTCTTTTATGGAATACCTCATACTGGAATTAGAGAAATTCATGGATGATAGGTCAGTCACTGGCGATTAGCTAAGATGGTCAGGAATACAACCCCTTGAACTGGGTGTCCCTAGCCTCTGACTGCCAGAAGCTGGGAGTGGGCAATGGGATGGATCACTCAATGATTGCCAGTTCTATTCATTCCCTCTGAAACACCTGGCATTGACCACTGTCAGAAGACAGGATACTGGGCTTGATGGAGCATTGATCTGACTCTATATGGCCTTATGTTCTTCTGACCAACTTCTCTTGGTAAGAGAGACAAGTTTTTGAGCTTACACAGATTTCTGAGGAACTGTAAGTTTCAAAGCTTGTCTCTCACCAATAGAAGTTGGTCCAATAAAAGATATTCCATCACCCACCTTGTTTGTATATTTTCAGAGATATCATTAGCCAGACATACCTCAATTGATGACTGTGATGTGGCACTTTGTACCTATTCTGAAATAAAACTGTTCCTTGGATTTGAACTCTGGGGTTAGCAGTGTTTTTGTATGCTACAGCAAGCAGTAGCTATCTGCTTTGCTTGGTTTAGAAGGTAACCTGTGGGCCATGTTGGTGGCCCTGAAGACATCCTTACAAAGACCTCTAAAAAAGAACTAAAATAGATTTTTTTATACTTAAAGATCTCCAAAAGTTAAAGTTATCTTTGAAATCTGAAGGCTAAATTGGGTCCACTGTGCCCCTTATCTGTAAAGGCAGTGGATATGGCCAGCAGGAAGATCTCTATATGGCAAAAAGCTGATGTAATGATTCAGTGCAACACTCCCTCCCAGCTATGTCATAGGGACATAGTTAGGGAAAAGAGGCATGGCTGGAACACCTTTATTGGTCTGGTTATTCCCTGTGAAAGTACCTGACTTTGTGAACATCTGGACATAACTTAGAGCAGTCTTGAGGCCAGCCAGGTCTACAGTGAGTCGCAGCCCTATCTTTCCACTGTCTCTGAAATGGAGAGTCTGGGTGTCGGAAACTTAGCTTCCACCGGGTACAGTCATCTAGCAACCCAATGAGTTAATTTGGGCCCAATAAACCCTCACTAAGTGTTTATGCTCTCTAATTGGACAAAAGGGCCAGCTTATCATTTTTTAAGCCTTGCAGCAATAGCACCACAGTGGCTACTCTGTGCACCCTCAACTGCACCCAATCTGCGGATTGTTCCAACCCATGGCTACTCCTACTTCATCCCTAGCCCCAGAGCTGGATTACCCAATAGGCAGACTAAGCACGAGCATAGGGCATCAGCAAAGAAGGGGGCAGCAAAAAAAATTAGATTTTTTTTTTTAAAAATGATATTTGATATTTCAAAAAAAGCATTGAAGTAGTCATCATGGGAAAAATCAGAACTTTCTTAGACTTCCTTACACTCCACTCCACACTCTTCCTCCATTTTTTTGTTCTCTTTTTATTACTTATCCCCACCTAAACCAGGGGGGCGTTCTACTAACGTAGATCAAAATAATGCGAGGAAATCAGATCCTGACCTGTATTGCAATAAATTTATGTTTTATTATTGATATATTCTTCTGAGTTATAGTACTTGATTCATATTTTTCTTTCTTATACATACACACATATATATAGAGATAGATATAGATATAGATATCAATATAGATATAAAGAGTGTATGTTGTGTACTTTGGTTTTTTTTAAGTTCAGATAACTGAGTTAAGGGGCAGGATGATACATAACCAACTGAGTGGAGCACAGAACCTGTGGATGTGTCAGAGACTGTTCAACTGATCATCCTATTCCTGGTGATAAAACAGACATTGTTCTAGAAGGTGTGGATGCATCAGAGACTGAACCTGCTCATGCTGTAAATAACAGGAGAAAAGATCCTGGTATGTGGGTTGATTTCAGTACTGATGATGTAGCTTACTGGATAGATCATGGACCAAATGACTCTCAAAACCACACTGGGCCATTTGAGAAATCACATCGGAGTTTTACCAATGGCAAACAAACATGATATTGTCCACAAAAAATATTTTTCGGCATGAAAGCGAATGTGAGAAATACACTCAAGAATGGCTACTGTATTCACCATCAACAGGGTCTGTGTACTGTTTTGTTTGCAAACTTTTTGCATGTAAACCTTCAACATCGCGGTTTGCTGCAGATAGAGTTAGTGACTAGCGGAATACTGTTTTAATCAAACAACATGAAAATAGCACTACTCACAGAGATTCAGTGTTAACATATTTAAATCGAAGACAGGGCTTTGGATTGACACAAAAATTGGAAGAACAAATTAAAGGGGAGCCTGAATACTGGCAACATGTCTTGCAGCATGTTATTCATACATTAGCTGAACATGGTCTACCTTTCCGGGGATCAACTGACACATTTGGATCATTGCAGAATGGAAATTTGTTGGATTGTTGGAGCTTGTGGCTCAGTTTGACCCATTTTTAGCAGGCCATATCTCAAAATATGGGAATGCTGGCAAAGGTAACCCATCATACTTATCCAAGACAATATGTGATGAACTCATTGGCCTAATGAGTGACAAAGGTCATTCAGCTATTGTGGATGAAATAAGTACTGCTGGGTACTTCAGTTTATCTGTCAACTCTACACCTGATCTTTCACATATTGAACAATTGAGTATTGTACTAAGATATGTGTCTCCCACAGGTGGAAAACCAGTTGAATGATTTATAACATTCCTCAATTTGAAAAGCCATACTGGTGAAGAAATGGCAAATCAATTACTTCATTATCTGTGCCAAGTTTGCAAAATAGATTTCTCAAAGTGCAGAGGTCAATCTTATGATGACGCTGCCAACATGTCAGAGCATTATAAAGGAATGCAGAAGAAGCTTTTAGAACAGAACAAATATGAACTATTCATACCATGTGCTGCACACTCTCTCAATCTTGTTGACTGCAGTGCTGTTGATTGTTGTCTGATGGCAATAAGTTTTTTTCTCAACAGTCCAGTTACTTTATACATTTTTCTCTGCCTCAACACACCAATGGGAAGTTCTTAAAACATATTTGGGCAAGATCATGTGTTGAAATCTCTTTCTAATACTTGCTGGGAGGTACATGGAGTGGCAACAAGTGCAATTCTGGAGTCCTACTCAAAGATTGTGAATACATTAGAAAGTATAGTTGAAGACCAATCACAAAAGGGAGAAACTATATGAGAGGCAGAAAACATTGCAAACAAGATGCAAGAACTAGAGTTTGTATTCATGTTGACCGTGTGGAATGAAATTTTACAACACTTTACAACACACAAGTCAAGCTCTCCAAGAAAAATAATTGGATTTGAAAACGTGTGCAGACCTCTGTCAATCATTAGCAGACCACTTACACACTTTGAGGAATGATTTCGAAAGATTTGAAGACATATCAAAAGATATCTTGCCTGATACTAACTACAAAGAAGCCCAGTCTTGCCAGTGAATCAGGAAATAACAAGCAAATGATAGCAATTCAACAGAAACAGCATTGAATCCTAGAGACAAATTTTGCGTATCTCCTTACTATGCTATAATTGATATACTTGAAGCTCATATGAAGAGGAGAGGTGAAGTGTACAAAGAAGCATCAAGTAGATTTTCTTTTCTAAATGATATGGACTTATCTGAGAAACAATATTCACAAGGTTCCCAAAAGCTAGTTGACTCATACCCTGTTGACTTGAACATGAATCTCTGTGGAGAAGTACGGCAGTTCCACTGTTATATGCGCGCAAAGTTTAATGAAACAAGAAAAATGAAGTTCAGTCACTTTGATCTTCATGACACAATATTGAAAGAAGGAATACAATGTGTATTTCCAAATGTAGAGATCGCATTATGTATTTTTCTAACATTGATGATTACTAACTGCTCCGCAGAATGCTCTTTTTCTCAGCTGAAAAGAATAAAAAACCCTCAGAGAACAACGTATCAGGACAGACTTGGTTCACTTTCCGTATTGTGTATGGAAGCGGACATGCTTTGTCGAGTCAGCTTCGATGAATTTATCCAGAATTTTGCAATCAGAAAATCTAGAAAGAAGCTATTTTAATTTCAGCATACATGTAAGTTTTGTGTCATTTCGGAAAATAAAATTTTATTTTACGGTATAGTATTGTTTTTATTTTGAATTACATATGTGGGGGCACCATAATCTTTCCAGTGCTTAGGGAATCTAAAGGTCTTAATCCGACTCTGCCTAGCTCCTACCTTCCTGACAAGTCCTGGCTCCAACCATTGGCTTGTCTCCAGACTATGACTCCGGCTCTGCCCTTTAGTTTTGTTCTGGTTCCTGACTCTGATCATTGGCTTGTCCCCTGACCACATATCCAGCTCTGTCCTTTGGTCCTGCTCTGCCCACTAGTACAGACTGCTGTTCTAAGCACTAGGTTGCACTGCCTGCACCCTGGTGTAATACAGCTTGAACAGCCCACTAGAAGATAAGAGGAGATTTTTTGCCAAAGCATGGAGCTCTAGTCCATAAGGCCCCAGCAGGACCCCAACCCACCTTCTCGGATGGGGTGCTGCAGGACTCAGGTTGCCGGGCCACATGGCCTAAATGTAGCCCTCCAGGCCCAGGTAGAAGCCCAGGCAACATCTTCTGTCCCCCCAACATCTGTCTCATCCACTTTCTGTGATGAGCTTCCATACAATAAGTTTGATGGGGATTGTGCCAAGTTTCATGAGTTTCTTAACCAAAGTTTTCTCAAATTTGTGTTATGGTCATTGTCATACCCCAGGGGTTGGTCCCAAGTGGGATCAGTACTTAGTCTGCTCACTAGAGAGGCCCTTAAATCAGCATCCTCACATCTGGAGCGGTCCAGTCCTCTCCTTGAACACTTTAAGAACTTAGTAAGGCAACGGGGATCATCGTTGATGACCCTAATCAAGAACATACCACAGAAGCTGCTCTCCATGCCTTCTCTCAGGGTCCCAGAGTGTCATCAAATGTGCAGTGCAATTTTGATGTCTGGCAGCAGACATTCACTGGAACGGGGCCGTGCAATGACATACATATAAGTTACTTCAGGCAGGGACTCAAAGATTCCATCAAAAATGGATTAGTATGGGTGGAACCTCTACGTAGCCTAGGATCCTTAATTGGTCTTTGTATTAAGATTGATGATTGGCTAACAGTGTGAGATCAAACAACTGCCACCTGACCCCGGTTGGCCAGAACTCTTCTGTCTCTTGGGGCCTCAGGTGTCCTACAAGACCTTGAACCAACACGAGTTGACCAAGCCCAGCCCCACGGCTCTGCCAATGAAAAAAATATTCATTGAGGATATGCCTGTATTGTGGGATGTGCAGGTATGTTGTAGTAGGGTGCCCAGCTAAGGTACGGCCCACTTCTAGGTTGAGAAATGCCAGAGCCTGGCCCCGTGGGGGTGGGGGGGCAGATTGGGTTGGTGCTCAAATCCCCCTTAGTGAATCATGCTGCCATCTATCTGTCAAAATCTTAACAACTTCTAACCAGCACACTACTCCACTGTCATGGTACTATGGCCTCAGTTTTGGAATGGTTTCTTCAGTGTGCCAGACTCCCTAGGGGTCTCGCTTTTCCTCCAGGCTAAGTCACACAGCTTCACCACCTTAGACTGGACCTCTGGGACTGCAGCGCTCTTGCTTCATACCATGAGCTCCATTCAGCAAGTCCATTTGAAACACACTCCTGATGAAGGCTTGTACACTTTTCAGGAATTAATGCACCTTGCCAAACATTTGCAGTGATGCTCACATAGATTTGTCAAGACAGTGAGGTTTATTCTTTAACTGGAACACAGCATAGGAAGTTAAAGCATAGTTCATTCTGATTAGCTGAGAGCTCAGCCATACTGTAGTGAACGTGTTGGTTCAAGCTTTGTTTATTGCTCCATCTGACCTCCTTCATCATACTCCAAGTGAGGGCCTTGACTCCTCTTATCTCCCTCCTCCTACCTCTCCAGTTTTCCAAACTCCAGCTGGGGATTGCTGTTCAGCATCTCTAAGAAGAGTTGGGAAAGTCCATATTCCTTTATGTCATTGGTTGCTAGTTGTCAATGTCCTGGAAATTAGATTTGCCATTATCTTCTAACATTGACATGGAGACTAAGGACCAGAAAGCTAGACAACATTCATACTTGTGTATCTCCACCTGCCCTCACAGCAAACCTGTGCTTAATTTGTGCCAGGCCTTGCTAGGGCTGAGCGAACAGTCATTTCCACCGCACTGGGAACAATGCAGCACATAGGAGAAATTGAGGCACAAACAGGACTCAAAAACATTACAAAATATTCCCACTTAGTCACATCCTCTCCCTCTTCAACTCCAGCAGTCTGATATGCCCAATATCCTCTTAGAAGTATTCTTTGACTCGGGCCCCTCCAGCAATTTGATCAACCATGAGTTTGTTAAGGGCCATTGAATTCCTATCCTTTGCAAGGACTTACTTGTGCTTGTCAATACTATTGATGGTTCACTCCTCTCTTCAGACTCCATCACATATCAGACAGCCCCCATGGAGGTCATTATCCTCTGTGGTCACCAAGAGATCTTGAAGTTCAGGATCATCCATGCTCTGCACTTACCAGTTATCCTTGGTGTCCCTTGGCTCATCACTCATGACCCCTGAATCAGCTGGTGCTCATAGTCTATACCCTTCTGTTCATCATGGTGCCAATGAGTATGCCTTCCCAACTCCAGCAAATGGGCAGTCATGTTCTGTGATGCACTCCAGCCCAGGAAGAATCCAGGCCTTCAGCTTCTGGCTGGGAGCACCTAGCTTCTGGTCTTCAGCTTCCCCAATGGGAGCACCTATCTTCTTTGTGGCTAAGTATGGTTCCCTTTGACTTTGTGTTGATTAACCCTAAACAAGATCATCTGCAATTAATATCTCCTTCTTCCCATAAACGAACTCCTGGAAAGACTCCATTCAGCTCAGGTCTTCACAAAGCTAGATCTGTGTGGAGCACAGAACCTTGTCAGAATGTGACAAGGGGAAGAATGGAAGACTGCATTTCAAACCAGATACATCCATTTTGAGTATGCAGCCATGCTATTTGTCTATGTAATACCCGAGCTACCATCAGAATTTCATGAACAATGTCTTCAAGGATATCCTTGATCAATTCATGATAATCTATTTCAATATTATTCTCATTTTTTCCAAAGAATTAAGGACTCCATGACCACCATGCGCTCACCATTCTGGATTGGCTTCATCAAAATCAACTTGTATGCAAAAAGCTGAGAAATGTGAATTTGAGAAGGATATCATGAAATTTATGGATTATGTCATCTCTCTGGCAGGGCTCACCATGGACCCCAAAAATGTTACAGCAATCACTGAGTGGAAGGCTTCCTCAAATATACACAGAGTGCAGAGGTTCCTTAGATTTGTAAATTTTTACCAGCGAGTCATCCAAGGATTTGCTGACATGGTAGATCCTATAACATTACTCCTCAAGAAGAGGACTAAGTTCATCTGGTCCACTGACATGCAGGTGGCTTTCAAGTTTATTTCTGCCCCCCATTTTGACCCATCTGAACCCAACAAAGGTCTTCATATTTGGGACTTTGCGATAGGGATGGTCCTTATGCAGTTTTCAGGTACTCACCAGTTGCTTCATCCCTGTGTCTTTTACTCTTAGAAGTTGACTTCCTCTGAGAGAAATTATGAGGCATGGGACAATGAGCTCCTGGCAATCAAAGCTGTCTTCAAAGAGTGGCACCATATAATTGAGGAGGCCTGTGCCTCTGGCCAGGTCTGGAGAGATCACAAGAATTTGGAGCATCTACAGACAGCAAGATGACTCAACCAGCATCAGATTTTCTGGGTCCATTTCCTCTCCCAATTTGATTTGATGGTTATGTACCATCCTGGACTAAGAACAGGAAAGCAAATGCCTTGTCCTGCAAGCACAAGTACCATGAAGTGGAGAAGAAATCTAGTATAATCATTATTAAAGCCTCTCACGTTGTCTGCGGGACCATTACTGATCACCTGATTACACTAACCTTTCTTTGCTTCTAAGCAACCCATTTGCAGCCAAATCTGTCAGACTAAGAAGCCCTGGTGCTTCCATGGATTAAAGGTTTTATCTGCCACAAGACTTCCTGTATTCTGGGGATCAACTCCACAGTCCCGAGGGCCGCTCCCAACTTCAGGTGCTAAGGTTGTGCCATGACTCACCCATAGCAGGACATGTGAGCCAATATAAAACCTGGAACCTGATCACTAAATATTTCTGATGGCCAATCCTATGAACTGATGTTAAAAATTGTTATGTCATGCAACCTCAATGCCCACACTAACAGACCACAATCAAGGCCTGGGTGCTTCCTTCACCTCCTTCCCACACCTCTGAATCCTTGATCCGGTCACTCAAAGGACTTTATAGTGGAGTTATCATGCTCTCAAGGGTCCTCAGTTATCGTCACTGTAGTGGACCTTCTGACCAAGATGGCCCATTTTATTCCCTGTCTCATTGTACCATCTGCCCATGAAACCACACAAGCTTTCCTGGAGCACATTTTTTGGTACCACAGCATGCCAACACACATCATTTCAGATTGATGCCCTCAATTCATTGATCAATTATGGCAAGAATTTATTTGCCTTCTTGGTAACAAGCCCCTCACCTAGATAGCCTACCATCCACAGACTGATGGCTGTTTCATGTACAACAACGTGACCCATGCCTCAACCTAACAGACCCCATTCTTTGCAAATTTTGGTTTTCATCCCCAATTTCACCTTCCCAAAGGCTCTGTCATTTCAGCAGCCATGGACCTGGTACACCTCCTCTAGCACACATACTTGCCATGAAAGAAACTTATAAGACCAACAACACAGACCAACAACAACAGGCCATCTCTAACCTTGCAGTAGGGGGTAAAGTTTGACTCTCAACTTGGACAGTAAAAACAAATAGTTCTTCAACCAAGTTTCACCACCAATAAATGGATCCTTTTTGGATTACTGAGCAAATTAACCCACTGGCCTTCAAGGTTCAACATCCAGAATCGTTCAAGATTCATCCCATCTTTCATATTTCTCTCTTTAAACCATATGTCAACAACTCCTTCTCTGACTGGTTTCGCAAAAAGAAAAGGAGTACTTCTGGCACCTTAGAGACTAACAAATTTATTAGAGCATAAGCTTTCGTGAGCTACAGCTCACTTCATCGGATGCATTTGGTGGAAAAAACAGAGGAGAGATTTATATACACACACACACACACACACAGAGAGAACATGAAACAACGGGTTTATCATACACACTGTAAGGAGAGTGATCACTTAAGATAAGCCATCACTAGCAGCGGGGGGGGGGGGAAGGAGGAAAACCTTTCATGGTGACAAGCAAGGTAGGCTAATTCCAGCAGTTAACAAGAATATCAGAGGAACAGTGTGGGGTGGGGTGGGGGGGAAAAATACCATGGGGAAATAGTTTTACTTTGTGTAATGACTCATCCATTCCCAGTCTCTATTCAAGCCTAAGTTAATTGTATCCAGTTTGCAAATTAATTCCAATTCAGCAGTCTCTCGTTGGAGTCTGTGTTTGAAGCTTTTTTGTTGAAGGATAGCCACTCTTAGGTCTGTGATTGAGTGACCAGAGAGATTGAAGTGTTCTGCAACTGGTTTTTGAATGTTATAATTCTTGACGTCTGATTTGTGTCCATTCATTCTTTTACGTAGAGACTGTCCAGTTTGGCCAATGTACATGGCAGAGGGGCATTGCTGGCACATGATGGCATAAATCACATTGGTAGATGCGCAGGAGAACGAGCCTCTGATAGTGTGGCTGATGTGATTAGGCCCTATGATGGTATCCCCTGAATAGATATGTGGACAGAGTTGGCAACGGGCTTTGTTGCAAGGATAGGTTCCTGGGTTAGTGGTTCTGTTGTGTGGTGTGTGGTTGCTGGTGAGTATTTGCTTCAGATTGGGGGGCTGTCTGTAAGCAAGGACTGGCCTGTCTCCCAAGATCTGTGAGAGTGATGGGTCGTCCTTCAGGATAGGTTGTAGATCCTTGATGATGCGTTGGAGAGGTTTTAGTTGGGGGCTGAAGGTGATGGCTAGTGGCGTTCTGTTATTTTCTTTGTTGGGCCTGTCCTGTAGTAGGTGACTTCTGGGTACTCTTCTGGCTCTGTCAATCTGTTTCTTCACTTCAGCAGGTGGGTATTGTAGTTGTAGGAATGCATGATAGAGATCTTGTCGGTGTTTGTCTCTGTCTGAGGGGTTGGAGCAAATGCGGTTATATCGTAGCGCTTGGCTGTAGACAATGGATCGAGTGGTATGATCTGGATGAAAGCTAGAGGCATGTAGGTAGGAATAGCGGTCAGTAGGTTTCCGATATAGGGTGGTGTTTATGTGACCATCGCTTATTAGCACCGTAGTGTCCAGGAAGTGGATCTCTTGTGTGGACTGGTCCAGGCTGAGGTTGATGGTGGGATGGAAATTGTTGAAATCATGGTGGAATTCCTCAAGAGCTTCTTTTCCGTGGGTCCAGATGATGAAGATGTCATCAATGTAGCGCAAGTAGAGTAGGGGCATTAGGGGACGAGAGCTGAGGAAGCATTGCTCTAAGTCAGCCATAAAAATGTTGGCATACTGTGGGGCCATGCGGGTACCCATCGCAGTGCCGCTGATTTGAAGGTATACATTGTCACCAAATGTGAAATGGTTATGGGTGAGGACAAAGTCACAAAGTTCAGCCACCAGGTTAGCCGTGACAGTATCGGGGATACTGTTCCTGACGGCTTGTAGTCCATCTTTGTGTGGAATGTTGGTGTAGAGGGCTTCTGCATCCATAGTGGCTAGGATGGTGTTTTTAGGAAGATCACCAATGGACTGTAGTTTCCTCAGGAAGTCAGTGGTGTCTCGAAGATAGCTGGGAGTGCTGGTAATGAAGGGCCTGAGGAGGGAGTCTACATAGCCAGACAATCCTGCTGTCAGGGTGCCAATGCCTGAGATGATGGGGCGTCCAGGATTTCCAGGTTTATGGATCTTGGGTAGCAGATAGAATACCCCAGGTCGGGGTTCTAAGGGTGTGTCTGTGTAGATTTGTTCTTGTGCTTTTTCAGGGAGTTTCTTGAGCAAATGCTGTAGTTTCTTTTGGTAACTCTCAGTGGGATCAGAGGGTAATGGCTTGTAGAAAGTGGTGTTGGAGAGCTGCCTAGTAGCCTCTTGTTCATACTCCGACCTATTCATGATGACGACAGCACCTCCTTTGTCAGCCTTTTTGATTATGATGTCAGAGTTGTTTCTGAGGCTGTGGATGGCACTATGTTCTGCATGGCTGAGGTTATGGGGTAAGCGATGCTGCTTTTCCACAATTTCAGCTTGTGCACGTTGGCGGAAGCACTCTATGTAGAAATCCAGGCTGCTGTTTCGACCTTCAGGAGGAGTCCACCCAGAATCCTTCTTTTTGTAGTGTTGGCAGGAAGGTCTCTGTGGGTTAATATGTTGGTCAGAGGTGTGTTGGAAATATTCCTTGAGTCTGAGACGTCGAAAATAGGATTCTAGGTCACCACAGAACCGTATCATGTTCGTGGGGGTGGAGGGGAAAAAGGAGAGGCCCCGAGATAGGACAGATTGTTCTGCTGGGCTAAGAATATAGTTGGATAGATAAACAATATTGCTGGGTGGGTTACGGGAACCATTGTTGTGGCCCCTTGTGGCATATAGTAGTTTAGATAGCTTAGTGTCCTTTTTCTTTTGTAGAGAAGCAAAGTGTGTTTTGTAAATGGCTTGTCTAGTTTTTGTAAAGTCCAGCCACGAGGAAGTTTGTGTGGAAGGTTGGTTGTTTATGAGAGTATCCAGTGTTGAGAGCTCATTCTTAATCTTTCCTTGTTTGCTGTAGAGGATGTTGATCAGGTGGTTCCGCAGTTTATTTGAGAGTGTGTGGCACAAGCTGTCAGCATAGTCTGTGTGGTATGTAGATTGTAATGGATTTTTTACCTTCAGTCCTTTCGTTATGATGTCCATCTGTTTGTATTTGGAGAGGAAGATGATGTCTGTCTGTATCTGTGCGAGTTTTTTCATGAAGTTGACAGATTTCCACTCTATACGGCTAAATTCAGTGCCTTGCATAATGACAGGTTTCAGAGTAGCAGCCGTGTTAGTCTGTATTCGCAAAAAGAAAAGGAGTACTTGTGGCACCTTAGAGACTAACAAATTTATTAGAGCATAAGCTTTCGTGAGCTACAGCTCATTTCATCGGATGCATTTGGTGGAAAAAACAGAGGAGAGATTTATATACACACACACACACAGAGAACATGAAACAATGGGTTTATCATACACACTGTAAGGAGAGTGATCACTTAAGATAAGCCATTACTAGCAGCCCGGGGGGGGGGGGGGAGGAGGAAAACCTTTCATGGTGACAAGCAAGGTAGGCTAATTCCAGCAGTTAACAAGAATATCAGAGGAACAGTGAGGGGTGGGGTGGGGGGAAGAAATATCATGGGGAAATGGATTCTGGGTGGACTCCTCCTGAAGGTCGAAACAGCAGCCTGGATTTCTACATAGAGTGCTTCCGCCGACGTGCACGAGCTGAAATTGTGGAAAAGCAGCATCGCTTACCCCATAACCTCAGCCATGCAGAACACAGTGCCATCCACAGCCTCAGAAACAACTCTGACATCATAATCAAAAAGGTTGACAAAGGAGGTGCTGTCGTCATCATGAATAGGTTGGAGTATGAACAAGAGGCTACTAGGCAGCTCTCCAACACCACTTTCTACAAGCCATTACCCTCTGATCCCACTGAGAGTTACCAAAAGAAACTACAGCATTTGCTCAAGAAACTCCCTGAAAAAGCACAAGAACAAATCTGCACAGACACACCCCTAGAACCCCGACCTGGGGTATTCTATCTGCTACCCAAGATCCATAAACCTGGAAATCCTGGACACCCTATCATCTCAGGCATTGGCACCCTGACAGCAGGATTGTCTGGCTATGTAGACTCCCTCCTCAGGCCCTTCGTTACCAGCACTCCCAGCTATCTTCGAGACATCATTGACTTCCTAAGGAAACTACAGTCCATTGGTGATCTTCCTAAAAACACCATCCTAGCCACTATGGATGTAGAAGCCCTCTACACCAACATTCCACACAAAGATGGACTACAAGCCGTCAGGAACACGTCACGGCTAACCTGGTGGCTGAACTTTGTGACTTTGTCCTGACCCATAACTATTTCACATTTGGTGACAATGTATACATTCAAATCAGTGGCACTGCGATGGGTACCCGCATGGCCCCACAGTATGCCAACATTTTTATGGCTGACTTAGAACAACGCTTCCTCAGCTCTCTTCCCCTAATACCCCTACTCTACTTGCGCTACATTGATGACATCTTCATCATCTAGACCCATGGAAAAGAAGCTCTTGAGGAATTCCACCATGATTTCAACAATTTCCATCCCACCATCAACCTCAGCCTGGACCAGTCCACACAAGAGATCCACTTCCTGGACACTACGGTGCTAATAAGCGATGGTCACATAAACACCACCCTATATCGGAAACATACTGACCGCTATTCCTACCTACATGCCTCTAGCTTTCATCCAGATCATACCACTCGATCCATTGTCTACAGCCAAGCGCTACGATATAACCGCATTTGCTCCAACCCCTCAGACAGAGACAAACACCTACAAGATCTCCATCATGCATTCCTACAACTACAATACTCACCTGCTGAAGTGAAAAAACAGATTGACAGAGCCAGAAGAGTACCCAGAAGTCACCTATTACAGGACAGGCCCAACAAAGAAAATAACAGAACGCCACTAGCCATCACCTTCAGCCCCCAACTAAAACCTCTCCAACGCATCATCAAGGATCTACAACCTATCCTGAAGGATGACCCATCACTCTCACAGATCTTGGGAGACAGGCCAGTCCTTGCTTACAGGCAGCCCCCGAATCTGAAGCAAATACTCTCCAGCAACCACACACCACACAACAGAACCACTAACCCAGGAATCTATCTTTGCAACAAAGCCCGTTGCCAACTCTGTCCACATATCTATTCAGGGGATACCATCATAGGGCCTAATCACATCAGCCACACTATCAGAGGCTCGTTCACCTGCACATCTACCAATGTGATATATGCCATCATGTGCCAGCAATGCCCCTCTGCCATGTACATTGGCCAAACTGGACAGTCTCTACGTAAAAGAATGAATGGACACAAATCAGACGTCAAGAATTATAACATTCAAAAACCAGTTGGAGAACACTTCAATCTCTCTGGTCACTCAATCACAGACCTAAGAGTGGCTATCCTTCAACAAAAAAGCTTCAAAAACAGACTCCAACGAGAGACTGCTGAATTGGAATTAATTTGCAAACTGAATACAATTAATTTAGGCTTGAATAGAGACTGGGAATGGATGAGTCATTACACAAAGTAAAACTATTTCCCCATGGTATTTTTCCCCCCCACCCCACCCCACACTGTTCCTCTGATATTCTTGTTAACTGCTGGAATTAGCCTACCTTGCTTGTCACCATGAAAGGTTTTCCTCCTTTCCCCCCCCTGCTGCTGGTGATGGCTTATCTGAAGTGATCACTCTCCTTACAGTGTGTATGATAAACCCATTGTTTCATGTTCTCTGTGTGTGCGTGTGTATATAAATCTCTCCTCTGTTTTTTCCACCAAATGCATCCGATGAAGTGAGCTGTAGCTCACGAAAGCTTATGCTCTAATAAATTTGTTAGTCTCTAAGGTGCCACAAGTACTCCTTTTCTTTTTGCGAATACAGACTAACACGGCTGCTACTCTGAAATCTGACTGGTTTGACTCTCCTGCATCCACAGTAACTGTCCACAGACAGGAGGAATATGAAGTCTATCAGGTCCTCAGTTCCCTGTGGGTCAGGGGAAAACTGCAATATTTGATAGATCAGAAGAGGTATGGGCCAGAGGAACAATCTTAGGAACCAGAAGTAAGCATTCATGCTCCCTATCTCCTACGGGAATTTCACCAAAGATACTCTCACAAGCCAGGGCCGAGGGCTCCTAGAGTATCTCTTTAGGTGGGGGTATCATCAGGAACTCAATTGACTATGGGTGCAGTTGCCTCACACCACTATGAGGTTGGCTGAGCCCAATAAACCATCACTAAGTGACTATGTTACTTAACTCGATGGAAGGGCCAAGAGATCACCATTTAAACCTTGTAGCAACAGCAGCACAGTGGTTACTCAACGCATTCTACACCCAAAGCTGCACCAGATATGCTTTCTGCACTGGCCTGTTCTCCAGGCCATGCCTTCTCCCACTCCAGCCCTAACCCCCTACATTCCTCAGAATTTTTGTCTGCTGTCTCTGACCATTGGTTTGTCCCCGACCAGGCCTCCGACTTTGCTTTTTGATTCTATTCTGCCCACTAGGTTGAACTCTCTGAACTCTAATGTAACACTGGGACTCAGACTTCTGTGCTTTTTTAGACTTTGCAATAACCTATACATAATTATGAAATATAAACATTTGTTGACTACTCATGAAGGGTGAGACCTACCCTTATGGGAATGAGTTCTTCAGACTGTACAAATATCACTGCAATAAATGTAAATTGAATGGCAGTCTGATACTATGGTGATGAGCCTATTTGAAATGCATAGATGAGATTAACAAATTTATTAGAGCATAAGCTTTCGTGAGCTACAGCTCACTTCATCGGATGCATTTGGTGGAAAAATGCATTTTTCCACCAAATGCATCCGATGAAGTGAGCTGTAGCTCACGAAAGCTTATGCTCTAATAAATTTGTTAGTCTCTAAGGTGCCACAAGTACTCCTTTTCTTTTTGCGAATACAGACTAACACGGCTGCTACTCTGAAACCTGTCATAGATGAGATTGTATACCAACGCATTCAACTAATTACTGTTGCCTAGCTTGCCAACATACCTGAATATTGTATTTATTTATTCTATAGTAGAAGTACAGTTGGTTAGATGCCAAAAATCTCTCTCTACTAATAGTCAGTGTAATTCTTTACTCTAATGAAGCCAAAGGGTTTTCCCAAGACAGGGCCATGATCAGAACTGTGTGGTGTGTGGTTTTTGTTTCTTTGTTTGATTGATTTGGACACCCATCCCATAAGAGGAAAGGAAGTATGATTCAGTTTTACAGATGAAGAAACTAAGATGCACAGAAATTTAATGATGTCTTGCACATGTTAACAGCTGGGAATCAAACAAATCTTCTGACTCCAAGTTCTTGTAACCCCTCAGCTGTGCTTCCTCCTGTAGATAATGTAAACGATTTTTATTTCTCAATGTAAACTATTTTTATTTCTTCCAAAGCCTCCAGTGACACTAATTTAATGGGGAATTGACAAAGGGCAGCCAAAGGGACTGTTGTGTGTCCTGTGAGATCATATACACTTGCATTAGAGTCATGGTATGTTGTTAGGTTCTCTACAATGAACTGTGTCATTTAGGGAAAATGTGAGAAAATTATTGTCTGCTGAGGAACAGCCCAGTGTCAGTAAAGAGGAAAAAGACACAAGCTGCAAGTGACAAATGCTGCCCAAATCTCATACAGTATGTGGAATTATTTTTAACTTTGACACACAGTTATGTTCAAATCTATATCATACAGTGCTGCAGTAAAGTGTTAGGAAGATTATATACTATAAGAGGAACTGTCCTTCAGAGCTGTCCTAAGATCTAATCTCTTCTGACTCTCCTGTGTCTGTGTACTGAAGAACCAAACAGCCACAAGAACAAATCAAAGCAGCAGAGGATTATGAATATATAATTTTAGTCAGAACTGGATACTTTTGCGCTAGTTCTCCTAGCATCTCCATTTAGTGCTTTTTCTACTCTCTATATGGTTATTGGGAGCCATTGTGTTTCAGAAAAAGTAGATTAGATAACTTTGTTTAGTCAGTGTCATGTCAGGAAATGCTGCAAAGTAATGCACGGCTACTGAAGATAGTTAGATTAAGGGTGTCTCTGAGTGACAGTGATTAGAAATAAGGATGTGGCGATCCAATAACTTTTCAGAATCTATTGTGTACAGTAAAGCTATTGACAAGAAAAGAAAGTTCTTAATTGATTTTATGAGTAAACGTAATCTGTGCTCTATAGGCAGATCCTCCCTCAGAAGATAAACAAAATCTCTGCTGTGCCAGAATTAGACAAAGCTATGCAGTTGCAAAGGGACTTGAGTTTCCAGATAAAAATGCTGTGGCTTCGGTCTCATTTATGGATTTGCAGTTAATTAATAGGTTTCAGAGTAGCAGCCCTGTTAGTCTGTATCCACAAAAAGAAAAGGAGGACTTGTGGCACCTTAGAGACTAACAAATTTATTTGAGCATAAGCTGTTGTGAGCTACAGCTCACTTCATCAGATGCATTCAGTGGACTGAATACATCCGATGAAGTGAGCTGTAGCTCACGACAGCTTATGCTCAAATAAATTTGTTAGTCTCTAAGGTGCCACAAGTACTCCTTTTCTTTTTAGTTAATTAATAGTCACCCCTTAAAACTTCAGTAACTCAGTAACTATGAGAAAAGTTATTACAGGGCACTCAACATTTTATTGGCACCAGCTCCTTTTAGGATTACTGCCATTCTCCACCAGTCCCAAGAGCATCAATCCACTTTTGCTGAGTATGTCTCACACAAGAGGACGTAACAAGCAAGAAGCTGCAAAATCTGTTATCATTTTCTTCAACTTGCTTTGAAAGCCATTAAGAGCAAGGTATTTAGGAAAAAAATATTTGAAATAATGTTAAATATTCATTTAAGGGTTTTTTTTAGAACCTTTACTGTAGAGATTTGTCTATGGCTACATCTACCCTTGGAGCTGGGGTGTGATTCAAGCTAGTGCACTAAAAACAGTAGTGTAGAACGTGTAGCAGAGCAACATAGACTAGCCACCCTAAGTACAAACCTGCCCAGATGCCATAGGTACATACTTGGGGCAGCTAGCCCATGTTACCACAAATTTTAGTGTACTAGCTTGATGCAAGCTCACACAAGTATGTCTATGTGAGCTTAAACACTTATGTGGCTCTCATTACCCTAGTATCTGAGCACCTCAGAATTTTTAAATTTAATTTCTATGTTCCCAGCGCATCCACAAGGCACTAATATTCCCATTTTACAGATGAGGAACTGCAGCACATAGACTAAATTATTTGCCATAGGTCACACAGTAAGTCTGTGGTGAGCAGGGAACTATATTCAGGTATCTCAGGTCCCAGACTAGCATTGGATCATATTTCATCATAACTGCCTTCTGGTCACCATTTCTACACTGTCCATAAGTTAAATTAAGCAATTACTATAGTAACCCTAGGCCTACAACCACACAGAGAGGCAGTAGCTCTTCTTTAGTTAAGACTGCAACCAGCTTCCATTAGAAAGCCCTATTTTAGTACTCCTGTAACATTGACTAGTTTGGGCTTGGAAAACATTCTGGCTAGAAAATCTCTAGATTTATTTTGAAGGAAAAGTAGAGTGTTAGAAACTTAGCTTGACCTAGCTATGTCACTCAGGGCTATGAAAAATGTTGTGCCCTGAGGACTGCAGTTAGGCATACTAACCCCCAGTGTAAGGGGCTGATGGAAGGATTCTTCTATCAACGTAGCTACTGCCCTACATCAATGGAAAAACCCCTTCTGTTGATGTAGGAAGTATCTACGCTACAGCAGCTCTAGTGCTAGTACTACAGACATAACTCTAGTAGCTTGGGCAATTCTTGCACTGCAAAAACGGAATCTGCAAGTGGCAGCTAGAGGTGCTCAGAACAGAAATACCCCCACCTCAGCCCCAAACATCAGATTGCTGAATGCTCTGGTGCAAGCATAAGAAACCCCTCCTCAGCACCTTTCCTCCCTCCTCCCTTCAGTGTGGCACAACATGTCAGGCAGTGGCACAGACAGCTGCAGCGGCACAGGAGCTAGCAAACAGAGCTCTAAACGGGAGTTTGAGTGGGAGTTTGGAAGGGGTGTTTGTATTGTGGTGCTTTTTTGGGGTTTGCTTTTGCTGGGGGGGGTGGTCTTTTTGGTGTGCCTTGTGTTTCCCAGATTAACAGGATTTAGGTGGGAAGGTGATGACAGATACGGAGGCAGCTGTGGGAGTGACTCCTGTAGTGGAAGACACATTGAGGATGACTGGATGTGGAAGCTGTGGTATGTACATGATCCTGGAGGGGGGAACCGGTAAGAGTTTTTTCTGCATGAAATGCTGTCTGATAGAGCTGATGGAGGAAAAGATCTGAGGTTTGGAGATACAGGTGGAAAGTCTGAGTTGAAAGGTTGAGTTTAGGAAGGGGTTTGAGCAGATGATGGAGCAAAGATATGAGGTATCTGAAGGGAAAAGCTCAGACTCACGGATGGAAGCAGGGCTGGGGAATTTTGGGGGAGACTGGGTGAGGAAAGTGGTCAGTGGAAACATGTGACTCAAAGAACCAGGCAGAGGAAAAGACGAGCTAGTGAAGGAGAAATAGAGCTTAGGAACAGGTTTGCAGAGTTGAAAAATGAAGAAGGGGCTCAGCAGGTACTTGTTGAAGGTGGAAGGGTAAGGAAGAAGAGAAGAGAGGCTAGTCCTATAGGAAAAGCGGAAGAGTCAAGGGAGACTAGACCAAATATGAGCCCCAGGAGGATACAGGATGGGTTGAAGAAGATTATAAGGGAAAATAGGAATGGAAAGAACTTGCAGCCAGAGGGAACAGGGGAGAGACTGGAGAATAGCACAGTCACCAGGAAAAGGCAGGTCTATGTGATCGGGGACTCTTTATTGAGAAGAATAGACAGGCCTGTAACTAGAGCTGATCCAGAGAATAGAAGGGTGTGCTGTCTTCCGGGTGCTAAGATACGGGATGTAGACCTGAGGTTGAAAAGGATCCTAAAGGGAGCGGGAAAGAATCCCCTAATTATCCTTCATGTGGGAACAAATGATACGGCTAGATTCTTGCTGGAAAGTATTAAGGGAGACTATGCTAGGCTGGGGAAGATGCTTACGGAAATTGAGGCTCAGGTGATCTTTAGTGGGATCCTTCCTGTTCCTAGAGAAGGGCAACAAAGGTGTGACAAGATTATGACTGTCAACAGATGGCTTAGGCAGTGGTGCTAAGGAGGGCTTTGGGATGTATGGCCACTGGGAGGCATTCACGGACAGAGGACAGTTCTCTCGGGATGGACTTCATCTGAGTAGGGAAGGAAATAGACTTCTAGGATCGAGGCTGGCACAACTGATAAAGAGAGCTTTAAACTAGGAATTAGGGGGAGATGGATGGGAGATGTCCAGGAAATCTCCACGCCAGATTTTAGCATTGAGAGGGAAGAAGATGAAGTAAGAAAGGATACAGCTGTGGGTAGGAGAATGTATATAAGGAGCGAGGGCGATGTGGATACTAGTCTAATGGGTTATACTGGCTGTAGAATGACTGTGCCTAATAGGGTACAAAATGTGAGCGAGGCCAAATAGCAAAAATTAAGATGTTTATACACCAATGCGAGGAGCCTAGGTAACAAAATGGAGGAACTAGAGCTACTGGTGCAGGAAGTGAAACCAGATATTATAGGGATAACAGAAACATGGTGGAATAGTAGTCATGACTGGACTACAGATATTGAAGGGTATGTGCTGTTTAGAAAAGACAGAAACAAAGGTAAAGGGGGTGGAGTAGCATTGTATATCAATGATGAGGTAGAATGTAAAGAAATAAGAAGCGATGCAATGGATAAGACAGAGTCCGTCTGGGCAAAAATTACATTGGGGAAGATAACTAGTAAAGCCTCTCCTACGATAGTGCTTGGGGTGTGCTATAGACCTCCGGGATCTAATTTGGATATGGATAGAACCCTTTTTAATGTCTTTAATAAAGTAAATACTAATGGAAACTGCGTGATCATGGGAGACTTTAACTTCCCAGATATAGACTGAAGGACCAGTTCTAGTAATAATAATAGGGCTCAGATTTTCCTAGATGCGATAGCTGATGGATTCCTTCATCAAGTAGTTGCTGAACCGACTAGAGGGGATGCCATTTTAGATTTAATTTTGGTGAGTAGCGAGGACCTCATAGAAGAAATGGTTGTAGGGGACAATCTTGGCTCAAGTGATCATGAGCTAATTCAGTTCAAACTAAATGGAAGGATTAACAAAAATAAATCTGCAACTAAGGTTTTTGATTTCAAAAGGGCTGACTTTCAAAAATTAAGGAAATTAGTTAGGGAAGTGGATTGGACTGAAGAATTTATGGATCTAAAGGTAGAGGAGGCCTGGGATTACTTTAAATCAAAGCTGCAGAAGCTATCGGAAACCTGTATCCCAAGAAAGGGGAAAAAATTCATAGGAAGGAGTTGTAGACCAAGCTGGATGAGCAAGCATCTTAGAGAGGTGATTAAGAAGAAGCAGAAAGCATACAGGGAGTGGAAGATGGGAGGTATCAGCAAGGAAAGCTACCTAATTGAGGTCAGAACATGTAGGGATAAAGTGAGATGGGCTAAAAATCGAGTAGAGTTGGACCTTGCAAAGGGAATTAAAACCAATAGTAAAAGGTTCTATAGCCATATAAATAAGAAGAAAACTAAGAAAGAAGAAGTGGGGCCGCTTAACACTGAGGATGGAGTGGAGGTTAAAGATAATCTAGGCATGGCCCAATATCTAAACAAATACTTTGCCTCAGTCTTTAATAAGGCTAAAGAGGATCTTAGGGATAATGGTAGCGTGATAAATGGGAATGAGGATATAGAGGTAGATATTACCATATCTGAGGAAGAAGTGAAACTGAAACAGCTTAATGGGACTAAATCGGGGGGCCCAGATAATTTATGCACTGTGCAGGAGGTCAGACTAGATGATCAGAATGGTCCCTTCTGACCTTAGTATCTATGAATCTATGAATCTATGTTGGTGCAGCAGTGCAGCCACCAGTTGCACTTTCCACTCATTCAGAAATTCATGTATTAGCTGCTGGAAGTAATCTTACTCCTTTTAAATCCCTTTAGTAAAGAGAAAGCAATACCTGTCTGCAGAATGCGCATGGGAATTATTAGGGATGAATACAGAAGTACCTGACACTGTGCCGTTGCTAGCTCCAGCTTCTGAGCTCCTCTGCTGAGTACTCTGTGCTCAAGGCAGCATACATGGAATGCAAACCCACCCTGAACAATTCAGCCAGGATACTGTAAGCTTGGGATGGAGCCAAGAGGGGCAAGATAATATTAGTTAGGGAGTCCCCCTCACGTTTGCAGTACACTAGATTGGTTACAGTTATCCCTGGTCACATAGTGCCCTGCGTGGAGACATCAACTCGGTGAGGTAAACCCAGTACTGAACTGCCAAAATCTTAACAACCGGTTCCTTATAAAGAGTTGTGATTTAAGGGATGTGCCCCAGTATGTATTTTTTGTACCAACAGGGTTACCATACGGCTGTATTTTCCCAGAAGGAATTTTTAAAATTTAAAAATTCCTCCTGGACACCGATTTAAGAACCAAAAAGCCTGATCTGTCCAGGAAAATACGTCTGCCTAAAGTTCTTTTTTAAAAAGATGGGTGTGAACTAGAAATTAGCTCCGTTTCACATGTGTGAATCCCCACCACTCCCTGGGGGTGTGCTAGGGTGACCAGTGTCCCGATTTTATAGGGACAGTCCCGATTTTGGGGTGTTTTTCTTATATAGGCTCCTATTACCCCCCACCCTGTCCTGATTTTTCACACTCGCTGTCTGGTCACCCTAGGGTGTGCATGTGTGGGTCCCAGCTGCTCCCTCCCCCCTCATTGAAGCAGGTGTGCAGGGTTACTGCCCTGGGAACTACAGGCAACCAGTGGACATGGGGCCAGCTGCAGAGAGGGGCGTGGGGCAGGGCTAGCTGGAGGCAGGGGGTGCAGGGCTGTTGCGGGCAGGGCAGGGGGCGTGGTGCTGGCTGGAGAAAAGAGGGTGCGGGTTTGGCTGGAGGCGAGGGGGTGTGGTGCTGGCTGGAGACAGGGTAGGGGTTGACTGGAGACAGGGGCTGGCTGTAGGCAGGGCAGGGGGTGTGTGCGGCAGGGGCTGCTGCGGGCAGGGGGTGCGGGGGTGGCTAGAGGCAGGACAGGGGGTGCGTGCGGCAGGGGCTGGCTGTGGACAGGGCAGAGGGTGCAGGGCTGGCTGCGGGCAGGGCGGCGGTGCGGGGGTGGCTGGAGGCAGGGCAGAGGGTGGCTGGAGGCAGGGGCTGGCTGGAGGCAGGGGGTGCGGGGTGGCTGGAGGCAGAGCAGGGGGTGCGGCAGGGGCTGGCTGCGGGCAGGGCAGGGGGTACGGGGGTGGCTGCGGGCAGGGCAGGGGGTACGGGGGTGGGGATGGCTGGAGGTAGGGGCTGGCTGGAGGCAGGGGGTGTGGGGCTGGCTGCAGGCAGGGCAGGGGGTGCGGGGGTGGCTGGAGGCAGGGCAGAGGGTGGCTGGAGACAGGGGCTGGCTGGAGGCAGGGGTGGCTGGAGGCAAGGGCTTGCTGCGGGCAGGGCAGGAGGTGTGGGGGTGGCTGTAGGCAGGGCAGGGGGTGGCTGGAGGTGGGGGTGGCTGTAGGCAGGGGGTGCAGAGGTGGCTGGAGGGAGGGCAGGGGGTGGCTGGAGACGGGGCTGGCTGGAGGCAGGGGGTGCGGGGGTGTTTGGAGACGGGGGCTGGCTGCGGGCAGGGTGGTGGGTGTTCACGGGGAGCAGCCCGAGCAGCAGGACGCAGCCCAGGCCCAGCAGAGCAGCCGTGGACCCATCAGGCAGCATCGGGAGCCCCAGGGCCAAGGGAGCAGCAGCAGCAACAGGGCTCATGCCCAGGGCCAGGCGGCAGCCCACATGGCTCCCGCAGCGCCCCCGGCCGCCGGAGGAGGAATTACATCAGTTCCCGGCCGGAGCCCATCAAAGCCTCAGCGCCTTCTGCAGGGAAGCAGGTTAACAACCGGTTCTAAAACTGCTTCAAAATTTAACAACTGGTTCGTGTGAACCAGTGAGAACCGGCTCCAGCTCACCATTGGGTAAACCTCACTCCCAACCCCTAGATTCGGTGTAGTGGTGTTGCTGGGGCTTTGCCATGGCAGTGGGAGACAGTGGGCCAACTTTAAAAATCGGGGCCAGATGTGGGATACCCTTCACAATGCAGGGCACTTGAGAGGTATGACCCAGCCTGCAAGGAGGACAAGGAAAAACCCCAGAGAATGTAAAGTGATTGATCACAATTTTAGCATAGCTTTCAATACACCACAATTTGATTTGATCAGTGAAAATTGATGGGTCTGTATTTGTTAGTGTATTTTTGAAATGTCTAGTTTGGCATTTATGCAGTGTTGTTTTAGCCATAAAAGATATTAATTACCTCATCAACCTTATCTCTCTAATATCATGGAACTGAAATAGCTACAACATTGCAAACAATAATGGAAGGTATCAAATACTTATGCTAAATAATCTGCTCCACCATGTATTTAGCTGTGACACTCTGGTTTCTCAGACCTGAAGAAGAGCTCTGTGTAAACTCAAAAGCTTGTCTCTCTCACCAACAGAAGTTGGTCCAATAAAAGATATTACCTCACCCATCTTGGCCAGGTCTACACTACACACTTACTTTGGTGTAACTACATTATTCACATCCCTGAGTGACATAGTGCTGTTTACACATGGGATTAAGGGTGGTATAACTATGTTATATACAGAGGTGGAATAACTAAGCCAATGGGAGAGCTACCACAGCTGCACCATTTGTAGCATAGACCTGCCCCCATCTCTATAGTGGTGGGTGATCTTTTATAGTGGCTTGCAAAAATCTAAAAGATAATTTTGAAAATTTTGGTCTATGATTAAAAAGACAGTTACAACTGCTAAGAGACAATATACTCTGTCACATCATTTACAAATTCTAAACACATAAGACCAAGGCCTGGTGCCCTCCACTAATTTTGTGAGTAGCAACTAGCAACCCAGCTCCATAATCATATTTCTTCACAATGAACAGTGAAATCATAGAAATCATAGAAATTTGAGCCCTGTGAGGTCATCTAGTCCATCACCCTGCACTAAGGCAGGATTAAGCATATCTAGATCATCCTTTACAGCTATTTGTCAAACCTGTTCTTAAAAAGTTCCAGGGATGGAGGTTCCACAACATCCCTAGGAACCTGTTCTAATGTTTAACGATCCTTATAGTTTTAAAATGTTTCCTATATAAATTAAATCTCCCTTGGTGCAAACTATGCCAATGACTTCTTGGCCTACCTTAGTGGGTATGGAGAACAATTAAACACCATGCTTTTTATCAAAGTCCTTACATATCTGAAGAGTTTCACCATGTCTCCCCTCAGCCTTCTCTTTTCTATACTAAAGATAACCAATTCTTTCAACCTTTCCTCATTAGATCATTCCCTGCTCCACAATATAATTTTTGTTGCTCTTCTCTGGACTCCCTCCAATTTGTTCATATCTTTGTTAGTGCACTGCCCAAAACCTCACACCGTGCTCAAACTGAGGTTGAAGGTGGAATAATTGCCTCCTGTTTCTTACATACAATACTCCTCTTAACACCTCCCAAAATGACATTTGCCTTTTTTTCACAACATAACACAGATGATTCATTCAGTTTGTGATCCTTTTCTTCACTACTGCTGCCTAGTGTAGTTGTTCCCCATTTTGTGTTTATGCATTTGCCTTTTCCTTCCTTTGTGTAGTACTTTGAACTTGTCTTTACTGAATTTCATCTTCTTGACTTTAGACCAATTGGCCTATTTTATCAAGATAATTCTGAATTCTAATCCTGCCCACCAGAGTGCTTGCATTTGGTATCATTCACAAGTTTTATAAGCCATATTTTATAACAAAGTTAGGTTAACTAGTCCGTCGTTCCCTGGGTCCTCCTTGTTTTCCCTATCTTTTAAAAGGGGTAGAAGTTGGGAGGGGAGATAGTACCTTTTCTGGTCCTGCAGGATCTCCCCCTTCCTTGAAGTGTTCTCAAAGATAATTGCCATATTGTTTTACCAACTGATATCTGTGTAAAGTCCCTATAAAGGGAGTGTACTACTCACTACTCACTGATCCTTCCTCATGTTCACCTGGGGAATTAGTTCACCACTGTTCGCGCCCTGTCCTGCAGTCACTCAGCCTCTTGCTCTGTGGCCCCCCTCTCTCCTTCACGGCTTATCTTTCCAACCACTCATCCTCTCCTTCCAGGGTCTCACAAGATTATCTCTTCTCACAGTCTCAAGCAGTTTCCATATCCGCTGCTCTGACCACGCCACTCGCACAATGGCTTGGTAAGGGAACCCAGGCCCATTCTCTACACTGGGTGCCAGTCCGGGGACCCTTGAACCAGGAGTTCAGATCTATTCTTTCAGCCTTTACTACTCCTTCCCTGAACTGCTTTCTGCACTCCTAGTACAGACTCCTACTCTTCTCCCCTTGGCCCCCTATCAGGGAGTGTGACCAAAGGCTTCTCTGTTGACAGCTTCCTAGCTTTATAGAAGTCCTGCCTGTTTCTGCCCAGGTGAGCTTCATCGCCAATTAAGACTCACTGTGTCCTAGCTCCCCTTCAGGTGCAGACTATGGCTAACTGGCTTCTCTTGACTATATTTACCCCTTCAGGCCTAGTGTGGGGTGAATGCCCCATCACAGTTCCCCAAGTCTTCTGCTTAGAATATTTCTATTATTTTTATAAATGCCTTATGCACCTCCTCCTCCTCCTAATATGGTGGTCTGGTATAGACCCCTACCACGATATTGCCACTGTCCCTCCCCTCTGCTTTTATCTTCACACAGAGACTTTCAACAGGCATGTCTCTCGTCTCTGTCTGGTACAGCCCACTTTCCACAATCTACAGGGAAACTGGGGCAAGAAGAGGAATGAGGATCTATTTGCTTTCCCATCCTACACCCTACCTTTCTATGGGGAAAGTGAAATACTGTTTTGCTCTGTGTTCATTGGCATTGAAGAACTCTGCAAAGCAGGTAAAGGATGCTGGATGACTGATCCCAACAGTGCAAAACAATATTTCAGGAATGCCTAGTATACTGTTGACCTGGGAGGGTATGGAGAGTTTGGGGCTCCTGAAGGTACATATCAGGGGTGGCCAACCTGAGCTTGAGAAGGAGCCAGAATTTACCAATGTACATTGACGAAGAGCCACAGTAATACGTCAGCAGCCCCCCCATCAGCTCTCCCCCCTGCAACGTCTCCCACCCACCAGCAGCCCCGCCGATCAGCGCCTCCCCTCCCTCCCCGCACCTCCCAATCAGCTGGTTTGTGGTGTGCAGAAGGCTCGGGGGGGGGAGAGCAAGGGCTCGGGGAGGGGGATGGAAGGGGTGGAGTGAGGTCAGGGCCTGTGGCAGAGCCAGGGGTTGAATAGTGAGCCCCCCCCGGAACATTGGAAAGTTGTTGCCTGTATCTCCAGCCCCAGAGTCAGTGTCTATACAAGGAGCCGCACATTAACTTCTGACAGGTTTCAGAGTAGCAGCCGTGTTAGTCTGTATTTGCAAAAAGAAAAGGAGTACTTGTGGCACCTTAGAGACTAACAAATTTATTTGAGCATAAGCTTTCATGAGCTACAGCCCACTTCATTGGATGAATTCGGATGCATTAACTTCTGAAGAGCCACATGTGCCTCTGGAGCCACAGGTTGGCCACCCCTGGTATATATTTTCATCTCCCATGTAGGTTTATCACAGATATTCTGGCAGGTTTCAAGGGTGAGACCTTCAGGATTATGCAAGCTCCAGAGAAGTCCAAAAAGATACTGCATGACTGATAGGCTTTCCTGTTAGGGGATGGGTGTCTCCTTGCCTATGTCTATTCCTCCATTTACCACTTCCTTCTTTCCCCGAGGTACATCATTATAAAGAAGTAAAGAATTACATGTAAAAATTGCTAGTGACCTCACAGTGCACTACTACAAGGTGCTCTAGATGGGTGTGTAGAAACCTGACTAAACAGATGGATGCACTGTTGCAATCTCCCACAATCACTTTTCCAGCTCTGTGCCCACAAGCCCAACACTTCCTCTACTCCTGCAACCTTATGAGTGTGCCCCGTTGGCCTCCCATCCTCTCCATCTGCTTTGCCAAGTTCTTATCAAAAATCTCTCTCTCTCTTTTCCTCTGGTTCACCCACAGACAGTTGTTTTTATGGAAGTATGTATATTTCGTTGGACACTAATAGCAATGTGCACCTACCACAGGGCAGCTAACGAAGGACCAGATGTTGAGTACTTTAACCTGTAGCATCTAGCTTAGGTGTGCCTCTGACCCACTTGAGTTCAGAACACCTTGTACAGTGCTCAGGGATTCCTCATTGGTTTTAGGGAAAAAAAGCTGACCTAGAACGCATCCCCAAAAACCATGCCCCAAACCCATCCTACTGGAGAACAGGAGACCTAATATATTCACAGCACATTGATTGTTGTTGGAGCAATCTTTAGAAGAAACTTCTATGCCCAACTTTGACTTGTGTCCAGAAGCTATTTGTGCCATGCAAGCATTTGAAACCTCTGGCATTAATTTTTATCAGTGGTTGTACAAATCAAGGATGATAAAACAAATTAATCAATATTCTATTCCTTCCTCTTCCCATCCCTTTATATTAGGATATAAACAACTGTGTTCTCTATTTGCCTTCACTTTTTGCTAATGGAGTAACTCTGGGGATCAACGTAAGTGAGCAGCACAAATCTAACTTAACAGCACTACAGGCTTAAAAAAATAGTTAATTGGACAGCAGCCTAATGGAATAACTTAGTTAGGAGTGGGCAAATGCAACAAAAACAGGTTCATTCCATACACAAAAGAAAAATTTACACCTGCTTAAACTAACATTAAGTATATAGTACAACAAAATTATACAGTAGATATCCTCTAATTACATATTCAACATAAAATTCTGTACTTTGGAGAAAGTATTTATGGAATGATGATCATCATATTTATGTCCTTAGAGCACAGCAAGAG
The DNA here is from genome assembly GCF_009764565.3 of Dermochelys coriacea. NCBI lineage: Eukaryota > Metazoa > Chordata > Testudines > Dermochelyidae > Dermochelys > Dermochelys coriacea. Next base: position 97,513,305 of record NC_050069.1, read on the forward strand.
AGGACAGTGAAAAGAAAATACCTAGACATGGATTGGAGCCTCTCCTTTGCTTAGTAACACTGAAAGTGACATTCAATCATTGAGAAAAGCAGATACCTAAATTAATAAAGGAATTCCCATTAGGCCTACAGTGAACTGTTTATTGATAATGGTTAGAATGTGATCAGTAGGGTATACTGATAGTAATAGCTCACTTATTTATATCTTTAAAAAGACTAATCTTGCCAATTTTGCACATGACTAGTCCAGTGTTTTTGCTATTCTTTCCTCTTTCTTTATTCCTTCCATTTGTCAGGGTAAATGCAAGTACACCACAGGGGCACTTCCTGGTGGCTCTATCTGGTAATTAGCTTTTGTCCTATATGGCACCCTCAGTGATCTGTTGCACATGCTATGGTCCCTCTACCTCTTTACAACTGAAGTGCTCTCTTTGCGACATGTTTCTCTGGTCAGGTCACAATACAGTCACCCCCTTCTGGTGTATCAAAGTCCCACCAGAGAAGCTGTCCAGATGCTGCCTCAAACGGTCTTCCATTCCACCTCTAGGCCCTGTGCCACTTCAGAGTGGCTGGTAGGTGAACCAGGCCCACCCACAACTCCAGGGACCCTCTTACTAGCAACTCAGATCTTTCTTTACAAGGTCTCATTTTGCCTCATATATCGAGGGCCTGCCGGTATGGAGTGAGAGATCACACACACAGGGCCGGTGGGCAACAGAATTTGGCTTGCAGGCAGCCACGGTAAGCCACAGTCTTTTGGATTTTTTAACCTTCCTAACATGTGGAAATGGTTTCAAACAGCGCCCTCATTTCACATACCAAGCACCCATTGGATTGGCCCTTTAAAATGGGTTGGCCATTTAAAAGAAAAGGTTGTGGTTTTCGGGTTAACATACAGCACGAACCCAACTAACCCCCCCCATTCTCTGGGATGATCGTTTCACTCCTCCCCCCACTGTGTGGCTAACAGCGGGGATGATTTCTTTTCAGCCACAGGCAAACAGCCCAGCAGGAATGGCCACCTCTGAATGTCCCCTTAATAAAATTCCCCTATTTCAACCAGGTGACCATGAATGATATCACTCTCCTGAGGATAACACAGAGAGATAAAGAACAGATGTTGCTTGAATGCCAGCAAACACCAGGACCATATGCTGCCATGCTTTGTTATGCAATGATTCCAGATTATGTGCTGCTGGCCTGCCATGGTAAAGTGTCCTACCATGGAGAACGGAATAAGGCTGCCTTCCCCAGAAACCTTTTGCAAAGGCTTTGGGAGTACATCCAGGAGAGCTTCACTGAGATGTCCCTGGAGGATTTCCACTCCATCCCCATACGTGTTAGCAGACTTTTCCAGTAGCTGTACTGGCCGCGAATGCATCCCAAGTCTTCAGGGAAATTTAATCATTAAACACTCTTGCTTTTAAACAGTGTATTATATTTACAAAGGTACACTCAGCAGAGGTCCCTTCTCCCCCTTCTAGGTGCGGGAGCCCACCTTCAGTGGTTTGGGAGGGTACTAGATCCAGGATGAAAAACAGTTCCTGGCTGTTGGGGAAAATGGTTTCTCCACTTGCTCGCTGTGCTTCAACCTTCTCTTCCTCATCATCATCATCTTTTTTGTCCCCAAAATCCACATCCCTGTTGTGTCAGGGTCCATTGATGGAGTCCATGCACAGGGGTAGCGTAGTTGTAGGGGCACCCCCTAGAATGGCATGCAGCTCATCATAGAAGCACCATGTCTGGGGCTCTGACCCAGAGTGGCTGTTTGCTTCTCTGGTTCTTTGGTAGGCTTGCCTGAGCTCCTTAAGTTTCACACAGCACTGCTGCGGGTCCCTGTTATAGCCTCTGTCCTTCATGCCCTTGGAGATTTTTTCAAATATTTTGGCATTTTGTCTTTTCAAATAGAGTTCTGATAGCATGGATTCATCTCCCCATACAGCGATCAGATCCAATACCTCCCATTCGGTCCATGCTGGAGCTCTTTGGCAATTCTTGGACTGCATGGTCACCTGTGCTGAAGAACTCTGCATGGTCACGCCATGCTGGCCAAACAGGAAATGAAATTAAAAAGTTCACGGGGCATTTCCTGTCTACCTGGACAGTACATCTGAGTTGGGAGTGCTGTCCAGAGTGGTCACAATGGAGCACTCTGTGATAGCTCCCAGAGGCCAATACTGTCAAATTGCATCCAATTGAGTCCTAGTCCAGAAGAGTGTCCTGCTTCCAGCGGCCCACACATAACCCCAAAAGACACCCCCCTTATCTCCTCCACCCAGCTCACCCTCTGAGCATTTTTCCTGCTTTCACCTGTTCCTCCCAGTTACATATCCAGTTACTGAGCCAATTGTCTCATTAGACCATAAATTACCACCAAGTGTTAGAAATCCCCACTAGAAACAGCTTGGTTGGCTCCAGTTAAGCCTGCAGCATACTCTGTGCTGCAGCATCTTCCGTGATCAGGGTGTTACAACTACCTTTCTGTCACAATGAGGCAGAGATCTTATGTGCCCTGCTTCATTCTCTGCTCAGTAAAATACACCATGAGTGGAGGTTGGGCTCCAAAGGACTGTAAATAATTACTTCCCTAGGCAAATTATTTTGTGGCCTGATTATCCCTACTAGCAACATTTCCTCCACCATTAACCCTAATTGCAAGTTGTACATTTTCTTTCTCTCCACCTTAAGTACAGTACTAAAGAACTTGTCTGCATTTCAGGCAAAGAAAAATATTCTTAAGCTGCTCTCATCCTTCCCATTCTTAAGAGTAAATGGCTTTCCTGTCAACACAATTCAGAACAAGAATGAAATTAATGACATTGCTCAATGTGCCCAATGCACAAAGGCCTAGATAATATACAGCTTTATAAAGCTACACAAAAAATAGTTCTTTTTCTCGTTTGTTTTAAGCCTTGTGGAATCACTGCAACAAGCTGTAAGTGACTGTATGAAATGGGAACTCCTCACTCTGAGCACAGAAAGAATGTCCAGTGCTCTGCAGTACTATTTGCTTTTATTATAGCCAGACAAACCTACTAAGCCCAGAAGTCTCAGCTAAAGACTGGAAAATAATTAGTATTGGGCCCATACCAAACCCCTGCCAAAGTATCCTTCAACTTTAGGGGAGTTCAGATCTAAAGGTGAACTTTGTGGCTTGCTCTTTAGAATGGTCTGAACAAAACCTCTGGCTCCAAACATCCATCAGATTTTTCAGATTTGAGCTACATGGCACAGGAACTTCATTAAAAACATGACATGGCTCTCCAATACCCAATAACTTAACAAGATTTGAACTTCTTGGAACCAAATCAGCCCATCCCCACTGTCAATCCTGGAAGTCAAAAGTGAATCTGAAGAGAGTGACTCCATGTGAACAAAAATCTGCCAGTCTAGGTTTCTATTTATCTACATCCCTCTGAGGGTTTTCTATAGCAACTATCACCACAGCATCAAAGCATTACAGTCTGTGGAACAGATGCAAACAGTTCTAAATAAAATCCCATCTATGAGAAGAAAACTGCAGTGAGGGCAGTCATGGGCTTGGCTCCCTGAAATAATTGTCCCATTTGGACATGATTGCACCTGGTCAGGAAATTTCTATCAAAATTTATTTTTCAATGGAAAAATGTAGTTTCCACAAAAAATGAAAGTGATGCCAGCAAATTTTGATTTTCCATTAGGGAAACTGAAATGAAGGCTCCGCAGCTGCCTGTCTGGAAGATTCTGCCCGTTTTCATCTAAATGTTCCACCAAGAAGTTTGATTTTTTCAGCAAAAAATTGGAGCAAAAAAGTTCAGTTAAAAAACAAAATATTTCAGTTAAACTATACTGGCTCATGGGAGATGGGATTCAAATGAGTAGGAGAATCTCTGTAGCCCACAGGATATTCATATACCTTCTTTCTTCTCTATTTTCTTCTCTACTCATGGCAAAACCATAGAAAAGCTGATATGGGATTCAGTTGGTAAAGATTTAAAACATAGAAGTATAAGTGATGCCAGTCAACATAGCTTTATCGAAAATAAATTTTGTCAAACAAACTTCTTTCATAAGATTACAATTTGGTTGATAAAAATAACTGTATAGGTATAATATATTAGAATTTTCTAAAGCACTTGACTTAGTACTGCATGGTTTTCTGATTAAAAATAGCACTACACAATATTAATAAAGTGCATATTAAATGGACTAAAAATTGGCTGATGGATCTCAAAAAGTGGTTGTCAGTAAGGCATCATCATCAGATTAGGGAGCTTTTAATGGGATCGCTATTATGGTAAATGGTAAATAATGCGGAGGACAGGGAAGGTCTATAGAGTGATCAGGATCACTTGGTAAGATGGGCCCATTTCAAATAAAATGTTTCTTAATTTAGTCAAATAAAACACTATACATCCAGGAACAAGGAATCCAGGCCATATTTACAGAAAGGGGAACTGTATCATGGAAAGCAGTGATTCTGAAATGGATTTCACAGTGGACAAACAAAGGAACATGGGCTCGCAGTAACAAAGGCTAATGTGATTCTTGGGTGAATAAACAGGAGATTATTAAAGAGGTGATTTTACCACTCCAGGTGGCATTAGTCAGACCGATACTGGAATACTACATATAGTTCTTGTGCCCAGATTTGAAAATAAATGTTGAAAAAGTAGAGAGGATGTAGAAAAAAGCCACAGAAATATAGGCTGAGCACATTTTCTATAAAATAAGATATAGGAGGTATGGGGGGGTGGGAGAAACAAGTTATCTGTTGTAAATTGAATATGCTGAATCTGAAAAAAATTTATTTACCAAGCTGAATTTTGAATATTTCACCTTTTAAATTGGAGTTCAAAATTTAAGTAAAATTTTGAAAAGTTAATACATTTCTGTGGTTTTTATTCCATTACAAACAATTACTATATGCCAGGAACATAGTTTAGACAAATATAATTGAACAGTTCTTACATGTGTCTACAAACTTCTTGAATTTAGAGGCCCCAGTGCATGACCAATGTGACATTTCAGCAGCTACAGCATTGTGATATGCAGTCCTTGACATGCACACAGGTAACAATTTCTGTACAGCTGTTGAGGCTTGGCTCCAGTGACATCAATTTGGATATCAGTTCTCTATTGTGTTTGATCCAACCCATATTCTTTGATGAGGGTAGTGTGGGATTGTTGCAGTTTGCCTGTCCCCACACCATGGTTTGATAGTGAGTTCTCTGGAAGTGATAGCCCAATGTATCACTTGTTGGGGGCAGTGCCTCTGGTGATCAACCCTGGAAAAAACACTAGAACCCATATCTGTGGCAGCTCTGCTCATCAGATAAATTGTACATATTGCAGATTAACTTTTCTGCTGAAATGATTGTTTCATTCTGTAGAACTTCCTTCCCCAGGTTTCTTTGAAGTCCATGTTTCTCCAGGAATATTGCCCAAGCAGTTTTCTTGCTGTACCCAGCAATATGGAAAACAGTATCATAGCTTGTCAATGCATAGGAGAATATTGTTTCTATGTCTGCTTGAGGAATCACACAGATCTTCATCAAGCATAATTTGTGTGGTCATATTGGTGAAAGAATAGAATCGTTCTTCTGAAGGCACACAGATGAAGCTCCCAAATTCAATCCCATTGAGCTCCAGTGAAGAGTAAGAGGATACACACCCTATCCATGCATCGCCACCAGTACTGGAGATCAGGATGTCTGTCTGTGTTGCTAAGCAGAAATTTTCTGATGATAGAAGAGATACTAGGTTATCAATCTTCTGCAGCATCAGATTTTGCAACATTCAGGACCTTTTTAAATTTTTTTTGTCATATTGCATAGACAACTCTGAAGCTGTGGTGATAACAGTTGCCATATTGTCTGTAGAGTGCTCTTGTGAGCACCAGCACTTGTATAATTTTTATGGGTATCACATGCTCTATCATTTGTCTACTTAAAGTTCTAATTTCAGTCCACACACTAATGATGGAACATGAGAAGGAACAGGAGGTGGAAAAGATTTCTGTAAAGAATACCTTGACAGAAGCAGGAATAAGATGATAGGGACCCAGGTCCTAAAGGTAAGGGTGTTGCAGGGGACAGGGGGTAAAGCACTGCAAGGAACAGGGTTCATGAGAAGCTGAAAGCCTCAGTGCAGGCCCTGCAAGTAGCTTTGGAAGATTTAGAGTTCCAGAGAGGAAAAACTTCAGGGATGTTATGGAGGAACAGGGTGGACTGAGTCTTCTGGTGAGAGATTTGGAGGAGGAAAGGGATGACCTTTGGGCTAGCATCAGTAGATGCAGAGCAGGGGGGCCTCCAAGCCCCAAGGGTTGTAGTGTTGAGGAGGAGGGTAGGTGATGCGGTGTTTTCTCCACACCAGCCCTGAAAGGGTGAAGGTGTTAAGGTGAGTCACGAAGAGAAAGCTGCAGCTCCTGAAGCAAAAGAGGGGCCACAGAGTGAGAGAGGGGGCAATGCGGGGGGGAGGGGAGAGAGCAAAAAGGGAGGTGTCAGACCTATCATAAAGCTATTCCCAAGAACAGCAAAGAGGATGTGCCACCCATGGTGAGTGAATACCCCATGACAGTGACCTTAAACTCTATGAAGTGATGATATCCCACCCCCGAGCCAATTGATAAGTCATGACACTTCCAATGTATCTTTGGTCCTATCCCACAGGTTTTTCCCTAAAACACTCTGTTCTTCCATTTAATTTATTTTTAATATTAGTTTACAGCAGTGGTTGAACTGTCCTGTCTTCTCAGAAGCCCTAGAGAGAAAGTAATGATTTTATTGCAATTCTTGCTCATTAGGTGAAAACAAATGTTTCTATTGCACATTAGAGATAGAGGTCTTTTCTACGATGCCTGGCAACTGTATTCTAACTAAATATCTGAAGAAGCCTTATAGAATATACTGTTTAAAGCTTTGAGAATGAAAATCTTTACCTGAACTTCGCTGTTATGATATGAAATTTCAGTGAAAGACTCAAGGAATTTAGAGGGAGGGAGGAATTGGTTTGGACAAAAAAGGGTTAAAGTTTTGCCCATCAACTGAAATTTCTGTCAGATTGAAATGAGGACTCACAACTACCTCTTAACCCCCCCAATAGGGTTCTGACTCTTTTCTGTCCGTGCAAACCCCCAGTAGGGGCCTCATTAGCAAAAAAGTAATCTGCAGTTAGACCCATGGATTCCTTCCCATATGCAAACTTTCTGTAGTCCCTAGCTGTCTACACTTGACAAAGCCTTAGTGAGCTTCCCATTCTCTCCCCTCCCCATCTTCCTCATTGCCTCTGAAGAGCCCATTAGAGGGCCCCACTACTCTGTTAGCATCTCTCTTTGACCCCCAACTACTTATGATCTCAAATTTATCATATTGGTGGCACGTAACAAAATGTTATCAAGGAACTTTAGCTTCCCTAGCACTGTACCACTAACCAGAAATAAGCAAACCTGGAAACACGCAAAAGACTGTGAAGAAGCTGGGCTCCAGAGCACAGACCAACATAGTGAGGAGAAAAAAAGGCAGACACTCTCACTGCAGAGAAACAGCTTTACCAGGATCTAGTGTCTGCAGGTATGTGTTAGTAAAAAGAGTGTGAAGCCAAATAATTGTGCCCCGCCCCCCCCAGCACACACACACACTTTGAATGATAATATGAAATATTTTACCTTAGTACAATGGTAGGTTCCTGTGCTTTTGAAGCAGAAGGATCCATAATCTAGCTCCATTGCCTCTGTATAGCATCCTAAACAGTTACAACATACAGTATAGTGACAACTTTCTAGTCCTGTGGGGCCACAGATTTGGTATATATTCACACCTGTCTATATTAGAAGGTTGGACAGCTCTGTCATGAATTAGCTACTCCTTTTACCTTATGAAGACTCATTTTTGCTACCTTAAGCTGCTAATAATGAAAGTCATTGGTTTCCATGATTGATTCCCCTTCCTTTTATTTATTCTTTAGAAAATAAATGTGGCTGAAATTTAGTGCCCTCTGTCCAACTACCTGAAGATAATAATAATAATAAAAAAGCACCTGCAGAATGTTTCTCACCTTCCCTTTTCAGTCCCAAAGCTGTCAATCCTCTTCAAAAATAATAGCGCTTGACAGTTCTGGGGTTAAGAATAATATCTTATTGTTTTATGTCCCAGCAGACACACACACAGCAATTTATCACAGTCCAAACAGCAGGGTTGTACTATCTCATATGAAATGCAACAGCCTTATCTAAAAAATGTGATCCCTTGGGTGTTTAGTAAATTTGGTTTGAAACACTATGTATTTATTCAGACCATTGTTTCAGTGTTAATCCTCCATCTGACAGCAACTCAGATCTCTTGGCTAAACATTGCTGTACAAATGCCACCTTATGCTAATTAAAATGAAAGATTTCAATGATTGTTTGTTTATTAATTCAACCAAGACACTTGTAAATAAGACAGAATCCAGTGGGAAGGGAAGGAAGGAAGCAAAGCCTACATTAGACTTGCAAATTACATCTGTAGAATGTCAACTTTGGTCCATGAAAATTAATGGTTTATAACAGAGCTAGTTATTTTCTCTTAGTTTATTACAGCCCAATTATAAACAAACACAATACAATTACAAGTGTAATAAATACACCAAGATAACAATCTTTGTGATTAATTTATTTAAAAAAAACCCACACAAACAGAGTTTATTTATTTAACATTAGTAAATAATGTATATTTAACATTAGTGAATCTGGCACCACTACTAAGCTCAAGTTGTTGTGAATTGTCTGCTGCTGCTTTATTATGTTGAGCAAAGGGATTAGTCCTGGACTTTTCTTAATGGAGTTGATTTCAAGGGCAATCCCTAATTATTCCCTCTTAATTTTTTCAAATGCCTCATTTCTATAATATTTGTTTGGTGAAGACAGGTAGTCACTAATCCTTCTGGAGCACATTGATACGTCTCCTTCAGTCATCTGTGGAGACCAAAACCAGGTGTTCTCTTTAATGTATTGAAGTTTTCTGTTAAATTGGAGAAGATGGGGATCAATATGAACATCAAAAGGTGGATAAGGAATTGGTTAAAGGGGAGACTACAACGGGTCCTACTGAAAGGCGAACTGTCAGGTTGGAGGGAGGTTACCAGTGGAGTTCCTCTGGTTTTGGGACCAATCTTTTTATTACTGACCCTGGCACAAAAAGTGGGACTGTGCTAATAAAGTTTGCAGATGATACAAAGCTGGGAGGTATTGCCAATTCGGAGAAGGATCGGGATATTATACAGGAGGATCTGGATGACCTTGTAAACTGGAGTAATAGTAATAGGATGAAATTTAATAGTGAGAAGTGTAAGGTTATGCATTTAGGGATTAATAACAAGAATTTTAGTTATAAGTTGGGGACGCATCAATTAGAAGTAACGGAAGAGGAGAAGGACCTTGGAGTATTGGTTGATCATAGGATGACTATGAGCTGCCAATGTGATATGGCTGTGAAAAAAGCTAATGCAGTTTTGGGATGCATCAGGAGAGGCATTTCCAGTAGGGATAAGGAGGTTTTAGTACCATTATACAAGGCACTGGTGAGACCTCACCTAGAATACTGTGTGCAGTTCTGGTCTCCCATGTTTAAAAGGATGAATTCAAACTGGAGCAGGTACAGAGAAGGGCTACTAGGATGATCCGAGGAATGGAAAACTTGTCTTATGAAAGGAGACTTAAGGAGCTTGGCTTGTTTAGCCTAACTAAAAGAAGGTTGAGGGGAGATATGATTGCTCTCTATAAATATATCAGAGGGATAAATACAGGAGAGGGAGAGGAATTATTTAAGCTCAGCACCAATGTGGACACAAGAACAAATGGGTATAAACTGGCCACCAGGAAGTTTAGACTTGAAATCAGACGAAGGTTTTTAACCATCAGAGGAGTGAAATTTCGGAATAGCCTTCCAAGGGAAGCAGTGGGGGCAAAAGATCTATCTTTTTTTTTAAGATTTTTTTAAGGTTTTAAGATTCTACTTGATAAGTTTATGGAGGAGATGGTATGATGGGATAATGGGATTTTGGTAAGTAATTGATCTTTAAATATTCAGGGTAAATAGGCCAAATCCCCTGAGATGGGATATTAGATGGATGGGATCTGAGTTACCCAGGAAAGAATTTTCTGTAGTATCTGGCTGGTGAATCTTGCCCATATGCTCAGAGTTTAGCTGATTGCCATATTTGGGGTCAGGAAGGAATTTTCCTCCAGGGCAGATTGGAGAGGCCCTGGAGGTTTTTCGCCTTCCTCTGTAGCATGCGGCATGGTTGACTTGAGGGAGGCTTCTCTGTTCCTTGAAGTCTTTAAACCATGATTTAAGGACTTCAATAGCTCAGACATAGCTGAGGTTTTTCATAGGAGTGGGTGGGTGAGATTCTGTGATCTGCGCTGAGCAGGAGGTCGGACTGGATGATCAGAATGGTCCCTTCTGACCTTAGTATCTATGAATCTATGAATCTATTAGCACAAATGGGTGAGATACCATTTTCACCTTTCTCTTCAATGCAACACACACAGGCTTGTGATTCCTGAAGTTTTTCTGTACCCAAGAGAGATGTGTATTTACAAAGCCTTAACTCCCACCTGAGCTGGTTACTTCTATGATTGCTCTCCTCCTTGTAGATCTCCCTTGCCTCAGAGAACTTCAGCCTTTTGTACTCCTCTGTTGAAGCTAATGAAAACCACCCGGGGTGAACCCGGGGTGAACCAGCAAAATAGTTCTGCACCACCCTAGGGCACAAATGGGCTCTAAAGTATTAAACTGATAATATATTTTGAGCGTTTTGTCTCAATGAAGTCACCAATTATTTTGTAGCATTAATGATACATTGTGTGCAGCACTTTACAATTCACAAATAAAGGCAGCCACGTAAACAGTATACAATCTTTCACAGAGCAATCACACTCTTCCCCACCCTCCTACCTCCCCAAAAAGTGCAGATAAATCCTTCCAGTGTGAAGACATCCTTGCGGAGAGACCAGTGTAGGATGATTCCATTGGGAAAAGATGAACACAGTGATCAAGGAAGGGGTGAGATGGTTGGAACAGACTTAGAATGTAGAGTGGGAAAAGGTGACGTGCATGTCACCATCACAGTGAGAGATAACCAAGTCCTCAATTCTGCAGCATCTGTGCAGAGGCAGACCTCTCTCATAGCTGCACAGAGTCCATCACAGAATTGGGACTTTGGTTGCCTCTTACCATTAAAATCGGGAACATTTTTGGTGAGAAATTTGATTCCTTTTTTCCCCCCATTGAAAAATTTTGATTTCTAATTTTTTTTCTAAACTGATTTACTCACCACAATTTTAACTTTCTCTCCCCTGTATGTCAACTCTCCACATGGTCCTGAAGTCAGAATCCCAGTCACAAGTGACCTCTACAGCATAAAATGGGCAATGCATTTCAGCTCTTTAATATAATGAAGCCATTATTTAAAATGTGGTGCATGGATCTGCTCATGCAGAGTCATTACAGCATTATTTCCCAAGTCATGAACAAGAATTTTTGGAGTAGGACTGGAAATGGCATGATGTATTTGGGTGATATTATAGACATGAGTTAATATGAGACTGGATATAGAGTGTAAAGAGAAAAATAAGGAGCAGAAAATGGATATATATATATATATATACACACACACACACACACACACACACACACACACAAACACACATACTGGACTGATAGTATTGGCATTAATACTTACAGCAAATTAAAGCCCACAGATTATTTTTCTACACTTTCTTATGAAAATGCATAAGAAATTGTAGTCAGTACCAAACCGTACAGGCAACTAATGTAAAGAAAGAAAAAAGATGATCTGGGTGTTAGGTGCTGGCCTGGGTCATGGGAAACCTACATTCAATTTCCTACTTTGCTATAGATTTCTGTCTGATGCTGGCAAGTTACTTAGTGTCAGTTTCCCACCTGTAAAATGGGGAAACATTACTAACCTTCTTTACAGGGGTGCTGTGAGCAGAAATACATTAAAAACTGAGAGATGCTCAGCTGTATAGTGAAGTGGGTAGTATGATACTCATACACACTGTATGACAGATAACTAGGGAGTAGCAAAGGTTTATTTCCTCCCCAAATCATCTTTCTTAAAACTCTAGGTTTGTAGCTTCATGAATATTTTTATATTCCAGTCGTTGTGGTTTTTATTTAAGAAGTCTAGTCAAGCAGAAGTTCTCTCCCCAGCCTCTATCCTGAGACTTGAGACCTAAAATTTGCATATCCGGTGCTAGTAAAGCAGAATCTGATCTATGATTGGTATTCAAGATTAGGACTTTCCTGACAGAATTATATTTTAATATAGCTTAGAAGACAGAAGAATCTGAGATGACCTAATAAATTTAAAAAAACAAAATGAAGGTGATTATATGAAATTATTTAAGAAAAATGCTTACTATTGTGAAGAAAATGAGAAATTGGCAGTGCTGAAAAATGAGCCTGATCCTATATTCTTTAATAAGGCTGAAATCCTATTGACTTTAGAAGGAAATCTGCTTCATTTGGGCCCCAACCCTGCAAAACCTAATGCATGTGTATAACTTTACTCACAGTGTCAAGGGACTGCTTACATGAGTAAAGTTGTGTGCAGGTAAGCTATTGCAGGAATGATTAGACAACTGGGCCCAAGTTAAAGAGTTTGCAGGCAATTCAGACAGTTTTCTACTAATAAAGGAAGAAGCTGAACTCAATGACACTATTATGAATTTGGGGTACAGGATCAGGCTGATCAAACATTTATGAACTATTTTCTATTGCTGTTTTTCTTATGTGCAACTTGCAGTTAGCATTGACATTGAAACCTTGTTTTTTCAGTTATCTGTTTTTGTTGTTGTTTAGTTTTAAAAGTCATTTTAAACTGGACAACAGTCACAGAGCATCAGGGCTGAGATTTTTGTATTTAATTTCCCTAGGGTTTGTTTGTTTGTTTTTTAAAGAAGAGTAGAGAATCCAATAGATAAATAAGTAAACTTGCAGAAGGTACTAATAGCTTTAATCAGTAGAGACTGTCCAGTTTGACCAATGTACATGGCAATGTACCTAGTACAGGACAGGCCCAACAAAGAAAATAACAGAATGCCACTAGCCATCACCTTCAGCCCCCAACTATAACCTCTCCAACGCATCATCAAGGATCTACAACCTATCCTGAAGGACGACTCATCACTCTCACAGATCTTGGGAGACAGGCCAGTCCTTGCTTACAGACAGCCCCCCAACCTGAAGCAAATACTCACCAGCAACCACACACCACACAACAGAACCACTAAGCCAGGAACCTATCCTTGCAACAAAACCCGTTGCCAACTCTGTCCACATATCTATTCAGGGGACACCATCATAGGGCCTAATCACATCAGCCACACTATCAGAGGCTCGTTCACCTGTGCATCTACCAGTGTGATAGATGCCATCATGTGCCAGCAGTGCCCCTCTGCCATGTACATTGGTCAAACTGGACAGTCTCTACGTAAAAGAATGAATGGACACAAATCAGACGTCAAGAATTATAACATTCAAAAACCAGTTGGAGAACACTTCAATCTCTCTGGTCACTCGATTACAGACCTAAGAGTGGCTATCCTTCAACAAAAAAGCTTCAAAAACAGACTCCAACGAGAGACTGCTGAATTGGAATTAATTTGCAAACTGGATACAATTAACTTAGGCTTGAATAAAGACTGGGAATGGATGAGTCATTACACAAAGTAAAACTATTTCCCCATGTTATTTCTCCCGCCCACCCCACCCCCCACTGTTCCTCAGATGTTCTTGCTAACTGCTGGAAATAGCCTACCTTGCTTGTCACCATGAAAGGTTTTCCTCCTTTCCGCCCCTGTTGCTGGTGATGGCTCATCTTAAATGATCACTCTCCTTACAGTGTGTATGATAAAATCCATTGTTTCATGTTCTCTGTGTGTGTATATGAATCTCCCCTCTGTATTTTCCACCAAATGCATCCGATGAAGTGAGCTGTAGCTCACGAAAGCTTATGCTCTAATAAATTTGTTAGTCTTTAAGGTGCCACAAGTACTCCTTTTCTTTTTGTGAATACAGACTAACACGGCTGCTACTCTGAAACCTGTACTCAATTAGGTGTACACTTAATTAGCTTATGAATGCTTAGGGCATCTCTCTTTGAACACCTGTCTGTACACTTAAATATTCTGGTGTGCATGTACAGCATGCAATATTCAGACTTGTAACTGCTAAGTAAAAACCCTTTTCCCTCCTACTCCATTTAAAGTCACTAACCCACAAATCCATACTACATTTCAAAATTCTAACTTCAGTCATTTTTTCCCCACAACAGCTTTGTTTATAAAAAGTATGGATCTGGAACTGGTTTTAAGTGCACAGAAGAGAGTCAGCATGAGCCATCATGTATTCAGCTAGCCAATCATGTGTTTACCAGTTTAGATGACCAGTGGCCGGCTGGTGGTTCTTGCTCAAATGTTCAAGGTCTTTCTGATTGTCAGATTTAGGATTAGGAAGTAATTTTATCCCACATCACAGGGGCAAAGTCCTTGTGGGTTTTTGCCTTCCACTGCAGTCTGGGCCATGGGTCACTGGTTGGGATTATCTGGGCATATCTCACCTCATCAATTTCCTGCCATTTCAGGGCCTGGGTGAAAGCTTGGTCTCTCCTGTTTTTTGCCTGTAGCATCCAGTTTAATCTCTTGAGGACTGAAGTGCTTTATACTAAACCCAAAGACTTTAGTTAGATTAGAGGTATTTGGGTGAAATGCAATGGCCAGTGATATACAGGAGTTCAGACTAGATGATCTAATGGTCCCTTCTGGCCTCAAACTCTATGAAACCATGAATAAATATTTGGTGACTGAAGCAGAGTTTCCAGTTGAGAAAAGCTATAGATTTAGCTGGACTTTCCCATTTCTGCACATCTAAGTGTAAGGTACAGCACTTTGGGCATGATGCAATGGGGATCTTTCCATTGACTGCAAAAAGTATTAGATGAGGCCCTTTGTGCTTTAGGTAATATTACAGCCATTTGAACTAAACTAATCTCATCAGGATAATGAGGGTTAGTTAATTAATGTTTGTGAAGCAATTTGAGGCACCCTTAAATGAGAGCCAATACAATGGCAGTCAATTTTCCAGCAATACAAAGACATTTTTAAATAGCTTTGAAATCAGAGATTTTGAGCAAGGCAAATATTAGCAGTAGCTAAAAAGCCTGGAAAAAACCAAAACCCAGTATTTTTCTGCAGAGCGAATTAATTGCTGCAGATGGAAGGAAGAAGATTTCTATTTCAGGTCCCCAATTTTTAATTTGATCTTGAGTCAGTACAAAAAAGCTGCTTCTATTTTTTTTTCATTTTTGCAGACTCCAGAGTAATTCATACACTGTATTTCAAACTTCAAAAAGGAGTAACACAGGAATTCAGATAGGACTATTCAGCATCTAAAAATAACAAATAGCATTCAATTGTACTATAATTGTGGTAATTAAATCTGTTGCTCCACCCTCAATTTAAATAAGGTTACTTCTTTGTGTGTGTGGTGGGGAGTTCTTTGTGACTCCCTCAGTCCCATCATAAAGAAGTCTGATATTTTTAAGTGAAGCTTGGTGATAATAAATACCTGTCATGTCATTCCTATTGAGTGCAGGGGGAAATAAAAATTCATAGCAATTGATCGCTCTGTGTAGCCATGGATCCCGGTGCCCTTTCAAATATTCATAAAGATCTTAAAGGAGTCCCTGTAGACTCCATATGTATCTAGTCTTCAGGAAAATTGTCAAACAAAAGGGACATTTGCAACTAGATACTATTGACTATCTGCCTTGTAGGTTTCTGAATTCCCATGCTGTATTCATTGTATTGTGGGACAGTGAGTGGAAAAGTTGAACAAGCTAAAGAAATGTTTATGAATGTCATACCAACTCTTGAAAGTTGTTCATTAAAGTTAAGGGGTTAAAAGCTGTTACATGTCATAAACTGAAGACAGAAAAGAACATTGAAATGGGAGTACAGGGATCCAGAATATAGGATAAAAAGTGCAAAACTGTCAAAAGTGGGTTCAGAGTCAGGCCCCAAATTCCATAGTTAAGCACCTAAATGTGTCCTGATTTTCAACAGTGCTTGGCATCCAGAACCTTCCATTCACATCAGTGTGAAGTCTTGATATAAATCAAGTACAAATATACAGCAGTATTGTTACTTTATTAATTAGTGTTAAGGTTAATGCTATACTATGAAGCATTTAGATTTCAGTAGGATTTCACACAACTTACCTCTCTGCTACCATTAAATTGATCTTTTTTCCATTTGTGCAGTAAATGACCAACTGGTGAAAGCCAAGGTTTTTTTGCCATCTCTTTGCAATACCAGAGACATTTTAACTTTGGGGGGATAGACCCTAAACTATGACCAAAGAGTGATCAGCACACCTGAGGACTGGGGATGAAAGATGCCCTTTACACACCTCCTGATACTGAGTCTGCTTTACAGAATCTGCCCATGACTCCAAGAGGCCATCAAAGCTGTCAAGGATTGCCAAGGTACCCTGGCAAGTCTCCCAACCCACAACCAGCTTCACCAACAATAGGGAAGGTGAGAGGATAGGAGTCATTGTAATGCATCACCGCAACCAGAAGATCCTCCTAGCAGTAGATTTTCTGAAATTAAGATTGTTTTCCACCAGCAAAGTGGCACAGGCTGTTGGAGTGCAGCCTATGTCATGAAATGGGCCTTCTACATCACCAATTGGTTTAACTCTGCTGTGTATGGCTAATTGCCTTTAAAAGTCCAGAAGTGAATTATAAAGCTATTAAGAAGTGTAAGACATAAACATAACTTGAGCTCCCACTGAAAGTGCACAAGAAGACTGGTGAGAGATAATTCCCCATTACAGTCCTGCATTAGATCAGCCACCTGCTGTAGACCCCCTCATGGACAAGGGTGCCTGTGCAGTGCCCTGTTAACAATTTCTCCCTCAAAGGACTTCTTAAACAAAGGCTTTTCTTCTCCATTCACCACTCCTTACTAGGGGCTCCAAGTTTATTCACCTAAGTAAAGCTCCACAATAAAACTCAAAGGCCCAAAACATAGTCCATCCATTTTCCTCTCTTGTCAGGTCATCCCCAGGTTTTTCCTGCTCTCATACTAAGGACCCCACAGCCCAGGCCTTGCTGCAGGAGGTTGCTCATTACCAGCAGTCTCCAATTCACTCTACTCCCAGGACCTACCAGACTGGAGCCTACGTTTCTGGTAGTGCAGCCTGACCCGAGCTTCCCACTTTCACTGTAGCTACCTGCTGACCTTCATAGAGGACTTACCTGAACCAATTCAAGTGTGCCTCTTTAGTAATCAGAGCTGACCAGCTCAGTGGCCTCTAACCACCATGTTACAAGGACACTTTCAGAGAAATTGAACCCAGCAAAGCTTTGGAATGACATTATCAGTACAATTCTCACTGGCTGATTTACTCCAAGGACATGATATTGTTATCCAACAACTTCCGAAAGGGCTGCCAGGGGTTTCACAAACCATAAACAAGGATGAACCTTACTGTCATGTGGAACAAAAACTATTTGCTGGCCTCAATCTGAGGAGCTGGGAGGGGGAGGTTGTTTGGTTTTTCAGGGTTTTTTTTTTTAAACTTAGTCTAAAAAAGTTTAAATGAAAGAGTAAGGAGTATTTTCTTGTTAAAAATAGACACTGTTTACAGCTCTAAGTTCCATAATACTGTGTCAGAAGATATAATGGCACAATCAGTATGTAAAGTGGGTGTATTGTGCACCTGTTTCCTTCTAGAAAGGCATCTGTTTGCTCATCTAGTGTCTTTCCCAGTTGAAATGAAGATACAAACCAGCATGAAGTGAATGTTCACTGCAGGCAAGTTTTATTCTGCTCTTGGTAAATTGGATGTATACAGAACAGTAGGAGGTTAGCCATCAATAGCATAGTTAAGATAAACTCACAGAAAAATTGAGATCCCCAACATAAAAGTAATGTTAGTGGGCTGATTCCCAAGGAAACAAGGAATTGAAGTTGCAATTCTTCCGCATATCATAAAGGGGGGAAGGGGGTTACCATATGTGCTGCAATATATATACATATATATATATATATATATATATATATATATATATATATATATATATATATATATATATATATAGCAGACTGCAGGTTAATTAAAAATAGAGTTGCAGGCTCAATTCCCTATTTCCTTGCTTTTGTGCATTTGTTGGACACTTGGTATTGTTTCAGCAAAGGAAGGAAAGAGGAAAGGAAAAAAATCTCCTTCAGGGAATTTAAGCGAGTTAACAAAATGCATCATTATTGTGTGTATGTGTGTGTGGGGGGGGGGCATTCTAAAAGCTTCTATTGTTAACCTGATGAGCCAAATTTTTTGAACAGGGTGGCCTCCACCTCTCACACGCATCTCCCTGGCCAATGGGCATTCAGGTGGTCTCCAGTGACTCAGCTCTCTGGCCTAGTAACACAGTCTCTCCCCCTCGCCTCTCCCTTCTTGGGTAGGCAGTCACTAGTTCTTTCTCACGGCCTTGGTATGGGACCATAGTACCAAAGCTTCCTCCCCAGAGGCACTGCCTTCTTTAAAAGGCCTAACAAGGGCTTATCTCGGTACCATCAGTAGGTGTCCTTTTGGCAGCCCTTGCCCAGGCTGGCTAGGTTCTGGGCTCAGTCTCAGGGCACAGCTTGCTAGAACTGACCCATCCATAGTCCTGCTGATCTTCCATCCAGCCAGGAACCCAGTCTTCAGCAGCCTTTCCTGGGCTCAGTCCTGCCTACAGCGAGCAATTCAGTGTCCTGCTGCTCTTCCAGTCAGGCACTCAGGTCTCACTCTTCAAGCTCCAGGTAGTAACTGACTGCTCTGCAGCAGCTGCTGCTGCTACCTTTTATATGGCCCTTTTGGCCCCTGACTGGACGCTACAGAAGACCCTCTGATTGGCTCCTGCCCTGCAGCCACTGTAGGCTGCTTGGAGGACTTCTCTTCTGTTTTTTTCTGGGGTGGGGTGAGACAGGGCCATGAGGCCAAGGGATCTCCAGACTAAGTCCACCCCATTCTTTGATCAGTGCACATCAACGTCATCAAAGTTAATAAGGCACCATTATACCCAGTGTGGCAGAGATGTACTACAGCCCCAATAGCAAACGATGGATTCCACATACACTGAGACAGTCCACGATGCAGCAATTTCTTAACATGAACCAGATTTCATACGTTGTACATAGATTGATTCCCCAAATCGTCACAGATAAAAATGCATTTGGCAGATATTCAAATCATTGCTGCATGGTACAGCTGGTCAGAACATTTTTGCCAATAGGAAATTTGGGTGAAATATGCTGTTTCATCAAAGTAAAAACATTTTGTGGGGATATAGCTGTTTTGACAGAAGCTTTGTCAAAAAGGATTAATGGGTCCTGACACAGTGAGTAAGAGAGATGCTATAGCTGGTTGATTAGGGTACTAGGCTGGGATGTAGAAGACCAGATTCAAGTCCCTGCTCTGGCTGATTTGGAACAAATGAGCAGGGTCTTGAACCTTTGTCTCCCATACAGTAGGGTATAGAGCATGAGACACAGACGTGAACCTAAGTGAGAAGACTGGTGTTAACACAGTTACACTATATAGTCCAACACACAACCACATCATTCACAGGAAAGACCATTGAACTGCCTGTAGCCAAAACAGCTGTCACAAAGGCAACAGAGTAAAACAGATCAGGATCTGGCTATATATCTTTTGCATCTGAGACTGGGCATGAACACCCAGAGTTACTTTGTTTGAACAAAGTGAGAGAAATTGTTTAAAATTCCCTCATCTCATTCTTCAAAGTTACAAGTTTTTGTGCTCACATTTTCAATGAAAAGACTAGAAAAAAAAATACCCTCAGACAGAGAGCAATTCTGGAATATTTGAGCTAGAGAGGTGAAGTTACACAAGGTCATAGGCAAATAAACACTGGTATTTATCATAAAAGGTGCAGTGCAGCCTGAATATATCTGTTGGTCCACCACTGACTATAACTAATGTTTTAATTTTACCCCAGTTTAGGATATTACAATAGCATCAGTTTTGCAGTGATGTTCCAGGCAAGGCTTGAGTCAAGTGGCCCAGAAAGGAAACAAGTTAAAATGCCCCAGAAATTCCTTTATCCAACCTTGCTCCTTCTAACTCTACAAACTGCTCCCTTTTATTGCAGTTATAATTTAGTTAAGGAGCGGAAACAATGTCATGTGAGTACTATGACTAATAACAACTAAGGGATTTAGTTGAACCCATGCTGTGAATAGGGTGCACGCAATCTCTAGGTTGAAATATGTTCACAGGAATTTTTCTAGTAGTAATTTTGAATAAAGACTAAATTTGTAAGAAACATTCTATTCATAACCCATTCATGAATTAAAAAAAGAGGGAAAATTTGTCAAATGAGTTGTTCACTATGAATACGCTGCCTATCTCTACTGGGGATTTGCAGCCCGATCCAATGGCTATTGAAGTCAATAGGGAAATTTGACTATGGAGCACCCACGGAGTCGGCACCTATTCTGAATGTGCCAGGGTCCTGTGGATAAAAATTGTACGTGATTATGTAACTAAAAGACTATCATCAAACATAAGCATAAAGGGGGCAAATTAAAATTGTACAGGCGACCTTCATTCTAGGATTTCCTAACTTTTAGTGTGTTTGACTTTGTAACTTTAATATTTGTTTACCATAGGTTTTTGTGTAATTATTTATACTACAGTAGCATTTAGAGACAATCAACAGAGGGGGTCACAGTCAGGTGCTATATAAAACACATAGTGAGAGGCACTTTATGTCCCAGCCTATTAATCTGAATAGACAAGAGAGACACTGGCTGGGAGGAAAACTACAGAACGAGAGATGAATGACTTGCCCACGTTTCACACCAGATCAGTGCCAGAATAAGGAATAGATTTCAGGTCTCCTGACTTCCAGCACAGTCCTCGTTTTCACCAGACTATCTTGTCAGGGACTTTGGCGCTGAGTTTTTATACCTTGATAAACTTTGTGAAACCTGCACACACAAAAGAATGAAATGTGTCACTGACCCATTGGTTTTATTTTTAAATCTTTCATGGTTGATTTTTTTGACACAGTTGAGAAAGTGCAAAGACTAATTTCTGTTAGATTTCTACTGGGCCACTCTTAGACAATCTGTATAGGTTCTGAACCTTGATGACCAACGGATGTTGAAGAGGGAATCAACATTCTATAGGATCAGGATCAGTAATTAACCTGGTTTAAAGAGTTGGAACAATAACTGTTGTAATGTTTCAGTGATAATGTCAGATTGCTCATTGTGAATTGGAGATCCACATCTCCTCTTTTACATTTCAAGTCATTTGGGGCTCTCTGCCCAAATGTCCTAGGATACCAATAAACCATTTTATTGGATATTTTATTACCATTTCACCAACTCTTATGTAAAGAACAACATGTGTTTACAACATCTCATTAAATGTAGAATGAAAGATAAAACACTCTATTTATCATCATGAGACACTGGGACCAGCTAGACAAACTGGAACAAAAGATGTAGCCCTAGAAGGTTATGATGTGTGAGCTCTGGGTCCCGTGCCAGGCTTTTTACTTTAAAGAGCATGTTGATGTAAGCAATCTGTTTCCCAAGCTGTTCAAATAGAAAATGATACCTCTGGGTCCAATAAGATGGAGATATGCTTCTTACTCAACCACTTCCATTAGGAACTAAGGAAGTACATATGTATTCAGCTCCTTTCCTACTATTTGCGGCATGCACTGAACATGAATATAACTTACCTTTTGAGAGAGACAAGGTGAATGAGATAATATCTTCTACTGGATCAATTTCTGCTGATGAAACATCAATACCTGAAGAATTACTCTATTGCTTGAACACTTGTTTGTCTCTTCTAGCAACAGAAGTTTGTTCAATAAAATATATTATCTCTCTCCCCGCCCTTTTCTCTCTCAGATCCTGGGACCATCCAGGCTACAACAAAACTGCACACAGACCTTTATTTTCATTTTTAACCCAAGATTGCTTGACTACGTTTTATGCATATGAATGCAATTTTCGTTTAAACAGCTGTTGTCCATCACAAAACTTGAACAACTTTGGCAACTGTATCCTGAATAAACTTCACAAGTGCATGGACAGCACATCTTGCATCTTATAGTTCAGCAGCTTATTTGAAAAGAGAGTTGTCTATTCTATTTGTTGAGCTCTTTATGGATCTGATCCAAAGGTAATTGAAATGAGTCCCAGTGACCACAATGGACTTTGGTTCATGTCCCAGATGCAAAATAGATTGCAACTGTTCATGGGGTTTATTCCAAAATCTTAACTGTTTTATGTACTAAGAGAAAGAGACAACTGAATTGACATAGGTTATCTTGTGAGGAAGAAAAAACAACATTGTTTTGTTTTAAACGTCTTTTCTTTGCTAACGTTGCTGTGTAATAGCAATAAACTAGAAAGAAGCACTCTACACAAATCCCCCAGAGGGCTAATATCATGTTCCTATACAAAGATTTATCTGAGTAATTTTTCTTCCCAACTGAAACTAACAAGTTGAGAGCATCTTCCAAGAAAAATGAGAAGCTAACCTCTTATCTTTAAATATAGTTAAGGAGAGGAGTGGGTTCAAGTGTGTCCTCATGTTATCCATTTTTTAAATCATTTGAAGGCCATATTTTCAAATGCGCTAAGTCAGCACTCACTGTTGGAGCCAGATTTTCAATTTATTTTAGGCCTGTAAATGGGAGCCGAGCTTTTCTGAAAGTTTATACTTTTGGGACCAAGTTACCTTTAAACAACGGAATTTAACTTAACATGAAACAATTGCGCCCAATCTTTTGTTACCTTTGAACTTTTTTTAAAGGTTGTCTCTCTCTTTTGTGGCTGCTATTGCATCATAAAATAACCCCTCTTCAGATGATTGAATAGAACTGTATGAAAAATTCTCAGCCTTGGTGAAATCATTGGTGAGGTGATGGGGAAAACAAAAAACACTCTTTTGGCAGATAAATGAAAAGTCAATACATTTCCCTATTTTCACCTCAGATTTTTGTGAAGCCAAGGGGAAGTTTTCAGAGGAGGAACATTGACATTTGGTTTGAAATCTAAAGAGATAATGACAAGTTACCCTTTGAGCAAATTCATGAAATTCATAAATTCTACAGCCCTGTTCATGGCTAGAAATGAATACCAAAAAAAATGCACTGGATTATATTGGTCAATATTCACAAAGTGACAGAGATTTGCTATGTTCACACATGTGTTGCTATGTACCAGGCATCTGTTGAAGTGTTAATGAACTTTCAAGTTTTTAAAATTCAATGCTTTTTAACTTTGTTAATGTATGAAATTTTCAGTAATTTTATTTGCTTTTTTTTTTAAAAATAAGTGGATATAGATATGTATTTACAGGGTAGTGAGTGATTATGGGCCCTATTCTTATTCAAGTAAAATGCACAAACCTCCCCATTGCCTGATGAAAGTAAATTTTATGAAGGCTGAGGAAAAAACAAACAAAGACTTTACTGGGGAGGAATCCTCCCCTGAGGCTACAGAGCAATATTTCTTCTGCCCCATTGCTGTAACTTAGTTTCTAGACCACCAGCCACCTCAAGTCTAAGCCAAGAAACTGACAAAAGTCAGTCCTACCCAACCTTGGTGTTGGGAGTAGATGATCATGATGATTGCTGTAACTTCACCAATGGCTGAAGGAGCCTCTGAGACCCTATAAATCATCCTGAGATGAAGTTAGCAGAATGTGAGAAGCAGCAAAATCTTCTGTCCCATCCTAAAGTAAAACATTGTGAAGTTAAAGTATTTTTCAATTAATGCCCATTAGAGAAACAGTTTCTCTCTCTTTTTTTAATTCTCCTTGACTCTCTTCCCTTAAAGCAATATAAATTACTATAAAATCAAAAAGAAACTAGCACTTTTTCTCTGCCTCCTGCCTCTAGAATATAAAATCTATTATAAAATACTCCATCCAACATCATAAAGAAGTCAAAGGATCAAATTTTCAAAACTGGTTGCCTAAAATATACATTAGTTATTTGTATGTTAAATGTGTGGAAATTACCATTTTGCATGCACACTGGTTGCTTTTAACTTTCCATTTTTTGTTTTAGTACAATTGGTTTATTACTTACTTACGCTTAGTATACTAGTCAATTACTTATTTATACTTATTATAATATTGAATAGTATACCAAGTATTTATACATCATATACTAGTCAAGGTTATAGTGTCTGCAGCAGTCTCGAAGAATGCTGAAAATACTAGGAAAAAACACTGACTAGTTATCAATGGCAACTGGAAAGTTTAAGTGCTAATAGGCTAAGTAACTTAGTCCATATGACAAGTAGGTTTCCATGTTCAGTTTGGTACGTATACTCCATCATTAAAGGGAATGGGAGCTTTACTACTGAGTTCAACATGTGTAAGATCAAGACCTTTGTCTCATTGATTTCCACAGCCATGCACACGATCCTGCATACACTTACAAATGTAAGTACCTCACTGAACTCAATATTATATAAAATACAGATACAGAAATGGGGGGCCTCAGCATTGTGAAAGCATCACAGTCCATATTTCCTCATTAAGGTCCTGATCTAAACATCACTGAAGCCAAAGGGATTCTTGCCATTAACTTGAGTAGGTTTGGGATTGGACCCCATGACCCAGATCCAGCAAAGCACTGAAGCATGAACTCCAGTTTAAGCTCCTGAGTAGTCCCACAGAACGGAAGGTTAGTCCTTCTGACATGTCTGTATACCTCTGTAGTCTCCAGACAGTTAACAATGATAAAGAATTCCTGCATTCCCTTAAAATATTTAGTATTTCATGACTATTAATTGTAATCCCTATTTTCCAGCAGTTTATAAAAAGACCATCCTTTTCTTTTAGCTTTAATTACCATGAAAAGGTGTCGGCTTCAATGAATTGTAATAAGTTTTGTTTGTTTTTTAATCACTCTGGCTTAGTTAAAGTTATAGTTAGAGAGATTATTGTTTGCAAATATTTTTACTTTTGTATAATTCCAAAAAACTTTTAAATTTGGCCAGCAACTAGCCTGTGATGCATTCTAATTACTTCAGTTATTCTAACTCACAACATCAAGTGAAATTAGTGCTGAAGACCTTCATCACTGGAAATTACATTTGGGAAGTGAAAATTACCTAGAGATAGAATTATGTTGTCTTCATTAGCATGGGTGTACCAGGTGGTGCCACCACCTGTTCTTGATTCAGGAAGATTCTGGGAACATCAGTGTAAGGCTATTAAAGTCCTAAATTTAACACTGGACTGTTTGCTCTTCTTGGTTTACTATTATTGCCACATTCTGCCATCATAACTCATATATAACTTCCAGTGGAGTCTTACTGAGAAAGGACTGTAAAATTTGGTCCTAACTTACTTTGTTGATGCCCATTATTCTATATATGTGAGGGAAACAGACCAAGCCTTATTGTATGTACTTCAGACTGTGAAATCTATATGTGCATATGATTTCTATGACGACAAGCAGATACACATCTTCTCAGATGAGGCAGCAAATACCGTCACTCAGATGTCAGTGTCTGTGAGAAATGCACTGGATGAAAAAACACAGCTGTTTAAAACTCAATCTAAGAAAATGGGTGTTTATAGGATGAGGGGAACAATTAAAGGAGGTGGCCAAGACTCTGATCATACCTGTATTGAGAACATCTTTTCTTCACTTCTCAAAGCATTGTTTAGCCTGGGCCAAAGTAGATTATTCAATGCCCCTTCATGAGCAGTTAGAAATAGTAGCAAGAAAAACCTCTCTCTCTGAAAGGAAGGAAGTCATTAAAGGGCAGCCTCATCTGTTCTGGTTCTGTCAATAAGGCACAGAAACCCCTGAGGCTTTACAATAACGGACTTTTATTCCATTCATCTGCAATGTTACAAACAGTACTGACTGCATCTTTATTTTTTATCACTGCGATCTGTCCTCTGACCTACTGCTGACTACTCTACAGTCTGTTAAAGGAAATGTTGCACAGGACAGGCCTTTAGAGATTCTAGCTGCAGCTCCGTCTTGTGGGTGGGAAGCTGTGTCTCAGACCTTCTGCTTATCCTGTTTAAGGCAGAATACTGAAGTAGCAAATTTGGTTCTGTAATAAAACTTGTTTTGTTGTTTTAAAAATTACTAGAACAGTACTTATGCAACAAGAGTTTATTATCTCCCTGTGCGCGAGAGCTTGTTTGCTTACTTTACTTATTTCTATGGCCCCTACTAGTGTTAATGTGGGGTTTCTGAGCATTCTCATCTGAGTTCGTTTGTCTTTGGATTCCTATGATTAAACAATCTCCTATCAACCACTCTTTGAAAATATCGTGCTCAAATGTCGTGAATCTGCCATTTTGGACAGCTTGGCCATATACAGGTCAGCAGTTTCTGGAGATGATTGCTCCAACTTGCTGAAGAGATAGCATTCACATATAGCATTTAGCGTGGGTTCAAAATGGTTTTGGAGTGTGTCCAAAGATTTGGAGGCATCACTGCAGTGTGCTGGTCACATGTCCAGGTACTGCTGGAGCATGAGCCATTCTTTTCCCATTACTGACAGCAGTGTTGCAGCTCTTATTCT
Organism: Dermochelys coriacea; assembly: GCF_009764565.3. Lineage (NCBI taxonomy): Eukaryota > Metazoa > Chordata > Testudines > Dermochelyidae > Dermochelys > Dermochelys coriacea. Next base: position 97,539,954 of record NC_050069.1, read on the forward strand.
TCTATCCTTTTCATTCAGACCTGTGGCAATTTTATAATTTAACCATTGTGCTCTGAAGAAGAGCTAAAGTGTTGACGATATCACCTTCCATGTCCATGAATCCAGGAACTGAAATATAACTGCCTGCCAAGTCTGAGGTTTGTGTTTATTTTGTCTGATTACCTAAATCTAACAACCAGATCTGCTGGTTGCTTTGTCCTTCGAGGGGCATAGAATCATAGGATTGGAAGGGCCCTCAAGAGGTCATTTAGTCTAGTCCCCTGCACTCATGGCAGGACTAAGTATTATCTAGACCATTTCTGACAGCTGTTTGTCTAAACTGCTCTTAAAATTCTCCAATGATGGAGATTCCACATTGTCCCTAGACAACTTATTCCAGTGCTTAACCACCTTGACAGTTAGGAAGTTTTTCCCTTGCTGCAATTTGAGCCCATCACTTCTTGTCCTATCCTCAGAGGTTAAGAAGAATATTTGTTCTCCCTTCTCCTTGTAACAACCTTTTATATACTTGAAAACTGTTATATCTCCCCTGTCTTCTCTTTTCCAGACTAAACAACCCCAATTTTTTCAATCTCCCCTCATAGGTCATGTTTTCTAGATCTTGAATCATTTTTGTTGCTCTTCTCTGGAATTTCTCCAGTTTGTCCACATATTTCCTGAAATGTGGTGCTCCAGTTGAGGCCTAATCAGCGCAGAGTAGAACAGAAGAATTACTTCCCTTTTCTTGCTTACAACAATCCTGCTAATACATCCCAGAATGATGTTCACTTTTTTTGCAACAGTGTTACAATGTTGACTCATATTTAGCTTGTGAGCCACTATGACCCCCAGATCCCTTTCCACAGTACTCCTTCCTAGACAGTCATTTCCCATTTTGTATGTGTGCGCAACTGATTGTTCCTTCCTAAGTGGAGTACTTTGCATTTGTCCTTATTGAATGTCATACGATTTACTTCAGACCATTTCTCCAGTTTGTCCAGATCATGTTGAATTTTAATCCTATCCTGCAAAGCCCATGCAACCCCTCCCAGCTTGGTATTGTCTGCAAACTTCATAAGTGTATTCTCTATGCTATTAGCTAAATCATAGATCAAGATATTGAACAGAACCAGACCCAGAACTGATTCCTGTGGGACACCACTTATTACAACCTTCTAGCATGACTGTGAACCACTAATAAGTACTGTCTCAGAATGTTTTTCCAACCAGTTTTGCACTGACCTTTTAGTAGCGCCATCTAGTTGAATTTCCTTAGTTTATGAGAAGGCCATGCGAGACAGTATCAAAAGCTTTACTAAAGTCAAGGTATATCACGTCTACTGCTTCCCGGCATCCACAAGGCTTGTTACCCTGTCAAAGAAAGCTATCAGGTTGGTTTGACACAATTTGTTCTTGATAAATCCATGCCGACTGTTATTTTCTCACCTTATTATCTTCTAGATGTTTTCAAATCGATTGCTTAATTATTTGCTCCATTATCTTTCTGGGTACAGAAGTTAAGATGACTGGTCTGTAATTCCCCATGTTGTCCTTATTTCCATTTTTTGTAGATGGGCACTATATTTGCCCTTTTCCAGTCTTCAGGAATCTCTCCTGCCTTCCATGACTTTTTGAGAATAATTGCTGATGGCTCAGATATCTCCTCAGTCAACTCCTTGAGTATTCTAGGATGTATTTCATCAGGTCCTGGCTGACTTAAAGACATCTAACTAATCTAAGTAATTTTTAACTTGTTCTTTCCTTATTTTAGCCTCTAATCTTACCTCATTTTCACAGGTTTCAGAGTAGCAGCTGTGTTAGTCTGTATCCGCAAAAAGAAAAGGAGTACTTGTGGCACCTTAGAGACTAACAAATTTATTTGAGCATAAGCTATCATGAGCTACAGCTCACTTCATCGGATGCATTCAGTGGAAAATACAGTGGGGAGATTTATATGCACAGAGAACATGAAACAATGGGTGTTACCATATACTCTGTAACAAGAGTAATCAGGTAAGGTGAGCTATTACCAGCAGGAGAGCGGGGGGTGGGTGGGAAACCTTTTGTAGTGATAATCAAGGTGGGCCATTTCCAGCAGTTGACAAGAATGTCTGAGGAATAGTGTGGGGGGGAATAAACATGGGGAAATAGTTTTACTTTGTGTAATGACCCATGCAGTCTTTATTCAAGCCTAAGTTAATTGTATTGAGTTTGCAAATTAATTCCAATTCAGCAGTCTCTTGTTGGAGTTTGTTTTTGACGTTTTTTTTTTTTTTGAAGAATTGCCACTTTTAGGTCTGTTTGAGTGACCAAAGAGGTTGAAGTGTTCTCCGACTGGTTTTTGAATGTTATAATTCTTGACGTCTGATTTGTGTCCATTTATTCTTTTATGTAGAGACTGTCCAGTTTTGCCAATGTACATGGCAGAGGGGCATTGCTGGCACATATCACATTGGTAGATGTAGGCATGCAGGTAGGCATAGCAGTCAGTAGGTTTCCGATATAGGGTGGTGTTTATGTGACCATCGCTTATTAGCACCGTAGTGTCCAGGAAGTGGATCTCTTGTGTGGACTGGTCCAGGCTGAGGTTGATGGTGGGATGGAAATCATTGAAATCATGGTGGAATTCCTCAAAGGCTTCTTTTCCATGGGTCCAGATGATGGGTCATTACACAGTAAAACTATTTCCCCATGTTTATTCCCCCCCGGCCCCACTACCACTATTCCTCAGACGTTCTTGTCAACTGCTGGAAATGGCCTACCTTGATTATCACTACAAAAGGTCCCCCACCCTGCTCTCCTGCTGGTAATAGCTCATCTTACCTGATCACTCTCATTACAGAAACCCATTGTTTCATGTTCTCTGTGTAAATAAATTTCCCCACTGTATTTTCCACTGAATGCATCCAATGAAGTGAGCTTTAGCTCACGAAAGCTTATGCCCAAATAAATTTGTTAGTCTCTAAGGTGCCACAAGTACTCCTTTTCTTTTCGCTCATTTTCACTGGCATTCACTATGTTAGATGGCCAATTACCACCAACCTTCTTGATGAAAATTGAATCAAAGAAATAATTAAGCACCTCTGCCATTTCCACATTTTCTGTTATTGTTTTTCCTCCCTCATTGAGTAATGGGCCTATCCTGTCCTTGGTCTTCTAGTTGCTTCTAATGTATTTGTAGAATGTTTACTCGTTACCCTTTATGTCTCTAGCTAGTTTGATATTATTTTATGCCTTGGCATTTCTAATTTTTGTCCCTGCATACTTGTATTATTTGTTTATATTCATCCTTTGTAATTTGACCTAGTGTCCACTTTTTGTAGGACTCTTCTTTGATTTTTAGATCATTGAAGATCTCCTGGTTAAGCCAGGGTGGACTCTTGCCATACTTCCGATCTTTCCTACACAGTGGGATAGTTTGGCCTTAATAATGTCTCTTTGAAAAACTGCCATCTCTCTTCAATTGTTTTTCCCCTTAGACATGCTTCCCATGAGATCTTACCTACCAGCTCCCTGAGTTTGCTAAAGTCTTGAAATCCATGTCTTTATTTTGCTGTTCTCCCTCTCCTACCATTCCTTAGAATCATGAACTCCACCATTTCATGATCACTTTCACCCAAACTGCCTAACACTTTCAAATTCTCAACCAGTTCCTCCCTATTTGTCAAAATCAGATTTAGAACAGCCTCTCTCCTAGTAGCTTTCTCTACCTTCTGAAATAAAAAATTGTCTCCAATACATTCCAAGAACTTGCTGGATAATCTGTGCCCGGCTGTTTTATTTTCCCAGCAAATGTCTCGGTAGTTGAAGTCCCCCAACACCACCAAGTCCTGTGCTTTGGATGATTTTGTTAGTTGTTTAAAAAAAATTACTTCTGACATGATAGTCTGGTTCTGTCAATAAGACACTGTAAAGCTTCAGGGATTTCTGTAACTAACCAACCTTTATTCCATATACCTGAGACATTACAAACAGTGCTGCAGATGTGACTGCTTCTTTATATTTTGTCACTGGGATCTGCCCTCTAACCTGTTGCATAACAGAACGCCACTAGCCATCACCTTCAGCCCCCAACTAAAACCTCTTCAACGCATCATCAAGGATCTACAACCTACCCTGAAGGACAACCCATCACTCTCACAGATCTCGGGAGACAGGCCAGTCCTTGCTTACAGACAGCCCCCCAATCTGAAGCAAATACTCACCAGCAACCACACACCACACAACAGAACCACTAACCCAGGAACCTATCCTTGCAACAAAGCCTGTTGCCAACTCTGTCCACATATCTATTCAGGGGATACCATCATAGGGCCTAATCACATCAGCCACACTATCAGAGGCTCGTTCACCTGCGCATCTACCAATGTGATGTATGCCATCATGTGCCAGCAATGCCCCTCTGCCATGTACATTGGCCAAACTGGACAGTCTCTACGTAAAAGAATGAATGGACACAAATCAGACGTCAAGAATTATAACATTCAAAAACCAGTTGGAGAACACTTCAATCTCTCTGGTCACTCGATCACAGACCTAAGAGTGGCTATCCTTCAACAAAAAAGCTTCAAAAACAGACTCCAACGAGAGACTGCTGAATTGGAATTAATTTGCAAACTGGATACAATTAACTTAGGCTTGAATAGAGACTGGGAATGGATGAGTCATTACACAAAGTAAAACTATTTCCCCATGGTATTTCTCCCCCCAACCCCACCCCCCCACTGTTCCTCAGATATTCTTGGTAACTGCTGGAATTAGCCTACCTTGCTTTTCACCATGAAAGGTTTTCCTTCTTTCCCCCCCCTGCTGCTCGTGGTGGCTTATCTTAAGTGATCACTCTCCTTACAGCGTGTATGATAAACCCATTGTTTCATGTTCTCTGTGTGTGTGTGTATATAAATCTCTCCTCTGTTTTTTCCAACAAATGCATCCGATGAAGTGAGCTGTAGCTCACGAAAGCTTATGCTCTAATAAATTTGTTAGTCTCTAAGCTGCCACAAGTACTCCTTTTCTTTTTGTGAATACAGACTAACACGGCTGCTACTCTGAAACCTAGTCTACATCCTGTTATACAAGATGTTGCACAGCCAAGGCCCTAAAATGTTCTAGCTGCAGCTCCCTTTTGTGGGTGTGAATCTGTCCCTCATAACGCCATCTACTCCTACTAAAATTCACACACCAGTCAATAAAATCTCATGATCGGTTATATCAAAGGCAGATAAGAGATGTAACAATATGAGCATAGAGACCTGATCTCCATATGTAATTAGGAAAAGATCATGTACCACTCCAGTCTCAGAAAATAATCTTGCTATTTTGATGCACATGTTCAACATCTCCAGATTGGACTGCTGTCCTCCCTACTCAATGCTGCCCATCCAGGCCAGACAGAGACAGATTGTACAGTGCAGAGCAAATACCCTGTCGAATGGAACCAGCTGTCCAGAGTACATTGGAGTAATGTTCTTGTCAAGGTTCCTTCCCCACTCTGAACTCTAGGGTACAGATGTGAGGACCTGCATGAAAACCCCCTAAGTTTATTTTTACCAGCTTAGGTTAAAACTTCCGCAAGGTACAAACTATTTTACCTTTTGCCCTTGGACATTATTGCTGCCACCACGAAGCGTCTAACAAATATATAACAGGGAAAGAGCCTGCTTGGAAACGTCTTTCCCCCCAAAATCCTCCCAAACCCTACACCCCCTTTCCTGGGGAAGGCTTGATAAAAATCCTCACCAATTTGCATAAGTGAACACAGACCCAAAACCCTTGGGATCTTAAGAACAATGAAAAAACAATCAGGCTCTTAGAAGAATTTTAATTGAAGAAAAAGTAAAAGAATCACCTCTGTAAGATCAGGATGGTAAATACCTTACAGGGTAATCAGATTCAAAACATAGAGAATCCCTCTAGACAAAATCTTAAGTTACAAAAAGACACAAAAACAGGAATATACATTCCATTCAGCACAACTTATTTTATCAGCCATTTAAACAAAACAGAATCTAACATATATCTAGCTAAATTACTTACTAAGTTCTAAGACTCCATTCCTTTTTCTGTTCCCAGCAAAAGCATCAAACAGACAGAGAGAACCTTTGTTTCTCCCCCCCCTCCAGCTTTGAAAGTATTTTGTCTCCTCATTGGTCATTTTGGTCAGGTGTCAGCAAGGTTATCCTAGCTTCTTACCTTTTACAGGTGAAAGGGTTTTCCTCTAGCCAGGAGGGATTTTAAAGGTGTTTACCCTTCCCTTTATATTTATGACTGTTCTACACTTTCTACTGATACTTCCTTCACTTCTAGGTCCCATTCATAATCTCTAAGGCACTCTGAGTTTTCAGCGTAGGTTATCTCTGACTCTGCTTGTTCACAATCCACTAAACAATTGTGCTGATTAGGGATATTTTCTTCTGTCTAGAGCCCCTGAAGAGGGTGCGACAACTAGCAGAAGCAGACAGAAAATGGAACTGTGTCTGAACTTTATTGAAGAACAAGATGACAGACTATAAACAGGGCCTTCATGCTGCAGGCTGCTTCTAACCAGAGAAACTTCTAGAGTAGAGATAGAAACAGGAAGGGAACAACATTTTTGAGTTCACATTAACTCTGTCTACTTCAGCAACTAATTAAAGTTAACACTGTTTTCACAGTGGCCTGGAAAGCTATCAGGAGGTGTAGGAATAAGAAGAATGGGAAGGAGAGGGAAGAAAAAAGGCATAAGAGGAAAAGAAATTCAAATTTAAGCAAGAGAGCCTTGTGAGAGCAAGAACAAAGTCTTTTAGGCTCAGATATTAAATGTTCAGAATTAGAGCTGAAATTCAGAATTCTCATCCCAGATCACAGAAAATTCTGACATTTCAAAATGGTTTTGATTCTGAAACAGGACAAAGTTGAAACTTCAAAACTTTTAATGGAACATAAATTCCAAAATAAAAATGGATTTTGAAATGTTTTATTTTGATATTTTCCAATCAAAACTAAACATTTTGACATGACTGAAATTGAAATGTTTAATTCCATTTGTTAAATTGACCCAAAAGTCAAGTCAGATCAATATTAAACTGCATTTCCCTACTGCAATACATTGTGGAAGTTTTAGTTTGGGCCCCCATTCTCTCATATAATCTAGGATCCCTGGTGGACTACATCTCCCACAAAGCAATGCTGACTGATGCATGCAACATAGCTGTGCACATGTTTGAAAATCTGGCTCAACAATTTCAGAATGGGAATATAATGAAAATTTATTCCAGAAGATACAGTTAGAATGATATTTAGAAAAGACATTGCTCTCCAAATATAATAATAAACCAGATCCTCAGCTGGTGTAAATTGTTGTGACTCACTGACCTTATGGGAGTTATGCTGATCTACACCCCCTAAAGTTCAGGCCCAATATGTTTAGATATTGTACATAGTGTAATAGATTTCCAAGGTCTAGGAAGGGATAATACTATTAGGCAAATCTGCCTATTAGTAATGGTAATTGGACACCCGAGTTTTCATTTATTAACCTGCATCACGTTTGTCTCCAAAGAGTAACTTATTAGCAAAGTGGTTTTGTGTTAATGCTCTCAAGTAACTATCCAGTAATTTGCCTATCATGTTTCAATAGCATACACTAGTGGTCAGATCATAACGTGAACTGAACATTTTCATATCCCAGTCATGTCCTCATGATATCTATAGTCAGATATGCTCATTTTTCTCATATTTACAGGGAAAGATATTGCTTCTATACTAGGGAAAGAGGGAAATGATGGTTATGGCAGTCTAGGTTCAGATGCCCTCCCTAAATACCCAAGAGTCGATACAGATAATTTAATAAGCTCCAAAACTCTATAGTAGTCACTGCACACACCCAAAAATGGAAACGGGGTCATAAGCAAGCTTAGTTTCAAGTAGAAAAATGTTATCTTAGGGCTCGATTCACTCTTCACTTGCACCAGCATAAATGCAAAATAATTTAATTGAACTACACTAGATTTAAAGTTGACGTGAGAAAGAAACAGAAACTTTATATAGTTTAGTAAAGTAAAATGTGCTAAATTATCCATCATTACTAATGATACGCTAAAAGAAAATGTTAACCTCAGTCATTGTATGGTTACAGTTTAAAACTCAACTGAGGAAGACATTTATCTTTTTCATCAGATACATAGGCACGGAAGGATAAACATACACTTAGGAGCTTGCATTATCACAAGAACACATCTGACTATATGTTGTCTGCTGTAATTGCTACTAACTTCACTTGCTCCCTCCTGTACACATTTCCACATTACTCTACTGCTTCAGATTGAGGTTACCCTATTGCAGGCTGAGGTTTAAAGAAGCAAAGAATACATTCACTATCTTCAATAAGCAAACAGTAACAAATTGATGGAATGGAGGACCTAGATATAATACTTTAATACATGTGGCACTGTGTATTATTTCATTTTCTGTTCTTTGAGCTTTTGCACTCCTTGGAATCTGCCTACTATTGGAGCAGCTGTCATTTATTGAGGCAGAGCTGACACAGCATGCCACAGAGAGTAGATACTCTGTTGACTTTACTTTGTTATTTCTTGTTTCTTTTAATCTAATATAGATTCATAGATAGATTCATAGATACTAAGGTCAGAAGGGACCATTCTGATCATCCAGTCCGACCTCCTGCACAGCGCAGGCCACAGAATCTCACCCACCCACTCCTATGAAAAACCTCAGCTATGTCTGAGCTATTGAAGTCCTTAAATCATGGTTTAAAGACTTCAAGGAGCAGAGAAGCCTCCCTCAAGTCAACCATGCCGCATGCTACAGAGGAAGGCGAAAAACCTCCAGGGCCTCTCCAATCTGCCCTGGACGAAAATTCCTTTCCAACCCTAAATATGGCAATCAGCTAAACCCTGAGCATATGGGCAAGATTCACCAGCCAGATACTACAGAAAATTCTTTCCTGGGTAACTCAGATCCCATCCATCTAATATCCCATCTCAGGGGATTTGGCCTATTTACCCTGAATATTTAAAGATCAATTACTTACCAAAATCCCATTATCCCATCATACCATCTCCTCCATAAACTTATCAAGTAGAATCTTAAAACCAGATAGATCTTTTGCCCCCACTGCTTCCCTTGGAAGTCTATTCCAAAACTTCACTCCTTTGATGGTTAAAAACCTTCGTCTGATTTCAAGTCTAAACTTCCTGGTGGCCAGTTTATACCCATTTGTTCTTGTGTCCACATTGGTGCTGAGCTTAAATAATTCCTCTCCCTCTCCTGTATTTATCCCTCTGATATATTTATAGAGAGCAATCATATCTCCCCTCAACCTTCTTTTAGTTAGGCTAAACAAGCCAAGCTCCTTAAGTCTCCTTTCATAAGACAAGTTTTCCATTCCTCGGATCATCCTAGTAGCCCTTCTCTGTACCTGCTCCAGTTTGAATTCATCCTTTTTAAACATGGGAGACCAGAACTGCACACAGTATTCTAGGTGAGGTCTCACCAGTGCCTTGTGAGGTACTAAAACCTCACGGTACTAAAACCTCCTTATCCCTACTGGAAATGCCTCTCCTGATGCATCCCAAAACCGCATTAGCTTTTTTCACAGCCATATCACATTGGCAGCTCATAGTCATCCTATGATCAACCAATACTCCAAGGTCCTTCTCCTCTTCCGTTACTTCTAATTGATGTGTCCCCAACTTATAACTAAAATTCTTGTTATTAATCCCTAAGTGCATAACCTTACACTTCTCACTATTAAATTTCATCCTATTACTATTACTCCAGTTTACAAGGTCATCCAGATCCTCCTGTATAATATCCCGATCCTTCTCCGAATTGGCAATACCTCCCAGCTTTGTATCATCTGCAAACTTTATTAGCACAGTCCCACTTTTTGTGCCAAGGTCAGTAATAAAAAGATTAAATAAGATTGGTCCCAAAACCGATCCCTGAGGAACTCCACTGGTAACCTCCCTCCAACCTGACAGTTCGCCTTTCAGTAGGACCCGTTGCAGTCTCCCCTTTAACCAATTCCTTATCCATCTTTTGATGTTCATATTGATCCCCATCTTCTCCAATTTAACTAATAATTCCCCATGTGGCACGGTATCAAATGCCTTACTAAAATCTAGGTAAATTAGATCCACTGCATTTCCTTTATCTAAAAAATCTGTTTATCCTTTTCAAAAAAGGAGATTAGGTTGGTTTGGCACGATCTACCTTTTGTAAAACCATGTTGTATTTTGTCCCATTTACCATTGACTTCAATGTCCTTAACTAATTTCTCCTTCAAAATTTTTTCCAGGACCTTGCATACTACAGATGTCAAACTAACTGGCCTGTAGTTACCCGGATCACTTTTTTTTCCTTTCTTAAAAATAGGAACTATATTAACAATTCTCCAATCGTTCGATACTACTCCTGAGTTTACAGATTCATTAAAAATTCTTGCTAATGGGCTTGCAATTTCATGTGCCAATTCCTTTAATATTCGTGGAAGAAAATTATCTGGGGCCCCCGATTTAGTCCCATTAAGCTGTTTCAGTTTCGCTTCTTCCTCAGATATGGTAATATCTACCTCTATATCCTCATTCCCATTTATCACGCTACCATTATCCCTAAGATCCTCTTTAGCCTTATTAAAGACTGAGGCAAAGTATTTGTTTAGATATTGGGCCATGCCTAGATTATCTTTAACCTCCACTCCATCCTCAGTGTTAAGCGGCCCCACTTCTTCTTTCTTAGTTTTCTTCTTATTTATATGGCTATAGAACCTTTTACTATTGGTTTTAATTCCCTTTGCAAGGTCCAACTCTACTCGACTTTTAGCCTGTCTCACTTTATCCCTACATGTTCTGACCTCAATTAGGTAGCTTTCCTTGCTGATCCCTCCCATCTTCCACTCCCTGTATGCTTTCTGCTTCTTCTTAATCACCTCTCTAAGATGCTTGCTCATCCAGCTTGGTCTACAACTCCTTCCTATGAATTTTTTCCCCTTTCTTGGGATACAGGCTTCCGATAGCTTCTGCAGCTTTGATTTAAAGTAATCCCAGGCCTCCTCTACCTTTAGATCCATAAGTTCTTCAGTCCAATCCACTTCCCTAACTAATTTCCTTAATTTTTGAAAGTCAGCCCTTTTGAAATCAAAAACCCTAGTTGCAGATTTATTTTTGTTAATCCTTCCATTTAGTTTGAACTGAATTAGCTCATGATCACTTGAGCCAAGATTGTCCCCTACAACCATTTCTTCTATGAGGTCCTCGCTACTCACCAAAATTAAATCTAAAATGGCATCCCCTCTAATCGGTTCAGCAACTACTTGATGAAGAAATCCATCAGCTATCGCATCTAGGAAAATCTGAGCCCTATTATTATTACTAGCACTGGTCCTCCAGTCTGTATCTGGGAAGTTAAAGTCTCCCATGATCACACAGTTTCCATTAGTATTTACTTTATTAAAGACGTTAAAAAAGGCTCTATCCATATCCAAATTAGATCCCGGAGGTCTATAGCACACCCCAAGCACTATCATAGGAGAGGCTTTACTAGTTTTCTTCCCCAATGTAATTTTTGCTGAGACGGACTCTGTTTTATCCATTGCATCGCTTCTTATTTCTTTACATTCTACCTCATCAGTGATGTACAATGCTACTCCACCCCCTTTACCTTTGTTTCTGTCTTTCCTAAACAGCACATACCCTTCAATACCTGTAGTCCAGTCATGACTACTATTCCACCATGTTTCTGTTATCCCTATAATATCTGGTTTCACTTCCTGCACCAGTAGCTCTAGTTCCTCCATTTTGTTACCTAGGCTCCTCACATTGGTGTATAAACATCTTAATTTTTGCTGTTTGGCCTCGCTCACATTTTGTACCCTATTAGGCACAGTCATTCTACAGCCAGTATAACCTATTAGGCTAGTATCCACACCGCCCTCGCTCCTTATATACATTCTCCTACCCACGGCTGTATCCTTTCTTACTTCGTCTTCTTCCCTCTCAATGCTAAAATCTGGCGTGGAGATTTCCTGGACATCTCCCATCCATCTCCCCCTAATTCCTAGTTTAAAGCTCTCTTTATCAGTTGTGCCAGCCTTGATCCTAGAAGTCTATTTCCTTCCCTACTCAGATGAAGTCCATCCCGAGAGAACTGTCCTCTATCCATGAATGCCTCCCAGTGGCCATACATCCCAAAGCCCTCCTTATAGCACCACTGCCTAAGCCATCTGTTGACAGTCATAATCTTGTCACACCTTTGTTGCCCTTCTCTAGGAACAGGAAGGATCCCACTAAAGATCACCTGAGCCTCAATTTCCTTAAGCGTCTTCCCCAGCCTAGCATAGTCTCCCTTAATACTTTCCAGCGAGAATCTAGCCGTATCATTTGTTCCCACATGAAGGATAATTAGGGGATTCTTTCCCGCTCCCTTTAGGATCCTTTTCAACCTCAGGTCTACATCCCGTATCTTAGCACCCGGAAGACAGCATACCCTTCTATTCTCTGGATCTGTTCTAGTTACAGACCTGTCTATTCTTCTCACTAAAGAGTCCCCGATCACATAGACCTGCCTTTTCCTGGTGACAGTGCAGAAGATATATTATTCTGATGGAAAAGATGTGGTTGCTCTTTCTGGAAAGAAAAAAAAATACAGACCTTTGTTTCATAGTCAACTCTGCTTTTCATTGATCTGGTAGACGTTTGTTAGGTGACTAAGTAGGGCTGGTTCCTTTATAGTGGGCTTGAGAGTCAGGTCTTTGGCTTCATAACTTTCTAATTACTCTGACAATTTAGCAAAAATTATTATTCATATGAACATTTGATACAGGGTGTGTTATTCATCATTTGTTATTGTAATGTTTTATAATGTTCAATCATCCATTCAGGAAGCAGAAACAATGTTGTATGCCTTGCGTGAACAATCACACATAAATAATGAATTCCTAATATTAGAGAAAGCAGTTCACAAAAAAACCAAAAGGCTGGAAATCATCCATCTTCAGTATTTGGCACATGCTTACATTTAATGAATACATTCACACAAAGCAGGACTGGTTCATGAATATTTGATACTCCCAAAAGGTGCTTAAGTTTGTAAGGAACATAAATCAAGTGGTATAGTGAGACCAGTTTTACCGGTTGCCACACCTTTTAATGTGGAGTCCATTGTTTTCTATAAAGCATCAACATTCAAACTTCCCTTCACAAAAGGCACTGTATATTCTATCATACTACTTGAGATCGACTGACAATATTCTGGGAAAACCTTATGGAATTAAGATAAAGTTTATTACCTTACTGAATTAGATTTACTACATTTGGGGTCCACTGTATTAAAATGCAATTGTGTATGTGTTGTTGTGGAACTGTATGTAACTTCTCTAAGAGGGGAGAGATGCTAATGTCATTCCTCTGGTTGAAGTCACCTCATGGAGAAGTTTTCATATACTAGTTCAAACTGGATTCTTCCTGGATCGAGAGACAAAGAAAGGACTTTTGGATAAATAGCCTGGTTTTACACTTTCTCAGGGTCTTCTTCCTCATCCAGAAAATGAATAGAACCCCTGGTCCATAGAGGGCCCCAATCCTTAGGGAAGGGTTGGAAGGACTAGGCCTACTGGGGCCCCAGAAGAATTCTCATTCTGAGCTGCAATGTACTTGAACTCAAGGAAACTCCTTGGGTGGAGTGCTGAAGGACAGCTCCTACTAAAGCTTATGTTAGGGTTCGGGTGATCTCTGACAAGCTTAATAGCATGTGTGTACCTTCTTTTATTGATTTTTAATAGGATTTCTCTGTAGTGCTTTACCTTAAGAATAAAATAGGTTTGCTATAACTGTGGGAAGTCACACTATTAACAGTTTCTGAAGAGAAAGCAAGCAGGCCTGCTTGAGCATCCTGTCTCTGTTGAGAATAACAGTGAAGGCAGGGAACTGTTCAGTCTGGAGATACACATCTCTGTTCTTCTGATCAAGGTGTCTCCACTCAAGAGAGGTGACAGCCACGGGAACCAGAAGCCTTATATATATTTATGTAATATGTTATAGGTTATTGAGGCCTGGTATGAATGACGTGTGCTTGACATGAATACATGTGTTACAAGTTAGCAACCTAAGCAAGAACTTAAGGGTAAGAACTATTATAATTATTTGTGCAAAAACAAATGTTATGTTCGGAAAAAAATATCAGCAAAAAAGAAAACACGAGTTTGACTGATATAAAATCATATAAGAATGGGAGGAAATGGTATGCCTTAAATCATGGCAGCCCAACCAAGATTGTCTCTTTGAAATTGTGTGGGTAGAAGGCCTAGTAAACAAAGGCAAAGAAGCAATGATGTGACAACATGAACTATAAATGATTGCCAGAATGATTTCTGCAAATGAAAGTTGTTTATTAATCCAAAGTCCTGTGTGGAGATAAATGTGGTTTTCGCCAGCTCCCCGCATTTTATTATCTTATGATCAAAAGGAATCTCAACTGACCATCAGGATCATTCCGACCTTTGTACTCTGGTATAGTATTTTTGGGGTATGAATGTGGAGTGAAGAAGGTTTGTTTTGTAATCAATAAAGAGCATTTAGAGTATTATATACCAACACTGTGTCTGGTATCTGCTTGCTCCCCATCCCATAGGGCAGTGTTCTTCATTGCAAGGCCCACAAGTAAGTGGCGGCTCCCATCGACCCTTACTGCAGCTCCCTGTCGATCACCATCTCCAGTGCACCTGGAATCCTGGGGGCAGCAGAGGTCTCTGCGCGCTGCTCCTGCCTGCAAGCACCGCCCCCTACATCTCCCATTGGCTGGAAACAGGAAACTGCGGCTAGTGGGAGTTGCGGTGATGGTGCCTGCAGAGAGGGGCAGCATGCAGAGCCAAGTCCCCTGCCCCCACCCGGCCAATGGGAGCTGCAGGAGTGGTGCTTGGGGCAGGGGCAGCGTGCAGAGTGGAGGCCCCGGCAGATCCTATACATAGGAGCCAGAGGGGGGGTCTTGGCTACTTCTGGGAGCCGCATGGAGTGGCCCTCTACTCTTCTCCCTGTCTGGAGTGCCGGAGTGGGGAAAGCCCCAGACCCCACTCCCCAGTAGGAGCTTTAGGGCCAGATTAAAATAGCTGGTGGGCTGCATCCGGTCCATGGGCTGTAGTTTGCCCACCCCTGTTCTACAACATCACCAGTATTAGATCCAACAAACTACTTTCAAAGACCATATAGGTTGCAAAGTCAAGTACTCAAAAGTTGGGGAATTCCAGATTTACAGTTTTTTGTGCAACCTTAATGCAATCCTTTTATGCCTATGGATTGTGATACAGCCTTTAATTTTATGATCAAACTAATTTTTTCAACAGGATCCCTGCCTCATTTAATGGACAGGATAGGTAATATTATAAAGGAATGAATCAGAGTCTATAAGACCCCTTCATCATTTGTAGTATAGTAAATGAGGAATAGTACTGCAGAAAGAGAAAGGATGGCCTCATTGCACAGACAAGACAATATTACCTGGTTCTCTCTATCTATTTGAACTAATCCTCACATTTTACTCTGGTCTGCTCACACTTTCCACAGCCTATTCCTCCCCTACTTCAAGAACCCAGACCTTGGACTACATGTAGAGGCCTATCTGAGGCTTGGAGAGAGCATGGAATGAGGGATGGCTTTTAGACAGAAGGCATTTGGGTTAGATCTACACTGGAGAGTCTTCTGCACACTCAGATCTTGAAGGAAAATTTGAGTCTGTGACAGGGTGGGACTCACCATTGCATCCTTGATGGATGTCCCTCAGATCAGCTCTGCTAGCCAGTACACCCTCTTCTGGTGGTGTCTTGCCACCGTCACTTCTGCTCCAGGGACCCACTCACTCCCAGGACTGCATCCTCCTCCTCATGACACAGCCCTCAGACTGCACCACACTCTGTGCTCCCCAACTTCCAGGGGATTGTCACAGTCCCTTAGTCCAGCCACTTCCTCAATGGCAAGGTGGGGACAGAGGTGGGACCCAAGCCTTCCCACTATTCTGGGTCCTGGCAGAGGGACCCTGTAGATGGCCACTGCTTGCAGCACCCACTCCAACTCCTCAATAGATTTCCCTGGGCCACTTCCCTGCAGCCCCAGCACCCTTTTTGCCCTTACTTCAGGGCCTCAACCTGCAGATCCCTGCAGCCCCCAGGAGCTGCCTTTAGTTCCCAGATCTCAGCCAGCAGCACTGCTCTTGCCAGGTGCTTACTGCCTGAAAGGCAGCCAGTCCACCTCCCTCCTCAAGCTCCAGGGAATGACCAAAGCTGCTATGTTCTGCAGCCCTTCTTATGTGGGCCAGCACGGCCCTGACTGGCTGCGACTCACAGCCCCTCTCTGATTGGCTGCCTCCTGTGCAGTCTCTCATGGGCACTATTGACCCCTTAGAGCCCAGTGTGGTGCAGGTGCCCCATCACAGAGTGATAAATTGTTTTATTTTTAAAAAGCTACGCTGACATCTAAATCAAGGAGAGTTGGCTTTACATACAGTATCTCATCTTCAAAAGTTGGCTATCTAGAATCTATAAAGGGATTGGGAAAAATCAAACTACTGAGCAGGATAGTGACATTATTTCTTAGTTCTACACAGAGTTAGTGAAAGCAATGCAATTAAATAACTCTAAAGCTTGTAAAATAGTGGGTTTATAAGATATCACAGATACTAAAATGCAATTTCTCTTTTATAAGGTGTTTTCCATCACACATTCGGTATCTCAAAATATTGTGTAGTAAAGATAACAGTAAACTAAACACATGGAAGCCATGAATGATTGCATTGATAAAGTTTAATTAAGTTATTATAGTGTGGGAAAGTCTTTGAAAACAGCTATGAGACTGTGGATGTTCAGTCATGGATTGAAAAGTAAAACAGATCTTTAATCATGACTCTTTCTCATTCAGTAAAACCAGATATTTTGAGAGGATATTTTACACTCACACACCCTTTCACTTTGTGATTTAGGAAAAAGGATACATTCTGATGATAAATTAATTAAGCCTGTACAATCATAGATAGTGAGTGGATGTGAGGTACGTAAATCACTGTAATGTCTAGAATTTAGACCATTTCCAAAGCCAATACATTTTGTTTGTTTGCTTTTTAAAGATGGATGCCATAGCAGCATTTTATAGGTAAGCAATGCAGACATAAGAGATCTGAAGTAAATTATAAAAGAGAAAGTAAATTCCAACAAATGAAAAAGTAATACAGTAGTCTCTGGCCTAGATAAGATATAACACAGTAACTGTTCTAACATTTGTTAAAGTGAGATATGGAAAGACTCCTGCAATATATTCTAGGAGACACTAGGCTACATTATTAATACAACATCAGAAAAGATAGCTCAGATTAGAAGGTAACTTCCATTTCTCTGCAGACTTACAATTAATCTTCAGGTAATCAGAAAACAATACCTAGAACAGTAATACCATTTGGGGGATGGCAGATGTCAGTGACTAATCATCCACTTTTCATTTGCTCCTCTCCTGGAACTCTAAATTCAGTTTATTTATTTATATATAGTAAAATACCTCAAGGAGATAATAGTTTTGAACCATCAACATTGTGTTGTCAGGCAAGAAGACAGCTTTGTGATATTTTCATTGCAAAAGATAGAAGAAGAAAAGGGGTCTTAATCCCTTAATTCCTGAAATCATTTTTTTAAAAAGATGAGCTCTCCATCAAGATTCAGACTTGGCTCTTGGATGAAGTAGTGGTCTGGGAAGGGTAGCAGGAATAGACCGTGAGGAAAGGGTAGGGACGAAGCAGCCATGAGGATTTGGGAAAGTGGGGTGGAATGTAAACTGAAGAATGTCTGAAGGAGCAGCTAGAAGTCAGGAGAGGTTAGGTGGAGTGAGTGTGTAGCAGGGTTGATGGAATAGGGGCAAGGTTCTGTATTGTTAGGAGGTAGAAGGAGATGGTCTCTTGGAGTAGGAAGTGGTGGGGGACAGAATGGAGCCAGAGCTGCAGGGGAGAGTCATATTCAAACTCAGTCTTCAATAGTCTTTTGAAGATCATCTGGGTAAAATCCTGTGGGTTCCAGGCTTTGTACATTCAAACAGGAGAGAGCTCCACGACAGCTTGACCAAATCTGAGGGATCAGCTTCACACTACTCCTTAGCATCACTGACATATATGTTGGTAGTTGGTCTGGAATCTAAGGAAAAGGTGGTGTTGAGCAGCCATGGGGTGCTCTATGACCATTGCTGATGACAGCACCTGCCTAAAAGCTTAAATTTGGGGCAGGATACAAGCTAGGAGGATTCAACATCTTTGAGGGGAATGACTTGTGTCTCTATTCCTCACAGATATGTTTATGTTTACATCAAAGACTATTTTAATTCTAAAGATTCCTGTGACAGGGTAGAAAAATGTTCCACTAGCTCCTGTGCATGAGGAATAATAACCTCATTGGGGGTGGGATAATAAAGGTAGAGGGGAAGTGGGTGTGGCACCTACTTCCTAGTGGACGGGATGTGTCCTTCCCGCTCTCAGCTGGCTAAGCACTTAACATGATCTCTGGCAATTAGGATCCACTGTTCTGAGTAGTTTGTTTTTGCGTTGAATCCTTTGTTTTAAAATAAAGCCCTGAGAAAAGGGATTTTAACTCTGCTGCTGCTGGGAGCTTTATTTTTCTTTCCTGACCACTGGGAAGTTTGAAAATATAAAAAAAATGGCTTTTAATCTATGAGATTAGATTTTGCCACCATCTTTTATGGAGAAATCCCCATTTACATTGATAGAGATTTGTGCTTAATGACCAATGCCCTGATCCCACAAAGACTTCCACATACACTTAACTTTATGTGCTCAAGTTCCAATGTAGTCAATGTGACTGCTAAAAGTGTGTAAGACTTTCACAAGGTTAGGGTACAATATGATGCAATAGTGTTCTGAAAAAAAGTCCCTCTCATTAAATTTTGAAGCTGCTCCTAACATAAAATTTTCTTCTTTTCTTTTTTGTAGTATCCTCTATTTTGCAGTGTATGTAAAAATACCACCATTGATGTCATTTAAAAAAAAACCAACTGTGACCAGTGTTATTTAAATTTGTCATGCTTGTCTGTTATAAAGCCAAATCCTGGTCTCTGTTAATGGTAGTAGTCCACAACCACTCTAGTGTAGAAGTTGGCCCTAAGAATAGAAAATACCATAGTAAAAAGTCACACAATGAGGTGCTGTAAATGTTGAAATTTTTAGCAATTACAACTGTATTTTATTCGCAGATAAGGCACTATGCTAAAGTGAAAAGGTTGTAAATACATCTTTTTCTTTTCCAAGGAAAATATCTATTACAGGGCCCCTATTGATAACTACTCATTTTTAAAGTATAGCTCTCTGTTGCTAAGTGCAGTAAGAGATAACTGTAATTCTGATGTTCTTTCATTAACAATGTTCTTCCATTTTTGAAGACACAAGATATAGCACCTCCAATACCCTACCCTAAGACATTGGTTCAGAACTGACCCATGCATAATTGTCTCTATAACAACACTCTGAGATGTTAGTGGTAGACTATCACATTTTATTTAATGGTTCTTGTGGTCATCCATAACAAACTGAAATAAATGATGTAACTAGAGCTAGACCATTGTACAGTAGGTTTTGTCCATATTATGAGTGCAGTATGTGTTTCAACTAAGTAGTCTATACAAGTTATCAGTATATTTTATGGCTTTTATCATGAAACAGATAAATCAAAGAAGGAAGGGAAAAGACCCGCTGACATTAGATTTGAAAATGACACAAACAACAGATGCCAGGTGTGTTGTTGTCATAGTAACCACAAGCTGCTGAAATGGAAGAATCTAGCTGATGCAGAATGGAGCTTGAAAGAAACTTGTTTTAAAATTACATCCCAACAACAACATTAAGTAAATGTTAAGGTTACAAAATCAAGAACTTAAATGAGGAAATGCAAGAATTAAGGTGGCCTGCATTACCTTAATTTGCCTCCTCCCTTGTACACATTCATACAGTTTCTAATTACATCCTTTTTTTCTTTTTCTTTTTTTCTACAGGCCCGTCGCTTTACTGAGTGCACAGAATGGCCAGTGCTCGGGGAATTAATTAATTCAGTGAGTGGGGAGTTATTCTTCCTCATACAATGTATGGCCCCAGACCTTATTTAACACACATCATTCTAACCCTGCGCTGAATATAAAAAAATATTGCTTTACTGTGGGAGTGTTTCTTTTCTGTGGACCAGCCAGTGGAGGGAGATGAGAGACACATTTTTGTCAATGGGTTTCACAGTTATCTGTTGACAGCAGAGAAATGCTGATATTCAGGAATGTTGGGTTTTACTCCAGGTTTTGGAGGGAAAGGCTATGCTCTAGTGTTTATACCAGTTATCCCCCCCAGATCCCCCAGCCTTTCCCTGTCCGCCACTGCTCCTGTTCACCCCTGCCCCAGCTCCTGTTCCTCTCCTCCTATCTAACCACCCCTGTCCCACCACATGCTCTTCTCCCCCTCTGCTTGTATCTATCACCCCTGGCTCTGACCCCCTTCTCATCCCTCATCTCTTGTTCCCTCCCTCTTAGCTCCTGTCCATCCATTCCCCCCCACACACTCCTGTCACCCTCCTTCTCTGCCTCCTGCAACTCCCTTCTCCCTCAATTTGTCACTCTGCATTTAAATTAGGTGCTTTCTCCTTCTCCTCCATGCTGCATGTTCCAGGAGAGAGAGTCTCCCTGTCCTCAGTTTCTCTGCCCAGCATGTCTGACAGCTGGGAAGAGCAATTACAGGAAAAGACCTGCAATGGAGCATGGTCAGTCACTCAGGGGGTACAGCACATGCACCATCCACTCCACACTTGCAGACAGACTCTTCAGAGATCTGGCTGCCAGATAACAAAGATCTACTGAGCACATGCAAATTGATATTTTTGCAGCATTATAACTTTGCCAAATTTAAGCAAATATTCATGAGTATAACAAAAAGGCATCCCTGACATGAGGGCCACCCTCCTGCCAAATTTCAAGTCCTTGCTTTGAAGCATGTGGGCCATAAAGCTTTCCAAAGAAAAAGTGGTTAGAAGTTTTTTAATATTGAAAAACAGCATATTTTGTCCTAGCATTGTCCTCAGAAAACAGCTGAAGTGTTTTGGTTGAAATTCCCCTCCAAAAAAATTCAGCCTGGGGCAAATATCCAGCAATGAAAATTGCAGCACAAACAATTAAAATTTGGCAAAGTTATAAGAAACTAAAAACAGGGTCTTATAATGGAAAGTATTGTGAAGTCTTAACTAAAGACAGTGCTACCAGATCTGCCTACAATGACCATCAAGATAACAAAACTTTTATCAGGGATTCTGTTCAGAACAGAATACATTCAATGGAACAGAAGCATGAGCTTTTAAAAAACATTAATATTATAAATATCCATTCAGGCTGGGGGGCTTTCTGTTCACTTCAGTGTGCACTAAGATTAAGAGATTAAGGATTTGCGTATACCAGGATTTTAGGCACCAGTGTAACACCAGTTACTCTACAAATTCTTATTACAGATGCTCTGAACCAATGTAAAAAGTTTCCTGCATAGATGCATTGAAAACTAGAATTCAATTCATTAGTATGGATCACCTTTTTACCACAGAACAGTAAAACTATGGTGCAGTCACTTGGTGTAACTTCATTGGTGGCTAAAACCCCAGTGCAGACAAACCCAATGGCGAAATATTACCAGAAATATGTAGCTGCGACAGCTCTTTGGGTCTTTATTACCTCATCTTTGCTACCTAATCTCTGTAATTTTGCATTTCACCATTTCTCTTGAGGTACTTTTGCAGGACTGGAAGCTCTGGATCGACCTATCTATACCAGGGGTCAGCAACCTTTCAGAAGTGGTGTGCCGAGTCTTCATTTAGTCACTCTAATTTAAGGTTTTGCTTGTCAGTAATACATTTTAATGTTTTTAGAAGGTCTCTTTCTATGTCTATAATATATAACTAAATTATTGTTGCATGTAAATAAGGATTTTAAAATGTTTAAGAAGCTTCATTTAAAATTAAATTAAAATGCAGAGCCCCCCGGACTGGTGGCCAGGACCCGGGCAGTGTGAGTGCCACTGAAAATCAGCTCGCGTGCTGCCTTTGGCATGCGTGCCATAGGTTGC
The DNA here is from genome assembly GCF_009764565.3 of Dermochelys coriacea. NCBI lineage: Eukaryota > Metazoa > Chordata > Testudines > Dermochelyidae > Dermochelys > Dermochelys coriacea. The sequence continues at coordinate 97,562,052 of NC_050069.1, forward strand.
CTACCCCTGATCTATACTGTCCCACAAGTCCCTGCTGCTTCCAAAACCAATCTCATCATTCAGAAATGACTACCCGACCAGATTCTTTGCTGCACTTCCTGAAAGCCTGCCAGGTTTTAAACTACCAATTTGTGCCTTTTAGATTCTGAGCAGATCTGGGGACCAGCATAGCCCTCACTGTAAAACAGAACAGTCCCTTGGGCTAAACTAATTTATAGCAGCTTTGCCTGACTATGGACAGCTCTGCAGCCCAAAACTGCCAGAGTACAAAGCATTTCAGCCACTCCTCCACAGTCTGGCTCCCAATCTTTATTTAAGAGCCGAAGAGAACATATCATTTTTCAAGTGTCAAACCCTTTATGGGTTTGGCTTAACAAATCACATAAGAGGGATGGTCTCTAATTGCAGTGTTGGATGTTGAAAATAACTGCAAGGTTATTAACTAAAATAAAGTACTTTGCATAAGTGTTCAGATTGCATTCTGAATATCAAAACTGATAAGTAAAAGTCACAGAATAATGTTGCCAATAATTTCCATTCAGAAGCATGTCTCCCTTTGAAGCACACAAACAATTATCAATATGTGCAGGTTATCTGCTTTCTGTCATGGTTCATTTGGTTACTTAAAGCTTCTGGCAGCTGGTCATGGATTTGTAACACCGACCGACAGACGATATAGTGCTATAAAATAGTGGGAGATTTCTAGCACATAGCTGATCAGATATACGTTGTGTTTAATACACCGGGGGAGTCTTTAGATTACAATTTTCTTTTAGTAGAAGACAGTAGGTTTTGAAGCTATCTAAATGTGATCAGTTAACTTGCTTATTGACAAAAATTCCACTGAGAAACAATGCAGGTATTTTAAGGCTAATTTTGAAAATAGCAAATGCCAGTGCCAATATGTAGTATTAAAAATACGCTATTATGAAAGCAGAATGAATTTGAACTTGTTTAGCAGATAAAAAAATGGACTGTGATAAGCATCCCTTGAAAACGACCACAAAGACAAACACATGCTGAGAGCATGAAAGCTTTAATGCAAAATAGCTCCCAGGAAGTCTAGCTCCTTTGTAGCAATGGCAAAATTCAAACTAGAGGGAAGGAATTAATGGGAAGAGCAAGAGGCCAGTAATCAGGAATCCTGTGTTCTATTTCAAACTATGCAATTGGATCAGTGACTCCTGGGCATGGATTGTCTTCTCCAGCAGTAAAAGCTACAAGAGAGGGTCACAGAAGAGGGGAAAATCTGCCAGGATCCTCTCATGGTTTTCCCCAAGTTGCCCTTTCCCCATGGAATGAGCTGTAGGCCCACTCCTCAAATCCTGAGCAGGGGAATTCCCTACTGTAAGGGGAGCTTCACAGAAAAGGTAATCCAGACCCAGAATACATTTTTCCATTTAATTATTTCAGGGCAGAATCCAATATGCCTCGCTTTTGGGCCGCTACACAAATCCCTTTCCCTAGTTTACCAGTTGCTGTCCTTTGCTCCTTGGCAGATTCCAGTTGCAGGGTCTTGAGAATTTGGGAGAGATGTTGTTGTGGAGGCAGCTGGGTCTCCTGTCCTCACAGGAAAGGGAGAGCCCCACAGAGGATTTAGGAGTACAGGCTGCTCCTAACTGCTTTGTGCCTCATTTCTCTGATATATGTTATGAAGGCTAATGAATATTTTTAAAATCCTTTGAGATCCTTATATGTAAGATGCTAAACAGGTGCAAAACTTTTCCAGGTACATCTATCTAATACAACTGGTCAGAAAAAAAAATTTCATCCCCTGGGAAATTCCAATGTTTCATAATTGTTTCTGACCTGCATTGTGATGAAAAGTTGAAATTTTTAATGGAACAGAAATGTCAAAACAATGTATTCAGAAACATCATGACATCAAAATGTTGTGTTTCAATAATGGCAAGATGTCATATTAAGTTGAAACAAAGTAAGACTGTTTAAATAAAATATTCATTTTCCATTTCAAATAGTTCCACAAATTTTCCACTGACAATTTCAAAATCAATAAATTCCTTTGAAACATTTCAATATCAGCGATACAACATTTTCTGACTAAACATGTTCCATCAATATTTTCGAGCAGGTCTACTTTCTAATGCAGAATTATATCTATAGATAGACAGGGCTGTATTCATAAACATTTTAAAAGGAAACTAATTTTTAGAGAAAGATGTGTGTGGGCATGTATTGGTTTCATACATTTTAAAACATTCTTTCCAAAAATTGAATGGGCATGGAGAAATAGATAGATCAGTAATTATACAAGGATACAGCAATTATAATACTTAGCACTTATGCAGTACTTTTGTTCAATCTATCTCAAAGCTCTTTCCAAAGCTTGGTAATATTATTTTCAGTTTTACATTGAGGCAGAGAGAGGGGTAGGATTTACCTTAAGTCACACAGCAAGTCAGTGGCAGAGACAGACAGAATGAAAGGTCAAAATAACATCTGCAAACAGCTCCTTTTATACTTCTCAGAGAGAGAGAGAGTCCAGTTGTAGTTTGCTCTTTAGGAGCCCTGAGGAAGCTCTGCGATCTGAACAGAGTTCTCTGTATCCTCAGATTGTGCAGGTTTGGAGACATGTGGCTCCTGCCCAGCTGGTCTAGAGTGCCATGATGTGCTTCCATAGAAGGGCAGCATGAACAGGCAGCTCTAAAAGGTGTCTGTCATGCCTCTCTATTTCCTTGGCCACATGCATTATATCCAGTGGTGAGCTGGAGCCGGTTCACACTGGTTCGTGTGAACCAGGTGTTAAATTTTGAAGCAGTTTTAGAACCAGTTGTTAAAAATTGTTACGGCTCCCTGAGCTCCAGGCTGAAGAGGCTCCCCCAACCCCAACCCCTCCCCAGCCTTCCCCCCTCTCGCAGAGCCTCAGCGTGCCATGCCGCCAGCGCCAGTGCTCTGGACTGCTTCTGGGCAGCTCTGCAGCTCCTGCTGCTTTGAGCGGTATGGTAATAAGTATGATGCTGCAAGCTCCAGCAGGCTGCATGGCATCCATACACGCTGTCCTGAGCAGCATGGTAAAGGGGCTGGGCTGGGGCTGGGAGGAGGGGTTGGATAAGGGGCAGGGAGCAGTTGGAGGGGGCAGAGGTTCTGAGGGGGGGAGTCAGGGGACGGGGAACAGGGGTGGGTTGGGTAGGCATTGGAGTTCTGGCAGTCTGTTGGGGTGGTGGTGGATGGGGTCGGGGCAGTCTGGGGACAGGGAGCGGGGCAAGTTGGTAGGGGGTGGGGTTCTGGGGGGCAGTTAGGGTGGAGGGGTCTCAGGAGGGGGTGGTCAGGGGACAAGGAGCAGGGGGGGTTGTTGGGTTGTGGGTTCTGAGGGGGGCAGTCAGGGGCAGGAGTGGGTGGGGGTCAGATAGGGGGCGGGGACAAGCTGTTTGGGGAGGCACTGCTCAGCTCAGCTCCCGATATAATTTTGCAATCCTGATGTGGCCCTCAGGCCAAAAGATTTGCCCACCCCTAGTTTGGTTTATTATTTTATTAACAGGGGTCACACTTGCCTTGTTCATTATGTAAAAATGTTTTTTTTATTTTTTTTATTAAATATGACTCCCAATGACTCAATGCATTGCCATTTTTTATGGAGAAAGGTACAAAAAATACATACTGTGGCACATCCCTTAAATCAGAACTTTTTATAGGGAACCAGTTGTTAAGATTTTGGCAGCTCATCACTGATTGTATTCCTCTCTTGCAGCTACTCACAAAAAGGATAAGAGCTGATCGGTACTACCATCTGAGGAATTTGGTTAAGATCAACTAACAGAAGCATGTGGTTAGGGATTGAATTCAAGACTTTAAGGTCCTAAAGTGACCTATTACATTTATAGACCTTTCCTTAAATTATACAAGGAAATTTTACACTTTAGTTTCATGGTAAAGGGACATCACACAGTTAAAATCCCTCAGTATTAATTTAACATTTATTTCTAGATTCCTAGCTGCTTTTCCTTAGAGAGTTTACCACTACTCTTCTGGCTGTGATCACTTGATTGCAGAAGTTTAGCAGATGGCCTAGCTTTGCTCTTTCACTTACTTTCTTTACTTCCATGATTGGATTCACATTTACCATTTATTAGAATCATAAAAATATCAGAGTCCTCTGTTTATGCACACAGGCACCAGAAGTCAGTTACCAAAACCAAACTCTCATTGAAATCAGTGGGAGGTTAGCCTGCCATGTCAGCACTACAGGTTTTGATGAACTGTTCTGCCCTATTCTGCAGGGTGGCTTCACTGGCTGATTACCTAGGAAAACCAAAATTCTTTGGTAGACAAGGAAAATCTCTTCAATGGAAGGTTTTTTATATGGCTCCCAGAGATTTCACAGTGAAACCCTTCTGTGAAGATCCTGCATCCTTTCAGCGGAGTTCTCCTGCTCATTCACTTAACCATTTGCAATGGTCTCTGACAGTGGGGATGTACAAGGGGTCTCTGCAGGCAGTCCCTTCTTTGGCTTTCTGAATGTGAGGCAGTTTAGTCTTGGGAATTAAAGTCAGAAAATCAGGGCGTCTGGGTTCTTCTGGAAGTGGCAGTGGTCCAGTGGTTGGAGCTAGACTGGTAATCAGTGCCATACTTCATTCCTGCTCCTTTCAATGATATTGTATGTGACTGTGTAATGAGTCTCTTTCCCTAAGCTCCAGATAATAGAGATAATATTGATCCACCCTGGAGAAGCTGGAACTTCCAACCAAGTTATTAATTTTAGGCTACCCCTCTCTCCAAAGCTAACTACTCGTGCACCTCTGCTGGTCAGTGGATTTTGCATAGAAAGGGCACAGTTCAGCCCAAAAGGTTATATTTATGTACAATCACCCATTCAGATGGAGACCATTCTTGCAGACCTTGCTCAGCTAGAGCTGACACTGACTGATGTCAGAACTTTAGATAAGGGCTGCAGTATCTGGCCCTGGTCTTACAAATTCAGCTCCAAACACACCTCCAAGGTGGAGTAGCAGCTGGTGATACAAACAATTTTAGATCTTGGCTGTCTGCAGAGAAAGGGTTCCAGTTCCTCACTACAGGGTTCTGTGGCGCCCATGTGCAACACTATGGCCCTTGTCATAAGAGCTTTAATGACTAAACCCAGACATTGCTAGGCAGAGTTCTGTGCACTGGGGACGGGGGTTAGCTGAACAACCCCTATGCTCTTACATGAAGCTGTCATCTCCAAGAAACTACTTCCCAAATGCATAAGTTGGATTCTCCAGTAGGCTACCAGCCTTGGTGGACACAAATATGAGAAATCTCCAACAAGGTCCTCAGTTTTCTGCTCCATGGGAGTGATGATTGCTTTCTGGTATGCTAATTCATGGTATGTTGAATTGGAGCATGGCATACCTAAAGACAGTGGTCCAAGCACAGGCCTTAGAACCAGAACAGAGTTGTAATCAAATTCCTCTCTGTGTCTAGGGGAACTCTTTACTGCTCTACCTCTGTTCCTCCATTTAAGTGAGGCTGATTCCAGTCATCTAGTGAGTTCCTACCCAATACCTTCTTGCTGTTCTGCCTCTGGATTCACTGATATCTATGGGACTGCTCAAATGAGTAATGTTGCTCACATAAGTGTTTTTGGGATCAAGACCTAAATAAGGCCATGCTGCAGCAAGGTGCTTAAGCGCATGTCTAACTTTGAAGTCAATGGTACCACTTGTCTGTTTTGAGTTAGGCACGCACTTAAGCATCTTGCTGAATCAGGCCTAAAAGTGACTAACTAAGGAAACAGTAAAACTTACTATATGAAAAAGCCAATATTTTCAGCCTGGGATACCTAAAATTAGACTCCTAAATCAATATATAAGCACCAAAAGTAAAAATGTCTTTATTTTCATTTTATTTTATTTTATTTAAATGTGATGGACATTCACATCTCCCTCTGTCTTTAATGAAAGCCAGACTGGGCCTCTTACTCACCAACTTTAAAATGTATAAGGATGCTCCCTGTCTCTTACAGTTATTTATTAATTCAAGTGGTTGACATTAGTTCAAAGTTACCCACTGTGGCTGTTACATTGAAACATTTTATAATTTATTTTGTTGGTGTCTTTAATTAAAATTTAAATGTCATCAAAAATGAAAGTAAGCTACAAAAGAGAGCCATCAGTTAAATACAGGGTATTGTCAGTGCTTTCAAATGGGATTTTAAAATGCCATTTCATAAAATGTCAAACTCATTTTTAAGGAAGGTATTAATGTCCTGTAAGACTTGAATAATATGCATTTGTAGCTGATTAATGAAACAGGTTCCCTCCACTAACACATACAAAAGGCTAAAGTCACAAAAAGGCTAAAATAAAACTTTTGTAATAGTGAAATACATTTTCTTTATTAAGTTGTTCTGCCACCCAGATGGAAGTCAATTATTTCCAAACTGTTGGAGATTTTGAATGGATCTGGAGATGTAATGAAAGACAGTTTCATAGAGCCTGCCCTTTTATGATTCAAAAACACCACATGGGAAATTGCAAATATCTCAAATAGAATCTAGGTTAAATATATGTTGTATGAAATGTTAACCAGGTATATGTGGTTTTATTCCTGAAGCTTATACTCTTTCCAACCACCATCCATGCTGATTCTTTTTTTCATTTCCAATTTAAATCTTGGCTAGGATTACAAGGACTAAGCCTTAAAACCCAGTCTTCTGGGCCCAGGAGGTATGGTAAGATGTAATACCAATATAAAGTTTACAGAAAAACTAGATATGGCCCAGTCTTGAAAAAAAATGTACATATGAGTAATTTTATTTACATGAGCAATCCCAATTAATTCAGTGGGACTACTCCCATGAATAGGGTTACTCAAACGCTTAAGTGTCTGTACTGATAAGACAGGGTTAGTTTATTCAAAACCTATGGGCTAATTTCTGCCTTCATAAGTGCGCACCATTTCCATTTACTTCAGTGGAAGTAATGTGTATACTACAGTTGAATGTCGGCAGGATTTGGTCAGGATAAATCTAAGTAAACATGTTCACATCAATACCGTCACAGTGATGTAAAATAAATTTAATTGAAATCACAGTTGGTCCCCATGTGTTTAAGTGTCTCCTTCAGTAAAACGCCAGCATTATTATTTCATCTACTGTTCTACTATTCTGGTGAATTTAACACAAAAAGCATGGTTTACACAATGCCTTCTTGACCCATCTGTAGTTTTGATACAGCCAGAAACACTGATCAATCAGTTCTATGACCGGTTTCTTTATAAGTATCAACTTGTGAAGCCCATACCTCTGAAAAAATCATAGTTCAGTAATTACACACATTACAGGAGAACTTTTGTTTGTCTGCTTGGTTTGTTCCTCAATTTGTCTTCATAGTCTACTTGCCATATCAGCTACTTACTTAACATTTCAAGGCAAAATATCATTGTTTCATTCCAGAAAGAACCAAGATAGCAGTTATTTATTGGATGACCAGTCCCAAATCCTTCATAACACCTCAAACCTTATACCTAAAGGATGCTTAGGATTTCTTTGGGTGGCTTGCTGAAAAGCCAAACTTAAACCAAACCCCAAGATGTTAAATAAACTACTTTAAAATTTAAAGCTTTGGCTACTGATTTATATTGTCTGTTTTATGTACTTGTTATTGACTAAACAGAATGTGCTATGTTACCCACAATCAAGTCTCCTAATGGATACTGTCATATGAAAGGCAAAATGAAAATGAGGGCAAGTGACAGGAAGATGCACTGCTGCCCAGGTGTATTCTACAGCAGCTGACAGGACAAATTCTTTAAATCTAGTGACTTTTTGGCTCGCCAACAAAATTATTCTGCAACAGCCATTTGATGTAATGTCAAGGATTCTAAAGACTACAGTCAGAACTTAGTAACTTTTTCCAAAGGCCAATACAGTTTCCAGGCATGGGCTCCAAGCTAGAACATCCAACGTGATCTTCTATCGTGCTAACACTGGTCCAGATTGGGAATGCAAAAATTAATAAATCACCCCTTTCTCTATTAAAAGAGTGTTGGAGAGCTTGAAAATTAACCTTCAGGACAAATATTGCTGGCTGGTACAATTCGAGTTGGAGCTTCAAGTTCAGGCACAGGCATTTTCTGATTCAGCTTCTGAGCTGATCATGTTTTGTTCAATAACCGAGAAGAGACCTGAAATACAATAACTGACAATCACATTAGAGGAAGGAAAATGAGATTGCTGGGGAGGAGTAGGTAGACCTCGGATTACATATTGAGTTTATGTCTAATCTAATTCCTGAGTTACTGGGTTTATGCATAAAAGATGAGTCAGTTTATAGTATATTGAGAAAAGCATTGATACCACTGTCCTTCACTGTTTAACATATCTAAAAGAATGACTTTTGGTTGCTTGGTGGGAGAACTAAGATATGTGTCTATTGTGTATTAGTGCCAGTTCAGCTAACATGGAATATATTTAATGAACTAGTTCTTAATTTCTTTATTTATTTTCTTTTTTGATTGCTTTAAAATGGCTGCATGAGAGTGGGCCCTGGGACTAGATTTAGGGAATGTTTTTTCTGAATGTAAGTGGTCAGTAATATGTTGATTCTTGTGTGTATTAATGTGGTTATGAAATAAAAACCTTAGCAAACCAAGTGTTTTGTTTCCCATGGAACAGTGCTAGCAGATATTTTAAACAAATGCAATAATGTTTTACTTAGAATAGTAGAAGCACTAAATGAACGTAATCTACAACTGCATATAATACATAGTGCAAAATGGAAGATGAATTCAAAAAAATCCTAAAACTCTAATTTCCAACTCACCTCCTCATATCTTTAACCTCCTCATATTTTTTGTACAGTGCAGTTGTATTTAGTAAAGCAAGATTACCTTGCACTAACAAAATAAAACACAGAGTAACTCATTTTGTAAAATCCAGTTAATATTTAATTTCATATACGTCTCCAGTAATTCTCAACCATACAGAACCTATTTTTAAGAAATGGATTTTTTAACAAGATGGTTAAGTCCTGGCATTTGGAAACTCAAATAAGCATTTAAAATGTGCGTAGCCAAGCTATAATGCCTAAGTGCATATCTGATATTCAAAATGGGAAAATGGACATCCTAAGTTGTCTGTGGCTCCCAATCCTGAAAGTCTTTCTCCAACACCCATGCTGTTGAAATTGTGTAGGCAGTTAGGGAAATATTCAGGAGAACTATTTTCAGGATATACAGCTATGATTTTTTTGATCCATTAATCCTTTCCCCTTAACTCAGAGAGTATGGGAAGCTGAAGATATAATTTATGAGCCACGCACTTTATTGCTAGGAAAAATGTAGGCTTATTGTAAAATCTGTTTGCATAGAGAATAACTGTACTTCTGAACTCATGATTATGCCAGAGCTCCCACCTTCCTTTTAAAAAATAAGTGCCCAGAAAACTAGGTTTTTATCTCACTTTCCCACAATTAAGATTCTATAGGTATAAACGCTCACAGCTATTTGGTAACTGCTGGCAAAGACTAATTTTAATGGAAACCATTGTGTGCTATGGGGCATGCCTCAGCCTACAGACAATGTTATTTTATCAAAAGATTACATGAAAACATTGTAGTACATTTCACTTAAATCTTCTCCTAAGCATTCTTTCAACTGCTGAGCACATCAAGATGGACATAACTTTCAAATCCCTGACAATTTAAGAATGTTGTTGAAAAGGACATCATGCACATCATCTTTGATTTGTTTTAGTTCACATGCTGGGGGTTCCTGGATTTCAGGCTGAGGTGCCTGGGATGGGGGGCGTGAAGGGGGTAGGATTGGATGATCATGAGCCCCAAAAATATTTGAAGTGAATCTCAGCCAAACCAAGCACATGGTGGAGGCCGGGCAGAAATACTCTTTTGTGTGGTTTGCACTGTGCCAGCAACTGAGGTGGCATATTAGCAGCAGGAATTAAATTTAGGACCTCTTATTCTAAAAGCATACATCTCTACTTGGATGTCCAGTCAAGGAAAAAAGAAGGGGAAAAAACCCACTGTTATCACCCTTGTAGTAATGTGCTTCTGGAAACAATTTAATGCTGCAATAACAACTACTACAACAGTGATAGACAAAAAATAGTGACTAGAGGTTCTATTGTATTTTCTGCTTTATACAAATTTCTGCATGAAAAGATCACAATGTTATTGCATCTGGGTACACTTGAAAGGAGTTGGGCCATTCACACTAGAAAGTAGGTATATACCCAAGAGAACTGCAGAGTGAGAGAGAGTTTTATATTAGGGTGAATAATTAGGTCAGAAGTCTTAATGTACACGTAAGTAGACACAATACAGCACCATGCTTTAAAGCACTGACATACCCAGGACAATAATACTGTAGTAGCCCTTTAAATCATTTCAATTTTAATATTGTTATCTTAATATTTTCAATTTTCTTTAGGAATTCATGGTTATTTTAGGTTTCAGAGTAGCAGCTGTGTTAATCTGTATCCGCAAAAAGAAAAGGAGTACTTGTGGCACCTTAGAGACTAACAAATTTATTTGAGCATAAGCTTTCGTGAGCTACAGTTCACTTCATCGGATGCATGCATACACAGACCTCAGTGGTTCAGGAGCCAAATTAGCAATCAACATAAACCTAAAAGAGCCCCAGTAGTGTGAATTCATTGTTTCATTTACTATAGTACTATAGATTCATATTTAAATACTATGATGGGAAATATTTAGTTTTATATATATAGGACAGCAAAATGACTGACCAACTATTATTATCGTATCAGCTACAATTGGTTAACAACATAGAAAAAGCATCCTGATTGGTTAATAATTAAATCAAACAGAGTTTTAATATCATGTGCTGCAAAGAGCCACAGGAGACACATTAAAGAAGCACTTGTGGCTCACAAATCTCAATCTGATTATCACTGCTCTCGTCTGATAGCCTGCATAACAAAGACCATGAAATTCCTCTATTTAGCCAAATAACTTCAAATTAATCTACAGCACGTCTTCTAGAAGGACATTTGTATACTAAGGATAGGAAAGGTAGGAAATATCAGTGTCAATATTATCTAGCTTATCAAACCAAAAATAAAAAGTTTTCTCTAGAATATTTTAGAAACAAACATTACAGGTGTGATTCGCCTCTCACATATACTGGTGTAAATCAGGAGTGACTCAGCTGAAGTCAACAGAGTTACATGGGTCAGTCGGTCCTAAGAGATAGGTGAGCGCCGTTCCGAAGGGTGATATAGACAGCAGGACGGTGGCCATGGAAGTTGGAATCCGCTAAGGAGTGTGTAACAACTCACCTGCCGAATCAACTAGCCCTGAAAATGGATGGCGCTGGAGCGTCGGGCCCATACCCGGCCGTCGCCGGCAATGAGAGCCGCGGGGGCTACGCCGCGACGAGTAGGAGGGCCGCTGCGGTGCGCCTTGAAGCCTAGGGCGCGGGCCCGGGTGGAGCCGCCGCAGGTGCAGATCTTGGTGGTAGTAGCAAATATTCAAACGAGTGGTATAAAAGGATTGAAAGAGAGAGAAGAATTAGGCACTGTGGGCCCAAATCTGCATGCCTGAATGAGAGTTTTGTTTGAGTGAGCCGTGAAGGATAGCTCCTAGGAAAACCATAAGAAACCAAAATATTAACTACTTAGTATTAGAACTGGTATGGAATTTTTTGATTAGCAATTTTTCACCAGAAAATGCCAATTTTTCAAAATCAAAACTTTTTGCTGGTCTGTAGCATTTTGACAAAAAGTGTTTATCAAGTTCAGGATGGAATTTCTGGTCAAAAAATCAGAGAGTAGGGAATGTGAGAGACCCATTCCAGAATAGCCAATAGGCTGTTAGTCAAAGTGCTCATCGAAGATGTGAAAGACCCAGATTCAAGTCTTTGGAATGAATCAGGCAGAGTAGGGACCTGACTCTGGGTCTCCCACTTCCCAAGTGAGTGCCTTAGCCATTCTAGGGTGGGCATATCTCTCTATGTTCTCTCTCATTTTTTCCAAAACGTCTCAATTTTATCCTAATTCAGAACAAGATTTTTCTTCTCCAAGTGTTTCATGGGAAGGAAATTATTAATTATACACCTGCGACTGAGTATACCTCTGCCACTCCTTTGTGGCCCCTCAGGGCACAACTCACCCAGGTGAGGTCTCCACTGTTAGGTAACGGTCTCTTGCAAAATCCAAGGTAGCAGTGTTTTGGCCCTCCAGCCAAGGCACACTTCAGTCCTCCTGCTTCCAGGGTGTTAAGAAATAAATAAATCAGGACCAAACCCCCACAATTCAGTCCAAAAAATCTTCAGTGGGACACCACCCTTCTTTTCAGGGCTTACTTCCAAATGGTCCATACTTCAACCCAATCCCTCAGGGTCTTGTCATTCCTTATAGCTGTTGAGGGTTCAACTGACCAACAATTTAGTTCAATCTCTGTGATGCATACAGGATTCTCTTACATCAGAAGTGAAGCTCTGCTCTGCAATGTAGGCATCCCAAACTAGGCTAGGTCTCCTCCCTTTAACTTCCCTCTCCGAGTCTGACATTTGCTGCAAGTGTTGCAGAATGGGGCCAACTGAGTCCACAGGCTCTCATTAACCTCAAGAATGTCTAGGGCCTACCTACCTCAGCACAACACCATGCATAAAAAAAATTCCAAGCCAAATTATTTCTATTCAGATGGAACACCTACTATTCACCATATCACTCAACAGTATACCAGACAGCATTCAGATATTATGGCACTTTCCGTCTCTGAAGTATAGGTTTGGGTTTGTTTATTTTTCTAAGACAGTTCTTTAAAAAAACACTTAAAATTTGTTCTTAATATAGTCAATCCTTCTTCATTTACAGAATAATGTATGTTCTTCTACTTGAGCAAGTAAACATACTATATTTTCAACATGGGAAAAAATTGAGAAATTTATTTCATTTGGGCATTTCAAAACCTAAACACATTAGAATTTAATAATCAACATGGATTTCATATCATGCTGAGCCTATTGATTTTTCTCCCTTCCATTCTATTCATATTTTACTCATGCAAAGGCATTGAAACCTCTGGAGAAAAATCAGTTACCCTTCCTCCCACATGACAGCAAAATCTGGGCTGAAATATAATGGAGCAGAGACAGCACTTTAATTGGATCCTCTTGGGGGTCCCTTACTTTTCAAGCAATTATAGATGGTTGTAATCACAGATCTAAGCTGAACAGCATCTGCTTCATGTGTAACAATCCACTGTAAAGAGAGAACTGCAGGCTAGGTTTGTTGAAGGTGTGGTTTCACTTTAGCACTGTATATTGTGGAATCTATGAAACAATGAAATAATATTACAGTTCTGTTTCCATGGCTATAATGTTATGGTCTGCATATTAGTTTCTCTGCAAATAAACTTAATAAGAATATTTTTATCAGCATATATTTCTGTTCAATTCCTTCCTTTATCATCTGTGTTCTTTTGTACTCACTTGAGAAATCAGAATTTCAGAGGAGTCAGAGGCTGTATGATGTCACAGTTCTGGCATGGTCTCTTGGGAATGGTGGGCAGCAGTTTAATAACCATCTCTATTTTTCCCTCTTTTCAAGAAAATAAAGTTTTATTTTAACTCACATTTAAAAAAAAAGTTTGAATTTTGAAATGCTCCAAGGACATACTAAATTTTAATTGTCTCACTCCACAATCTCTACACCAATGGAATGGTACAGAACATCTTACACAGCTAATAACTTTTACTTTAATAATTGCTAGACATTAAGGACCAGATTTTCAAAAGACCTCAACACCACAACCAGGGACAGATTTTCAAAAGCACCCAGCTTTTAGGCACCAAAATAGGTGGCCAGAAATTGCATTTTGAGGTCTTATGAAAATCTGAGCATACATATTAGAGTTATAGTTGCTGGGTGCTGAGCTCTTGAAAACTGGGCTCCAAGGGCCCAAATCTGCCAATATGAGGTAAATGTGAAATAATAAATAGCCTTGTATTATTCATGCAGTACAAGATAAGGGAGGTTCAGAATCATTGCTCTAGCTGAGCTGTGTGAAAGGCAATGTGAAAACACCTTCTGCTCTCCCAATCCCAAAGTCACTAAGCACCATAACATAGAGCAGCCTGCAGACTGCTTTGTTTAATGCCTGGCTTCCCACACATACCAGATACCAGTCAGATACAGGGGCGCCTCTTTTCTTCTGTAAAAGCAGTGAGGGCTGAGAGGGGAATGACATAGGAGCCACTGCATAAACCCTATAACATCAGAGGATTCACACTGGGATAAGTGCAAAACAGACAATGGACAAGACAATCAGGCTCAGACTCTTTTACAAGTGGCATGGAATTATTTTCAGTATTTTATTTAAGAGAGAATGTATGAAAATTGGACGGGGGAGGAATTATGGCAGAAATAAAAGAAAATAGTTGATCAAACATGAGATAAACAAGCTGCTGTGATAATCTAGAGCCACATTCTAAAGACTCTCACACTAGTCTATGGGGTGTTGTAATCTCTAAATGACCTTCTAATAAAAGACTCCTTCCATTCCCTTGTCCAGTCTGTAGATGAGTACTTAAATAAGCACTATATTCACTCAGATTCTAAATGACATCTTTGTACTTTAAGTATGCCATTGGTAACATACATTTCCCCCATTTTTTCTGTCCAAGATAAACTATTTCATAGCTTGATTTATTAAACTGAAAATAAAGGGACTGATTCTGCATTGCTCACCTTGGGTGTAAATTGGGAGTAACTCCACTGAAGCTAGTGAAGTTGCAGTAGTATAAAATTGGCGTGAGTGTGAGGAGAATCAGGAGTACTTCCCAGTTTTTCCTTCACGCATTCTGGTATTTTTTTTTAATTGCAACTTCATTTCATAAAAAAAATGCTTGATTTGGAATATAGTGCAATACAACGATTCTAAAAATTATTTTAATACATTTGATAAGAGCACATGTAACCTACTGCTGAGTCTGTGTTACAGATTGTAAGGGAACACTAAACTGTATTATACTCTTCAGCCATTAGATGCCACTGAGTGTAAAATATCTTATTTAAGGTAAATTCAGCTATACCTGGCAGAACATTAAAGAATTTTATGGTGAATAAATCCGGTGTGTATAAGCAAGCTCTGTAGCCAGCCCATATCTGGTACAGGAGTACAAGACATGGTGTCAGGAGTAAACTAAGAACAGAAACAGCAATAAAGGTTGCAGTCAGAAGGAACAAAACAACAAAGATTGATGGATCTCATCAACATTTTACTCTTCAATGCGCCAGATAACTTCAGCTTTGACAAACCTTCCCAACAGACAGACTGGAAGAAGTAGTTTGCAAGATTTTGAATGCAAACAAACTCCACAAAGAAACTGTAGCTATAAAGGTATCTTCTTTCATTTATACTATGGGAAAGCAGGCAGAGCATATGTTTAAATCCACTGACTTTTCTGAACAGCAACAAAGCTGACTCTGAAAGGTTTATATATATCAGAGAAATGTGGCTTATGAAAAAGCATGTTTTCACCGGAGAATTCAAGAGCCAGGGGATGCTGAATATTTTATGAGAGTTCTGCATAATTTGACTGAGAATTGTGATTTGGGGAATGCAAAATATGAAAATATCAGAGACGAGGTGGTTATTGGGATAACACAGAAAAACCTTCCACAGCAGCTACGATTGAAGAGAAATTTGACTCTAGCCACAGCTACTCAAATAGCAAAGCAGTCTGAAATGGTGAAACAGGAGAACCTAGAAAACTTGAAAAACCTGAAACTAGCTTAGAAACTAAACAGATACTGGAGTGTTACCATCAACAACCCGTACAGCAAGAGAGAATTCTCAAGCTAACAGGGTCTAATTCCTGCCCACATGCACAAGGCATGGAAAAAGCTATATCCCAGGGGATGATGCATGTGCAGCCCTTGGCACGTAGTATAATAAATACATAAAATATGGACATGTTGCGGCTGTTTGCTGCACCAAAGCAGTCAGGGAGTTGACTCGTATTACAATCAAGAGCCATTGTTTGTGGGAACTAATCACTTGGGATGACACAGAACCTGCCTGTAGAGTGAAACTGAATATTCAAGGCGACTATTGACTTTAAAATTGATTCAGGACATGATATCACAGTCATCTCAGAAGGAGCTTACCATCACTTTCAACCCCTTCCAAAGCTGAAGTCACCTGACACAGCTCTGACTAGAGTTCAAAACAGAAAAATCTTATAAAGACAAAAGCTATACATTCAGAGTGTATGTGATCAAAGTACCACAGACCAACAGCCTTCTCAGCCACAGCATGGCAGTAATGATTGTGCTAATGGGAAAGGTGGAAGAACTCAATGGAATATTTGGTGATATCGGACTTTTGGAATGAGATCTAGTACAAATAATCTTAAAACAATGCTGAACCATATAATGTACATAGATTTTGCAGGATTTCTATACCATTACTTCATAAAGTGGAAACTGACTTAAAGAGAATGGAATGGATTGACATAATCAAGAAAATCTGAGTCAATAGCATGGTGTGCCCCAATAGTACCAGTGATAAACAAATATGGAAAAATACAGATCTGTGTGGATCTTGAAAGACTTAATGAAAGAGCTGTGAGAGAAAAGTATATCCTTCCAACACTGAGTGACTTCCTCCCCAAAGAGAAAAGAGCTACAGTATTCTCCAAGCTGGATGCCTTGAGCAGATCCTAGCAAATCCCTTTAGCCAAATAAAGTGATAAACTGACTACATTTCTCACTCCCTTTAGGAGATTTTTCTTTTGAAGATTACCTTTTGGGATTAACCAGTGCATCTGAAATTTTCCAAAGAGAGATGGCAGAATTCTTTACAATCACAAATGGAGTTGTAGTTCTCCTGGCTGACATTCTGATATATGGATCTTTGATGGAAGAACACAAAAAAACCCTCAACCCTCCTAAGCCTAATCAGTCAGTCTGGATTGAAGTTAAATAAGGAAAAATGCTTTTTCTGCCTCCCCCAAAATGAGTTTTTGGGAGAGATGATAAACAAAGATGGAATCAGTCCTAGCCCTGAGAAAGTAAAAACATTTTGAGAATTGAATGCACCAACTAATGTACCAGAACAGAGACATATACTAGAAAAGGTAAATTATCTTGGTTGATACCTACATGACTACAGTATCAAATCCGCTGAGTGAACCCCAACACATCTTGGCTTTGGGGACCAAAATCAATACATTGACTTCAAACAGGTAAAAGAAATGAGATCTCAACAGCTCCAGTTCTCAAGTACTATGATGTGAACAAACACACAATGATCAGTGCAGCTTCAAGCAGCTATGGCCTAGGCATATTGTTGCAACAACCTGGCTCTGAGTAGAAGCTAGTTGCATTTTGCTCTCACCCACTAACAGAAGCAGAAACATGACATGCACAGATGGAAAAGGAGTGCCTGGCAAGTGTATGGGCATATGAGAACTTTTATAGATATCTGTGTGGATTGGATTCATTTACACTGATAACAGGCCACAAACTACTTATTATCCCAGTGGAAAATGCCTGGATCAAGCACTACTGAGATGCCAACGTCTGCGGCTACAGTTAATGCTATTTAATGCAATTGTTAAATACATTCCTGGAAAAAATCTGGTAGTAATAGACACTCTGTCATAGAGCCCTGCATTGCACTCAACTACTTAAGAGATCAAAGATGACATATGAATGCACATAATGCAGTGCACACATTCAGACCAGCATCAGAAAAGACACTACTTCACCTACAAAAACCTCAAAAGACACACAACTTCAGGAAATTCTACGTTATATTAGGAGCAGCTGGCCAAAGTATCTAAAGGATACTAAGGAAGTGACAAGAGACTACTTTGTGGTGCGTGGACAATAAAGAGAGTCAAATGGACTCATGATTAAAGGGAATTCCATCGTAATTCCAAATGAAATGAGAGGAGAGATCCTAAACCTCATCCATGAAGGATATCAAGGATTAACTAAATGCTGTGAAAGGGCATTTGTTTTTGGGATTAGATTTTGTGAATTTTATGACATTTTGCTTGAGAAAATCATCTCAAGGATGCTCTCCCTAGCAGGAAGTATAAGCCCATGAACTCTAGTAAGCAAGTATGCAAAGAAGAAAGGAAGTAGCTAGAAACTCAGGTTATAATTCTGTTTGGATTCTCATACAAGCATAGTGGCAACTGAATAACACGATTGCTACCAGAGCCCATTCCTGAGTGTCTTTGTCTGGCTGAATGTGTCTGGATTGAATACCAATGAGAATATGCTGGGGAGCCAAATACCAGGCCTCTAACTTGCAAGGTGAACCATAAATGTAACAGCCCACAGATGAATGACTCTCTCATTTCTATCTCCTGTTCAGATGGGCAACAGGAAAGGTTTTAAAAATTAAACCTATCCAATACCTGTTAATTTCATATTTTCTGTTTAATTATCTATAAAAACATAATTCACTTAAAGCTGTAACTGTTACATAATTTAAAATAAAAATGCAGTCCTTATGTTTCAAATGTTATTCCATGGCAGACTCCCTCTGCTGCCAACTTCTGATAGTTTGAATTTTATATCTCACTGAGCTTCACTAGAAAGAAATACAGTTAGGGTTTTTTTCATTAAAACTAATTTTTTATACCACTAGCATTTGCAGTGCAGTTAAATATTTAAATCTGCTGCTTGTCTGATCTCAGTTATTAAAGATGCAAGAGACAATCTTTAACCCTTTAAAGGTATCTTATGTTGGATGAAATAAAGAATTTCAGAGAGAGCATTTAAACCTGGGATGCCCAGCCACTAACTGCTAATTGCCAGCACATTGCTAATAATTTCCAGCATTTAGATCACATGAATGCCGTGGTGTATCCATATCAATTGTTTCTCACCAGCAAATTTCAACCTCATTGAAAAGGAAAGGAATGTTTCATTTTTCATTTTGAAATGTATTTTTGTTATAATTATAAAATAACATTTAAAAAATCAAAATTGGTATAAAACATTTTGATTTTAACTAAACAAACATTTTGATTGATCCAAAAAGTGTTTTATTAATTTTGTTTAGTGGAAAAATTAGAAATATTTTGGTTTTATTTCAGTTCATAACGAATATCAATTTAAAATTCCAAATTTCCAGCAGCTCCACTGATTAGAGCTGTGGGACAGAGGGGGTAGGAACGCTAATGACTATGTGACAGGGTATACCAGAGCTTCGAGGATTCCTGCTGGAGGCCCCACTGCTCTTCTGTGCCCACCCCAGGAAACAGTTTTCTGTGAGGAAAAGATGAGAGAGTATTAGACCCCCAGGCTTGCCTAAAGAGCCATCACATGAGCAGCCAGTTTTTGGAACCATTGATATCTGGTCCTCCAGCAGCTAGAAGGGCCGGAGACAAGCAACAGCCAGTCAAGGCCCAGCAGGTCAAAATAAAAGGAGTTGCCTGCTGTTACTAAAGGCAGTTCCTGGCTGGAGCCAGTAGAGTGAAGAGGGAAGCTCACCCATCTACTGCCAGAGGAACCAGGCCAGGGCCCATTGCGCACCACAATCAGTGGCAGGAGAATCTCTCTCAGAAATTTGAGATATTATTTTGTTTATAATTACCCCGAAGGAACTGCTTCTATTTTGAGTTTGTTATATCTCAGAAGGGGTTTTGAAATGTGTGACCTGGCTGGAGGGTCAAGCCACAGAAGACCCACAGGCACAAACTAACAGCCTGCAGTGGGTCCTGGTAGCCAAAGAGAATGGCAGGATTGCATCTGGATGGCAAGAGGGTGCTCAAGAGCTGAGTGCAACTCACCATGTTCACACACACAGTGATCAAACTTACTTTGCAAGCAAGCAAAAACAAATTACAAAAAAATTCCTATTTCTCCAACTTGCCACCATCACCATTTTCTAACAGGGGAGGGGGGGCAATAAAAGCCATCAAAGGCAAACCAGATAGTCATTGATGCTACTGAACTTTTAAGGCATTGCTCCCCAAGAGAATTAAGGACCCAGTTCTCTAAGGTGCCAAGCACTTTGTGAGAGGTCTTGAGCATATTCAGCTCTCATGGATGTGGAAATTGAGGACACCCACCAGAAGAGGCTCTGCACCATATAGGATTGGACCTTTTATCATAGAACTTGAATGGTTATTAATGTGAATCATCTGGCTAAATCCTTCTTGCAAAAAATAGATTTAAAGTAAAGTGTTATTCAGCTACTGTATCATAACCCTGGGTGAGGGAAGGCACAAGGGATGGGAAAGGTAATACAGAAAATGTCATGTCTAGTTCACAGGTTCAAGTCCAGTCTAGGCTGTTATTGAGAATGGTATTACTATTTGACAGTTGTTCAGGAGCTATCTGAAATTAATGTAATTTCCATCAGATAGGTATCAGTTAACAAATACCACCACCTCATTTGGGTTCTAATTCAGCAAAGTATTTAATCCCATCCTTGTTCAGAAAAAAACTTAAGCACATGATTCAAGATACTCATGAGCTTAAGTATTTTTCTGAATAGGGAAGGACTGCTGAATGAAGGCCTTATTGCTAATCAACAACTGTCTCAGCACAGAGGTCAAGGACTGAATGGCATCAGAACTGGATTCACCACTTGAAGTAGTTTCTCTAGACCAATGACTATTTTTGAGAATGAATTATCATTTCACACAATGGGAGGTCCCTGCAGGGAGGGGGAACCACATTAGCAGAACACTGATACAGTGTAGGCCAAGTTCCCAGATAAGCTGATATTAATGAAACAAAGTATTACTAGGTAAAAATTGTTAAATCTGTTTTCTTTCATAATTTGGACAGGCTGACTCTGAAAATGATGTTTACCAAGCTGAATTTTGAGCTTAGAATCATAGAAATATAATGCTGGATGGGACATTGATAAGGCATCTTGTCCAGCCCCCTGCATTCAGGCAGGACTAAGTTATATAGGCCATCACTGATAGGTGTTTATTTAATCTGTTTTTAAAAGCCTTCAGGGGCTGAGATTTCACAACCTTCTTAGGTAATTTATTCTAACACTTAACTACCCTTATGGTTAGGAAGTTTTTCCTAGTGTCAAACTTTACAGCAATTTAAGCCCATTACTACTTCTCCTGTCCTTGATGCTTAAGGAAAAGAATTTATCATCCTCCTCATAATAACAACCTTTTATGTACTTAAAGACTATTATTGTGTCCCACCTCAGACTTTGCTTACACTTTTTTTTACTTAAAGGCAAGTTTAAAAAAAGAAAGAAAATGGCTACCATTTGTAACGTAGAACTCTTCTTTACTTTCTATTTATTTTTTTTAAGTATGGAAAATATTCTTAATTTGGAATACAGTGCTATCATCAAATGCAGGGAAAGACCTCTGTTGAAGATCATACTCTCTGCTTCCTCTGATCACATGATGATATGCATTTGAATTTTGTTGTTTTTTTCAGTAAGGACAACATTTAAGATTAAGTAAACAAATTACTTTTCGGAGGGGGGCGTTATATGTGAAATATGCATTGCTATGCATTACACAAAGTATCACACACAACATAGTATGATATAGTTTATTTCCATAAATTCCCCTCTTTCAAAAATATAAATTATTAGCCCTAACCCCTAACATAAACTGACTTTTGCTTTCTCATAAAGCTGAGTATTGATTTGGATACTAATGCCATGGCATAAGCTACATACTGGAAAATATTTATTATTTATTCAGTATTCATGAAGAAGTTAGTTATATTTGTCAGGTATTCCATAAATAAAACATGGAGGCAGTCTTGAACCTAAAGCACTTCTAAACAATATCTTATAAACAATGTCTTATTTGCCAAGTGAAAAAATACATTGGTTTTGCTTCCAGTGAACAGAGATTGACTACAATATGAGAAGTAACCAACTGAAGACAGGAACTCTGTGATTTCCAATATAAGGATGCAATCGATTGAAGAGCTCTTAGAATTCTATCACTACTTTGGCAGAAAAACTGTTATGCCATGTACGTAGAAGATAATATTAGCAGCCTTCGTAAATCCATTGAAGCTATTTCTTCACCCAGTAAGGGTGATCTGCAAACCCAATCTTGAGTTGTGATTACCAAAACCTTGACAGTGCTTTAGAGTAAGGTCTCCCCAGTGAAGTTGAGTCTTTGCATTTTCTGCTGGGATGAAAGTTCCAAAGAAAAACTTTTTGTAAACAACATTCAAAATGAACAAACAAATACTTGAAGCAGGAGAGTATAAACATGAGACGTATACATGTAGCTCGTGTAAGTGACTCTTAAAAGGGAAATACCACCTAACTGCTAGAAGCATTTCTTCAGGAAAAAAACAAAAAAAACTAAGCATGAAACCATTCAGAGTGGTACTGACTTGGCAATGGTCTGGCCTAGAAATGAGTCAAAACGTGCTGAAAAAGGCTGTGTTTTGGAACTTTTATGGGTATGAATTTGAATGAAGCTGGTGGAACAGTCCTGCACTCATTTGTAAGGCATATGGCAACCTTCAAAGAAAAATGTATTCTGCATCTTGGTGGTGCTTAGAAGTTCATTGTCTTACATGATCAATCTGCTTTCGGGAGACAAATATTATTAGTGCCTGTCAAATTCCATCACCCCCTTTCTCTAATTATTATACAGGAGAAGAAAAATTATTATTCCAATTTACAAGACCGAGCTGGAAGATGTATTTCTGTCAATGGTACATGTAGCACTGAAATTATGCTTCTTCATCCTGGATATGATGGGCTATATGTCAATGAGGAAGAGATATTAGCCTGTGGGTCAGGAAAGTATACATGTTTTTACAACTCCTCCTGGGTACCCAGTCTGTTCTTGAAGTAGGGGAACTTGAAGAAGGTGATGAAGAAGACACAGAAGATAATGTTGTAGAAGTATGTGAAGATAAGAAACAGTAATCAAATAAACAGTCGAGTGTTAAGTATTGCACAAGATTTCATCTAAGTGTAGATGGAGATAAGAAGTGGAGACCCAAACATGCTGAGCTTGGAAGCACCTTCACCAGCCCAGATGATCAAAAAACTTGTCCAGATGTTTCACAGTGCTGGGCACTGTATCAGCTACAAGGACATGCTTCAAGTTGACACAGCACTGCTCTAGAGTATGCTGATGAAGACAAATGAGGATGGAACAGTGAACCCATCAAACTTGGTTAAAATTTACCCATTTCACTGCAAAATGAAACCATCATTTCAGCAGAAAAGTTCATCTGCAACATGTACAATATCCCTGATGAGGAGAGTTGCCATTTCACTGCAGATATCATTGATATAAATTAGTGTACACTTGATGGGCAAAACACTTTTCATGCCACACAGTATGCCTGGCAGAGTGAACCCATATCTGATCTGATACTGCAGGGCCTTAAGCCAACAAGTCATGCTACTTTGAATATTCCAGATGCAGTAAACATCATCTTTCCTGCTAATACCAGAGACGGTACAACAGAACAAAATTCAGTGAACATGTCCTGGCAGAATACTTTAATGGATAAATAAAATGATTATCAGCTTTGAAAGAACAAGCACAGAATATGGCATTTTTCCTCAAATGCCAATTTGAAAATCCAAAATCTGGCGGAATACGTTTTAATGAAAAGCACAGTAAAAATAATTCTCCATTAACTGCATAGAGCTACTTGCCTATCATTTATTCCCCTGCTGGTGAAGTTGATACACCAAATGCTGTCATGGAAAGACTTGCACAAGTCACTCACATCTTCAAGAGAAACGTAGTCTTGACTGCGAATCAAACACTTTCCCCTGGTCTGATGGAGCTAAAATGGATTGTATCAAAATATAAAGGTTTCCTGATTGCATGCTTAAAAGGTCTGCACATAACAATGAATTTCCTAAAAGTGCTGGGGCATCATAAACAGGATTCTGGATTGACATGTGTGTGCACTGAAAGAGGAATTTTAGGTAGACAAATGCTAGAGCATGTGATTGCTGGTAAAACTTACACAAAAGACACTAACGTCCATAAGATCACTCTACAGGTAGTGTGCCAACTGTCATTACCACAGCTCCTGAGCTCTCTACAGCAACATGACAAACTCCAAGAAAAGCTCCTCAATTTTTGCAACGTTTGTTGCTGCAGAAGATTACAATAACCTAGTGTCTATTCTTTCATGTGCAAGTTTTCATGATCAGATGGCATCATTTTTGCTGAGCCACATGGACAACCATCTAAATTTCTAGTACTGGTGGCAGTACAAGTTATGGTGTATATTGTCCTACTCTTCACCAGAGCTCAACAGGATAGAATTTGGGAGCTCATCTGTATCCCTTCAAAAGAATGCTTCCATTCTTTCACTAATATGACCACACAAATTATGCTTGATGGGGATCTGTGTATTTGGCAGAAATGAACCTGCTCCCTCTGGTGGTACTTGACAAGTTCCATAGATGCAACTGGATATTGAAGAGTTACAGCTAAAGATTCAATCAAGTAGATCTAGACCACACTCAAAAGAGGCTCAATGCCACTGGCGAAAGAGAAGGAGGAATCATAGGTATCAGGAGAATGGCCTCAGCAGATGGGCTCTGTCATGTAATTGACGTGTCCAGTTTGGAGCTCAGATCAGAAAAATGTCTAATCTTGGACCTGATGACCAAATGATTTGCAATGAATCCATGCCAGAATGAAAGGAGTGTGATCATTCTGATGAAAATAAAGTATTAATGACACTTCAAAGATTCAAATTATTCACTATTGAGCCAGCCTCCAATACATGGCAAAACATTGCAATGAAGTATCTGGCAACAAAAGTGATTGAGGAAGATCTGCCAAATGCAGAAATATTTGGCCAGGAGTAACTGAATACCTTTGTTAAGGAAAGGCTCATGGCACTTAAGGAATAAAGTATATTCTTAAGGAATAAATTCCATGATCCATTAAAAAGGCAAGGGCTCTGACATTTTCCACCCTCTGGTTTTCATTTCCTTTCCAGCAACATAAAGGTAAGATAGTCATAATAAAGGCTGATCATCTCATACTACAGCACATCATTACTGCCTATAATGAAGGAAGGATGGAGGAGCTGCATAAAATAATGCATCATGAGCTAATGTCAGTTCCATATGCCCTTGGTGAGGTAAACAGCCATCTCAGAGTTGGAAATAAGTCTTATGATAGATGTTTTAACTAGAGACATGCCCCGTGTTCCTGAGATAATGTTTGACAGTACATCCTCTCTGGTGACTGATAGCCAAGCACATGTAATAGCACTGGGAAAGCTTCTTGCATGTACAACCTTTGGTGACCTTGCAAACACTTTTGTCGAGTCAGTTCTTCATTCTGGCCAGCATTTCAGCTGGATTGATGTAGTCTTTGACAGGTACAGACAAGATTCCATTAAAGGAATGACATGGCAGGCATGCTACAAGCTTCTAGGCCAATTTGGAAAATAATTGAGGACAGATCTATTCTACTTCCCAAAAGCTAGCCAGACTTCTTGGTTAATAATGAAAATAAGACTGATCTGGCTTGCTTCTTCTCTCAAGAACTCGTAGCCAATGCTCTACAAAACAGTGGTCATATCTGGATAATTAAAAGACAGTACAGCTAGTTCATCCAATTCAATTCTGGATACAAGCAAGCTGCAAGCTAACCATGAAGAGACAGACACCAGGACTGTAATGCACTGCATGCATACAGATGCTGAGTGTGTTCTCAGCACAAGACACTGATCATCTTCTTCTGTTTTTGGCACACAATGACAAAATGCGCTGCAGCAAGTTGTGGATGAAAGTGGAACGTCAAACACATCCCATATGCATTCCCGTCTATACTATTTGAGAGAAGCTTCTGTCTGTATGTCTTCAAGCAGACATAGAAACAATACTCTCCTTCCATGCACTGACAGGCTATGGTACTGTTTCCTATATTGCTGGGAACAGCAAGAGAGCTGCTTGGACAATATTCATAGAGAAATGTGGACTCTTAAACTTGTGGAAGAATGATCTACAAAATGAAACCATCATTTCAGCAGAAAAGTTCATCTGCAACATGTACAATATCCCTGATGAGGAGAGTTGCCACAAAGCACAAGTGATATTGTTCTCCAAGGATCTCTCATCAGAGGCACTGCTCCCAACAAGTAATGCATTGGGCTATCATAGCCAAAGAGCTCACTTTCAAGCATGGTATGGAGGTAGGCAAACTGCAACAATCCCACACTACCCTCCCTAGAATATGGTTTGGACCAAACACAATGGTGAACTAGCACCCAAATTGTTGTCATTAGAAACAAGCCCCAACAGCTGTGTAGAGATTGACACATCTACAGGTAAGGAAGAGTACATATCACAATGCTGTAGCTGCAGAAATGCCACATTGGCATGCATTGGGGCCTGTAAATGCAAGGAGTGTGTCAGCACCTGTAGGAACCATTAAATTGTACTTGTGTAAACAATGTATAGCACATATAGTAACTTTTTTCTGGAACCAAAAAAGTAAAAATGTACTAACTTTTCAAATTCAGCTTGGTAAACTCCCCCCCCCCCCCCAATTCAGCACATTCCCTCAATATGGAAAGTCTCATTTAGTCAACATGTCCAGTGATATTTTCCAATATAAGGGATTGTACTAAATGTTGCTGCTACTCTGAAACCTACTAAATGTTAGTGCTTGGTCACTTTCTGTGTGACGTTCCTGTCAAGAACTCCACAAATATTGCCTCTCCCTTAATGAGTGAAAAACATTAAACAGCCTGGTACATCTTTTGGATCTGTTTGGCAATACATGAATTCCATGTCTGATACTATCAAGCAAAAATTATACCAAGAATATCCTGCATCTATTGCCAAAACAGAATCAGTGGCATCATCTGCTCAGTAACAGAAAGGAGAGCAAATGAGCAGTTAAAAAAAAGACTTTTAAAATCTGTTAGTCCATCTATGAATTTTCCAGTGTCTGTACATTCCTCTGATGTAAATAATGTTAGATATTTACAAGATAATACTGTTGCCCAATATAAATATCATGTACCAGGAGCTGGAAATAAAGGTCAGGATCTTATCCACACTTCTGTACTCTTAGGCCCCAATTCAGGAATGGTATGCATTAAAGCATATGCTTAACTTCAAGCATGTGCTTAGATGCTTTCCTGATTTGGGAAATTTCCTTAGATGATAAACTCTTCAGGGTAGGATCTGCCTTTTATTATGTGTCTGTACATTGTCTAGCACAATGGGACCAACATGTTGGGGGCCTTTGAGTGGAACTGGAATTTAAACAATGTGCCTGATGCAAATACAGAATGATGCAAATACAGAAAGTCCTTTGCAAAACCCTTTATTTCACCTCTGTGTGCTTGTTTCCTGATCTGTAAAATGGGGAAGATGTTATACTTACCCTTTCACAATTATGATGGAATTTGCTTAAGTAATGTTTGTCAAGATCTGGGAAAGAGTATAGTGCCACGCAGTGTGTAGTAAATGCTAAGTATTATATTCATGGAATGTTAAGTATTAAAAATGCACCCCTATCCAGCCACAGAGGTGGGGAAGCTTTGTACATCAGTGACTTTAATGGACATGCTTTACACAATCCATGACATGTGTATATTAGCAATGGAGATATTGAAAATGTAAGTAGGTCAGAGCTAAAATTTGTGGAATGTAAAAGGGATGTTTTTATATGTAAAATACTGTCCTTACCTAAAAGAATAACATAAAAGTGTAATAGAATAATTATTTAAACTTATCTTACCTCATCCTTTTCAGACTTTTTTAATGCTCCAGGTCTGTAATTGTAATATTTTGTTCAGCAGTGTGTATACGGCTTATATCAATCCATGGAATAAACTTTCCTTTAAATTTAAGGAAAGTTTACTCCAAGTTTACTCCATTGGTTAATATATGTGGGAATACTACAGAACACTTACTAGCACAATTATAACTAAACTACATCTCACAAAAGTACATTTTGTGAGGCTTTCTCCTTATGTTTTTGGGGTTGTCTGTTCTCTTACTAGCTATCTTCCAAAATTTATAATACAAAATGGGTGTCTCACTCATTAGTGTGAATTAATGAGATTCTACTTGTATATAAAGTTTGTATGATTCTTAAATCATTAGCAACATATCTTATACTCTCACAAAAGAAAGTTTACACTCCCACAGGGCATGGGGGATACTTCAAAGGAAGCAGCAGCAGCAACTACAAGACAGACAAACACACACACACACACACACACACACATAGAGGACACAGTAGCCGAGCTCTCTCCTAGTTATTATTGTATTTATTGCTAAACTAATGATTAGTCCTGATAAGATGCATAAATCTTAATTATAACAGCTGCTAAAGTACACTCAGGTTAATGAGCATTTTACTGAGCCCTTTCATATAATTCATTTTACAAAGACTAACGAACTCCAGTGAATTAGGCTCTTCACATTCTTGTTGTATGGCAGTCTCTCTCCTAACTTCATACTGGGGTGAGAGTGTAAGAAATATATTCAGAACATGGAAAAATCCCTTGATTTGCCCTGTGTTATGTTATGTTAAAAAACAAAGCATGGAAGTGACTGTCTTTTAATAAAAGATTTAAACTATAGGATTATTGCATTTTGTTGTGAGAGGAAAGCTAGTGTTGCAATTAAGGTGAAAACTGGGAGAAGAATGTTTTCATTTACAAACATATTATTTAGAAACAGTTAAAAGCAAAATACTCCAGAGTATTTCAAACTCATTTGAATAGGAAGTTGTTTTGTCCATTTCATTTGGAAGAGATCCTTTCCTCGCTTCAATCAAAATTGCAGGGAGTGCCTTATTTTGGCAGGCTGCTCCCTCTCCTAAAGGAAAACTCGGTATGAGATAAATAGAGGTGCTAGCATGAAGGTAGATTGCCTGTTGGCATAGAAAGCCTTCAAGTGGGCTCAGGAGAAGGTAAATTCTGTAAACAATTAGCTGTTCTCTGTGCCCCTATGCAATTAACTGTAGGTCATGCCCTAAGCCTCACAGATTCTTCTGGATGAATAAGAGAATCCTCTGAACTAGCTCTTTGTCCCGAGAACTATTTACCCCCATTCCAGCCCACTTTATGGTAGCACAGAATCTCTCTACTTGGACAGATATTTCAGATGACATTGGAGTTTAATTTTTATGAACTGATTAGCTGGATGCTAGGGAAGGGACTGAGATTCTTGCTGATGTTACAGCTGGGGCCCCACAAGAGCCAGACCAGAGAGTTCTACAGAAAAGAGCAGCTGAAAAACAGAAATGGTTGGGAAACAAACTGGAGAAAAATCTGGGTGGGGAGATACTAATGAAATCACTGAGGATCTTTGTAGGTAAACAAGACACAAAAAGTAACGGGGAAGACATTAGCGGTAAAGAGAAGATAAGAAAAGAATCAAGCAAGCAGGGGTAAAGTCATGGGGCTTTAAAGTAAAGAGTGAACTATGTTTTAATTACTATTCAGACCCAGAGAGAAATGACCCATTTCAGTTTGAATTACTCTACTGAGAGAAATTTAGAGTCTGATTCCATTTTATACCAATTTTATTCCCATTAGCATCTCCCGTGTGGTTGTTGTTCCATAATTGTCCACTACAAAGTTTCTTGAACCTTCCTTTTTAATCTCTAGCACCAGCCAGCTAGATGGATCACTGGTCTGATTCAGTACAGAAATCCCTATGTTCTTGATTGTAAACTCTTTGGGTCTTTATGTGTACTTTGTTCAGCATTTGGCATACTAGGACCTTAATCCCAATTGGGGCTTCTAGGTATTAATGAAATATAAATATAACATGCAGAATAAGAACAGAATCTGGTCTTTAGTGTTTATATGTCTTGTGAAGCTTTTTAACATCCTCAGTCCCAAAATTATGCCACCAAATTCCATCCAATCAATTGTAAATGAAGGGATGCCATCCAGGTGGATGGAGACATACTGACAGCAAATGGAAATTTCTGTTAGTCCCACGGGTACCAATGCTGTCAGTACCGAGCCATAGCGGGGGCTCAGCCAAGCTAAGATGACAAGCTAATGCTTAGCTGCTTCAGGAATAAAATGTAGTTTATAACTTAGCATGTTTTTTCCCCTCGGAGTTGAAAGGTAAGTGGTTCTTTATATATATATATATATATATATATATATAAATAAAAGCAATTGCTTTTCAGGCAAATCTTTGTGTATAAATACATTTACGTGTTTAGGAAAACTGAAGGGAAGTATAAGTCTTACAGCAGTGATCCAGGGGATTTTAGGATGTCAAACATGAAAGAGCTTTGCTGAACTCTTATTTTCAGTAAGCCTCTATGTTTGCTTTAGGTCCTTAAAGGAAACTTCAGAGTTCTTTATTATTATTTATTTTTTTTTGTGACAGTACCTCAGAACTCCAGGTCATAGCCCAAGGCTCTGTTGTGCTAGGGATTGTACAACCACAAAACAAAAAGACATTTCCTCCCCCAAAGAACTTACAACTTAATTAAAAAGTACCAAATCCCCAAGTCTTTTCTCAGAGAACGCTCCCGGTGAACTCACTATCTAGTCAATGGGAGCTCAGCTCCTAAAAGGATTTACTCTGTTATTCAGCAGTCAGACCTTAGAAGGTTCAGTGGTATATTTTGTACATGTATGTATGTTTATCCAAATTTATTTATAAGTGTCATCGTATCAAACGCTCTCAGGAGATTTCCAACACCTTCTAGTTTCTCAGCTGTCTAGACCTATCACAAGAATAGTTTCTTTTACTGTATTACTGGACTTTCTCTCCCATTGGCTAAAACCCTTTAAATGCAAAAGTGCACAATTTAAAACAAAAAAGAAAAGCCAGCTAACACTTGAGAACCTCTGCAGCCTTTTTCATTCTGTCTGGTTCAAACAGTGGGAGATGGTTTGGATGTCTGTATTTTTTAATCCAATTTTTTTTCCAATCCCTCATGTATGGCTGCTATTTGTCTTAGTTTTAAGTTATTTGCTTCATCTAAACTTATAAAGTAGTCAGATTCATAAGTAATACAATTCAATAGTATTTGAGTTTCTGACAAGCAATCTGCATCCATTGGTGGCAGCAGCATCTGTTGCCAAACTGTTCAGTGAGATCTCCAGGTTGATTTTTAACTAACAGGTGTTTATTTAATGCAGAATTCATTTTAAAGGTTGTTCTACTGTCAATTGTTATGCTACCAGCAAAGACAAAGATATTTTAGGAATAGAAATCACTCTGGCACTTAATGAGTTATTTCTATCCATAACTGGAAAATGTATTAGGGGTGAAAATCTCCCCTAAGAACACACAGCACAATTGAAGAAGGAAGTTTTCCTACCTGAGTCACAAGAACAAGAAAGGTTTCAGAGTAGCAGCCATGTTAGTCTGTATTTGCAAAAATAAAAGGAGTACTTGTGGCACCTTAGAGACTAAAAAATTTATTTGAGCATAAGCTTTTGTGAGCTACAGCTC
The DNA here is from genome assembly GCF_009764565.3 of Dermochelys coriacea. Lineage (NCBI taxonomy): Eukaryota > Metazoa > Chordata > Testudines > Dermochelyidae > Dermochelys > Dermochelys coriacea. Next base: position 97,593,407 of record NC_050069.1, read on the forward strand.
ACTTCATCGGATGCATTTGGTGGAAAATACAGAGGGGAGATTCATATACACACACAGAGATCATGAAACAATGGGTTTTATCATACACACTGTAAGGAGAGTGATCACTTAAGATGAGCCATCACCAGCAACGGGGGGAGGGGGAAAGGAAGAAAACCTTTCATGGTGACAAGCAAGTACGGCTATTTCCAGCAGTTAACAAGAACATCTGAGGAACTGTGGGGGGTGGTGTGGTGTGGGGGGGAGAAATAACATGGGGAAATAGTTTTACTTTGTGTAATAACTCATCCATTCCCAGTCTCTATTCAAGCCTAAGTTAATTGTATCCAGTTTGCAAATTAATTCCAATTCAGCAGTCTCTCGTTGGAGTCTGTTTTTGAAGTTTTTTTGTTGAAGGATAGCCACTCTCAGGTCTGTAATCGAGTGACCGGAGAGATTGAAGTGTTCTCCAACTGGTTTTTGAATGTTATAATTCTTGACGTCTGATTTGTGTCCATTTATTCTTTTACGTAGAGACTGTCCAGTTTGACCAATGTACATGGCAGAGGGGCACTGCTGGCACATGATGGCATCTATCACATTGGTAGATGCACAGGTGAACGAGCCTCTGATAGTATGGCTGATGTGATTAGGCCCTATGATGGTGTCCCCTGAATAGATATGTGGGACAGAGTTGGCAACGGGCTCTGTTGCAAGGATAGGTTCCTGGGTTGGTGGTTCTGTTGTGTGGTGTGTGGTTGCTGGTGAGTATTTGCTTCAGATTGGGTGGCTGTCTGTAAGCAAGGACTGGCCTGTCTCCCAAGATCTGTGAGAATGATGGATCGTCCTTCAGGATAGGTTGTAGATCCTTGATGATGCGTTGGAGAGGTTTTAGTTGGGGGCTGAAGGTGATGGCTAGTGGCGTTCTGTTATTTTCTTTGTTGGGCCTGTCCTGTAGTAGGTGACTTCTGGGTACTCTTCTGGCTCTGTCAATCTGTTTCTTCACTTCAGCAGGTGGGTATTGTAGTTGTAAGAATGCATGATAGAGATCTTGTAGGTGTTTGTCTCTGTCTGAGGGAGAACTGGAGATAACACCAAGCTGTCACGGAGCCATCATGGATATGCCATCTGCTGATTGAACAGATTAATGGTCATCTCCTATGCAACATCAGGATGATGGAGCAAATGCGGTTATATCGTAGAGCTTGGCTGTAGACAATGGATCATGTGGTATGATCTGGATGAAAGCTAGAGGCAAGTAGGTAGGAATAACGGTCAGTAGGTTTCCGATATAGGGTGGTGTTTATGTGACCATCGCTTATTAGCACCGTAGTGTCCAAGAAGTGGATCTCTTGTGTGGACTGGTCCAGGCTGAGGTTGATGGTGGGATGGAAATTGTTGAAATCATTGTGGAATTCCTCAAGGGCTTCTTTTCCATGGGTCCAGATGATGAAGATGTCATCAATGTAGCGCAAGTAGAGTAGGGGCGTTAGGGGACGAGAGCTGAGGAAACATTGTTCTAAGTCAGCCATAAAAGTGTGTCTGTGCGGATTTGTTCTTGTGCTTTTTCAGGGAGTTTCTTGGGCAAATGCTGTAGTTTCTTTTGGTAACTCTCTGTGGAATCAGAGGGTAATGGCTTGTAGAAAGTGGTGTTGGAGAGCTACCTAGTAGCCTCTTGTTCATACTCCGACCTATTCATGATGACGACAGCACCTCCTTTGTCAGCCTTTTTGATTATGATGTCAGAGTTGTTTCTAAGGCTGTGGATGGCATTGTGTTCTGCACAGCTGAGGTTATGGGGCAAGTGATGCTGCTTTTCCACAATTTCAGCTCATGCACGTCGGTGGAAGCACTCTATGTAGTGAAAATTTCAGGCTTAGTATGCTAATTACAGCATCCCTCTACTTACAAAAACAACCTGCCCTAATAAGGGCATAAAAACTAAGTATACCAGCAATTTACATGGGGGGAATATGAACCCACTCAAGTGTTCAGAATTACTGGAGGGACCTGAATCTTCTTTCATTTTCATGTCCGTTTACTCTTCCTTTTAAGACTGACTAGGGAGAATAGGAGAAAATTAACTCAGCCTTATTAGCAATGAAGCTATCAAACTAAGAAAAGCTTTTCGGTATGAAACTTCAAAGCATTCTAGCCATTTCTTAAGCCAATATTTTCTTTACAGTTATTTTGTCACTAAAAAGCACCACCACAAAACTTCTGTAAGGCCATTACAGTAAAAGTTTATACTAACCAGTTCTCAGAATATGCGTCTGCCGATAGAATGGTAAGAATACTGCTCTTTGTTCAGCGTGTAATCATCTGTCTGCAGCAATGGCAACCAAAATATGTGAAATGCTTTATCTTTCTTTGTACAGCAGAACAACACGAGCCAATAAGAGATCTCCATGGTACAAGGCATTGTACAAAGCATCTGCAGTCATAGCTTTTTACATAGAGGCTCCTGAACTAAAAACAGCACCTCTCCCTTCTAAATTTCCTGTTATGTGGGTGTGTCAAAAGAGAAGCTGGTCTCACTTATCTGCTGGAGAAGAGGCAGGTTGATGAGATGGGAATATGATGATTTTGTTGAGGAATTCTGATGGTTGACAGATTCTTGTTATTGATAGTGACAGTTTTAGTATTACTTATTACCTTGAATTAAGTGTTCTGAGTTTCACAGTTTTGAATGAACTATATTATATTTCAATTAGTGTAAAACACCTGTAATATATCTAAATAGCATTGTGTGGATGAGAAATCAAAGGGTTTAAAGCATTTACACATTAATATAAAGAGAGCATATTTATGTGGGAGTGTGGGGGGAGGGAGAGGGAAAAGATGTGAGTATTTTCCAGGGGCATATTTTTGTGTCTGTACCTCTATATTAAAGTTGTCAAACCTTGTCTTTGTTTTCCCTTGCATTCCTTTCTTCACAATGGAGTCTTCTCCCCTGGTAATTATCTTTCTTTCTGCAAGAGGAATATTGTTTGTAATTGTGACGTCTTGCTCATGGCACCTAGAAGTGTGAGCCAGTATGTCGCTTCTCTGCCTCAGCAAGGGAGAGTTTTACTGGCTATTAGACTGTATGTCAGCTCCCTGCCATTTCAGACTGTCTGCCTCCTCAGTAATCTCCTCATGACTTTGAGAGTCTGTTACCTGAAAGGCAAGGTTTAACAGTGAACCCCAGTTCCCGAGTTCCTTAGACACGTTTCCCTGCATTGTTCAGTCCCTCTCACTGGACACACAGAAATTATTGTGTTTGCTGTCTCCAGAGAGACAAAGCACACATTAGATGAAGACTCACACTTCACTTCAATATACAGCACTGAGACGGTTTTGTAATAAAACAAGAATAAGTTATTAACAAAGAATAGAGATTTAAGTGAAGAGCAAAAGGGACAGGTGTGAACAAAATACACTTTCTCATGATTAAAACTTAATCTTAGCAAGTTACAATCTTGGCCTAAGTATTGGATCACCCCTGCATTTATAAATAAGAAGTGGTAGTAGGCCTTAGTTTAATATAGATATATATTATATGGATTGAATTAACTGTTATAAGGATTGAATCTTTATCACTCTGTCTCTGCACAAACTGTATTCCCATTTTGAGCTGATCTCTGTAACAACTGCAAGGCCAAAGTGTTAATTATTTCAGGCTGCTATGGGGACTGAGCTAAAGTTTGTGTTAGAAAATGATAAGAATGGCTCTTACAAGACAAAAAGAAAAGCAGTACTTGTGGCACCTTAGAGACTAACAAATTTATTAGAGCATAAGCTTTCGTGAGCTACAGCTCACTGATGAAGTAAGCTTTAGCTCACGAAAGCTTATGCTCTAAGAAATTTGTTAGTCTCTAAGGTGCCACAAGTACTCCTTTTCTTTTTGTGAATACAGACTAACACGGCTGCTACTCTGAAACCTGTCATCTTACAAGACAGAGAGTCTGTACCAAGGAATGATAAGAACTTTGAGAAAACAATGCTGTTCTTTGAAGCAACACACTGATACTCTCACCCCTTGGGTGCTTTATCATGTCTATGTAGATTTTTGTGTAACAAGAGAGGGAGAGAGAATTGGATTAAATCTGCTATACCCTGAAAGTCATGAAGCTGCATTTGAAATGGAAGAATGATGAGCATATGGGAGTGAGTGTTTGGAACAGGTAATTGATTGGTAGTGGATGGTGCCAGCCTAAACCTAAGAATTACAACTCCAGTATCAATGAGCTGAAGAGAATGCAGAGTGGAGATAACTGGATGACCCCCAGAGGGCAAACTGGAATCCACCCGAGCACCTCAAGGAAGGACAGAAGAACTGGAGATAACACCAAGCTGTCACGGAGCCATCATGGATATGCCATCTGCTGATTGAACAGATTAATGGTCATCTCCTATGCAACATCAGGATGATGAAGCAACCTCCATAGACTTGTATTGAGCCAAAGACCTATAAAGACAGAACCAGGGGACTGGGTTCCTTGAATCTGGTTCTGCGACCATGCTCCAGGAGCATTGGATATGCATCTGACACGGACTCAGCTCCACCCTCGTTTACAGGCTACCTAGCTAGTACTCTGTCACAAGCAACCTTTAGGCTGGTAACTGTAACAACTTTTGCAGAACCTGTGTGAATGTTTATGTGAGTGAATAGTGATAGTAATTGTGTTTTTGATTTTCCATTGTATTTACAATAAATGTGGCATTTTGCCTTATCCCTTTTATAAGATCCTATTGGTATAATTTTATTAGTGTAACATAAGCAGTTTTCTTACTCAGATCAAGTTATCAGCATCTCCAGCCCTCCAGAATCAAACGGTGTTGTTCCCTAATTGATGGATTACCAAAATACCTTTTTCTTCCCTTTATATTACCCAAAGTCCATTATCTGTGCACCAAGAGCCCAGAAGTCATGGGTTGCAGATTCTGTCCCCCAGTGTGATATCTAAACTGTCTTCTCTGCAGTTTGTTAGTTTGATAGCTGTGTTTACTTTATATGTAAATGTACTTCCATTGTCCTTTGCCTGAACCAAGCCCATCAGACATGTAAATATATATTCCTTTGCCTAGGACAGGCTGTGATTATACACTGCCTCCCAAACACATTTTAAAAATGTATTTCCAGCATACACATATATCTCTTTTTTTACACAACCTTTATACACACTATGAAGTGATTTTAAGGACCAGTGTGGCACCAGTTTACATATGATACCTTACATGACACCTTTTAGATACCCCCAACACACTATTGTCATTATATGTATCAGGCCTGATGAGATAAATTGGCACTGCGGGACTCCCAGTGTCACATCTCCTCTCTTACAATCCTTCAGGAAAGTCAGCCATTGGCTGCACCACAGGCAGTAGCTCAGAATCTTCTTTCCTGTCTTGGAGAAAATCTGTTTCTCCTTTTGTTTAATCACAAACTTAAAATATCCATAAATTCCTGATATAGTGTTAATATATACATTTCACAATTATACTAATCATATGGTATGTCCCCAGCTCTCATAAAAAAACCTTATGCAATACACTTCATTAGTACAATACTGTCTACAATCAATTGATTCAGTTGCTTATTCTTTTGGGGTTCAGACCCCTTTTTCTCCCCCTGCAGACTTTGATTGTCACAATTTATGAAGTTATGACATTGGAAGAGATGGAGAACTGGAGACAGAAAAAAAGAAATAGTGAAATGAGAAAGACATCCTAAAATAAAAAAAAATCATTCTTCCTGGGGAAAAGGTTGCCCATAAAATGATGATGTTTAGAGCCTTTTTGCTGCAAACTTTAAAATAAAACATGGTAAGCATTAGGGTATTAGTATCAAATTGGGGCCTGGATCAGGGAGAAAATATGGAGAAGTGAGAGAGGCTAGGAACAGCTGGTGAGAGAAGAAGGAAACTGACAGCTGAGAGAGAGATCAGAAAATACTCAAAAATATATCAGTGCAACCATCTCTGACATGAAACTCTTGTCAATTTCATTTTATATCACTTCTGCCAGCACAGTGCTCTATTGATTATACAGTAGCCTACTATTCTTCACCCCTTTTGATTGCTGTCAGAGTTTATACCTCAGGGAATAATGCCCCATTATTTTTCACTTTGTGGGTAATCACCTCTCTTTTTAAGTTGATATCAGTTGAGGGCTCAAACCCTTCTCACCAAAAAGCTAATGCTGCCATGGTCTATAAATAGGACTTATACCTCAGTGCCTGATCAGCTTTCTCACCCGATGATGCATGAGAACAGCCTCCTGGAAGACTTGCTCCTCCCCTGCACTGACACCTTCTATATGCAGCAGTATCTCCGTCTGGCTCCACTTGTTTTATCATGTTCCTTAGGGGATGGAGCAGGTCTTCTGTCATAAACGACTCATTCAAATGGTTCCCTGTTCTTTGGAGGAGAGTTCCATGATGGACTCCCACAGGGAGCTACCTACTGGGATTTTGGACTGCTTGTGCTTCACAAGTCTAGCAGGAGAACAGAGACCCTGCTAGCTAAAATAAAGGCACTTCATAGCATGAGATGGCAAAAACATATATAAATATGGGTATTTGTATAGAACATGCCCATTCCTCAAACAAAGGCACATGTTCAAAAATAGTGAATGCAAAGGGGAATGATGAAAACATGCCATGTGCAAAGCAGACAAATCTTAGTGGACTAAGTAGGAATTGATGCAGTGAAAAAAATGGCTCTAGATGATTGAATACTAAAATAATATTCCACTGAGTGCATCCGATGAAGTGAGCTGTAGCTCACGAAAGCATATGCTCAAATAAATTTGTTAGTCTCTAAGGTGCTACAAGTACTACTTTTCTTTTGCAGATACAGGCTAACACTTTTCTTTCAGCAGATACTCTGAAACCTAAAATAATATAGTCTAGCTGTGGGAATTAAGGTGTTGAACATCAAGCTTTATTACTGTGGCTACCAAAAATACCCATTTTCACTCAGGAATAATTCCAAAGCAAGAAGTCTCTTGTACAATTATTCTGTATACAGAGCACAGTTAAATACAGAGTTAAGCCCTACAGTCCTTATACATGATTTCACCCACTGATTTCAACAAGGAATTTTGCCTAAATAAGGACTAAAAATTGCAGAGTTTGGCCTATTGTGTTAGGGTGCTTGGAGGGCAAGGTGGCCTAGTAGCTAGCGCACTTTATGTCTAGCCCCTTGCTTCCCTGACCAGGTGACAGAGGTGCCTGGGTCCTGACCTTAGCCTGGGAATTTTCTGGCCTCCACTTTTATTGGGTGTGAACCTTTAAGGGGTGTAATAGGGAGACCTGGGCTCTTGCTCTCTCCATTGGATCCCAGCCCAGGGCCCTGCATGAAACAACACTGACCTGGGCTACTTCCTACCTTTGTCCCTTCAGTTTGGGTGTAGCCACTGTATTCCAAACAGGAATGGTGCCCCTTGTGAACCTTTTGCGGCATCCTGCCATGGTCTCAAGTGCCTCTGGGCAGGAGTGGATGTAAAGTTGGAGGGGGCCTACCCCCACAATGTCCTTATAGTCAAAGAGTAAAGTTCACTCAGTGCTGGGTGCTCCCCAGTATCCTTAACAGTCTCTCTCTCTCCCTCTCTCTCTCTGTCAGGGATGCAGTGCTTCCACCACTGGCCATCCTGACTGTCAGCTGGTAGCGAAGCTCCCCTCATATGAGAGAGGCAGAACTGCCTCTTCACTAGTCAGCCCCCAACTAAGCCAGGTTCTCTCCTTTTCTCCCCACCCTCCAAGCCAGGCATTGGCTGCAGGTATGGCAGGGCAGGGCTAGCTGGGCCCATAGGCTCTTTTTAAACATTTTCTTGCTGGTGTGAGGTTTCTCTGCTCCATCACACCCATATACAGTAAATGTGTACTGCTGCCTTCTATATCTACCTCGGTATGGTGTAAAGCCCACAGTAATTACGATTGATGTTGAACACCCAAATCCCCACAGTTAGAATATATTATTTTAGTATTCTATATACAGCCATTTTTTTTCAGTGCATCATCTTTCCTACTTAGCCTGGTAAGATTTCCCTCTTTGCAAACTAAATCTCATTTATATCTGTTCTGGGGAGGGGAGGGGGGGCCATAAAAGTGTGAAGTGCATGATTCCTTTAAAATAGGAAGCTTATTTCTTTCCTCTCATAAATAAGGATAACAGGTGTTGCACTGGAGGATTAGGACACCTTCATTAAACTATGTCTGACATAGATAGCCTCCAGAATGGTGATGACATTCCACCTCAACATTTAAGCATCTAATTCCTCTGAACCAGTTACTGAAGTAATGAGTGACTGGAGGATTTGGCTGAGAAACATTTGAGAAACACATGTCCAAACTACTGACAATTATTTATAAACCTACTAAATAATTGAAGAGAAGCAGCTAATATAATGCCCACAGGAGCACAGCAATTAGATTGAAAAAATTGCCTTTACTGGAAATGTTATTTCATGGGAACCTTTTTACTTGAAGGAAAAGTTGTGCGGGTGGTCTGCAAATACTACCTCTGAAAAACAAACAAACCAACCAAAAACTCCTGATCATGTACGTTGTGCCTTGGAAGCAAGTTAGTTTGTATACTTCTTGTTCTCCTATCCAAAACCCTTGGAGAAAAACAAACCCTTGACCAGTGTCCAAAGACCCGAGAGATAGGTCAGCCACTAAGGTGCATTGACAGTTAAGTTTCTTTCATGAGGGAAAGAGACCCAACCATAAGCTATGGAAGGAACAGAGTTAAGACACCTCCCACAAACCAGTCATTATTAATAAGCCTGGATGAATTAGCAAACTGTGCTGATGAGTTTCCCTAGCAGCAGTCATGTGATCTAATCCTTCATGAGAAAAGGAACTGTACTGAAATCATAAGGAAAGAGCTAAAGGGGAATGAATATTTGATCCGAGCATAACACTGGGATTTTCTTTTATTTTCATGGGCTTGTCTGATGCAAGTTGCTCCTTGTTGCATTTAATGTGGACTGCACATGAGGGAAGCTTTGTTGTATTAATGTTTGACCCTTAAACTTAAAGAGCTAGATACATGCTATAGAGCAAGTAGAGATGCCACAATTCCTACACATTCTTGATAAAGTCCTTTGTTTCCTTCTTGCTGTGGCAGAAACAAAAGTCCAGGAGAGGGCAATCACAGGCTGCAACTATAGTGAGCAGTGGAAAGTTTTGTTACCTCATTCTGTATGTAGTTCCTGTTCATAATAAAGGGTTTATCCTGAAACTGGTCTGTTTATCAGTAACAGTAATATACTACCAGATATACTTTTAGTTCACAATAAAACAATACGGTGTTTAAACCGTTGTTCAGCGCACTACTGCTACTTAAATCTGTTCATTACAGCACCACTGAGTGTATTGAGAATAAAAGCACTGTTTAAAGAACTCAGGTCCCTGAACCGACACAGTCATCCACTTAACCCTCCAGGCTTGTCCTGGAATCTCCAGGAATTAAAGATTAATCTTTAATTAGAAGATTCTGTCATGTGATGAAACCTTCAGGAATATGTCCAACCAAAATTGGCAACCTACATCCACTGCATAAAAACATCATAAAATATAAGCCGGATATTATATACCAGGGATATTACATTCTGGAACCAGTATGATTCTGCGGGTGCACAAATTCCTATGTCAATTCTCTGTTCAGACCCAGAGTTCTTTTTTGAGGCTTTGCTTTGAAGTTTGTCTGTCATTGATTCCTGGGGTTTAAATACATGGTACCTGCTCTAAAATGCTTATGAGTTATTGCTGACAGGCAACACAGCTCTCGCACATTCCCTGATCAAACAGATGAGGGGCTTACCTCTAAGGTTGATTTCAAACTGAAAATGCTGTAATAGTACCCACTCACCTTTCAGCAAATTGCAGTAATTTTAAAAGGTCAGTTGCTTATTCTTTTTTGTTTAATGACACACTCTTTAACAGCAACATGTCTGCATGCCCTCCCTTCCGCCATAACTCGCTTTCCCCCCAAAACGTACACAGCACCTTCTGCCAGGCAAGCAAATCATTCTGAGCTGTGCTGGACACACGCACCTACCCATTGTTCACATGCACTTCTCCACGTGCCACACATATTTCCTTATTCTCATGGCCCCTGCTCCAGCCATAGCACAATTTTTCTATATCCAGATACTTTTCCCCTATCTCTCTCGCCTCTACCTTAAATCCAATTGTTTCGTCAGACATAAGGCAACAAGCAGGTTGCTATGTCTCCCTGCCTCTCTGTCAGTCTTACAAAGGACTTCATTCTCCCTTCTCTAGTTGGAGCATGATTAGTAAAGTCAAATGAGCGTAGTACATAAAAACAGGACAAGTGGGGAGAAGGAAGTGAGAGGCGAGCAACTGAATAGCAAGATAAACTAATCCCCACTTTTTCCGACAGTTGTGAGCACATTCTGTACCAACTGTTTTTTACCCAGAAACTTAAGAACTACAAAACTGAGACTATGCAAAACATGCCACACACTTAGCGGCACAACCTGTAAGTGCTTTAACGATGTTTCTACTGTTGTCACTGGCTTTGTGTAATCTCCATAATGTGTGTCACATTTCAAAGTATTTTGAAGAAAAAGAATACAACTCCTTTTTATTTGACATTGAAGTTCTTGCAGACTGAAAGCTGTATGAGCCTTGCCAATGGCTTGTATATGCCATTGTACCATTCTCAGCAAGGCCTTGCAAGGTCTTTCAGTGGTTAACAACGAAGAACAATAATCCAGGCTCTGATTCCTCGTTCTTATGCCAGTGGGGAAATTCATAACTCTCCTCTCAGCCTTTCAGAGTGGTTGCATGACTGAGATTTACAAAGCCTGGTATACTTTTGAAATTTCAACAAAAGAGAAGTGAGAGAGTGGGGGACTCAGCACTTTCAGAAAATCAAGTTCTTTAAAGGTGTATTAAGTTAAAAAACTTTAGGCACACAAAATCACTAGTCACTTTTGCTAATCTAGGCCTTGGGATTATGATGCATTAATTACACATTTACTTTACTTGTTATCTATCTAGCTATTGGTCTATGTCAGTGGTTTACACAGTATGGCTAGTACATCCCACAGACCACGCCTCTTCCAGCAGCTCCCATTGGCCTGCAGAAGCGAACCGCGGCCACTGGGAGCTGCGATTGGCCGAACCTGCAGATGCAGCAGGTAAACAAATCAGCCCAGCCTGCCAGGGGCTTTCCCTGCACAAGTGGCGGAACAAGTTTGGGAACGACTGATCTACGTTAATGTTTTGTACTGACACTCTTTGCCATAGTATCTGAGATCTTTCCGTGTATATGTATTAATAGAAATAGCAAAGTTCCCATGGACTTCATGGAGTCTCTTTCCTTTGTAGAGTAAAACTCAGCTTAGGGTAAGATTTATGTTTTAGATTTGTTATTTACTTTTCTGTGTTTATTTTAGATTGATGTTTTAGATTTTTCCCCCATATAGGCAGAATATTTTAATTGCTTCTCTCAACCTGGCTATGCTTTCCTGATTTGTTCCATAAATCACATAAATAGCAAAATGTATTTTTTTAAAGAATTCTTGCCTGACTGCCTACCTCCAAAATATTCTGCAGTTGTATAATTTAGCCAAGCTATGTTTAGATATAAACAATGTTGTATCATGTGTATCTGCCATGGAGACTTATTGTAAATACCCCACAGTAAGGTAAACTTCCTTCCAAGTGAGTTACTAATAATGTGTGCATTAAAATGTTAATATTTTCTGATTTTATTTTATTCCCTCAAAGTTTTAATCTAACTTCTTTTCTGTGGAGGCACATCTGTTGAAACCTGTTTTACCCTGAAACCATCATGGCTAAAACAAACATGAATGGAGCAAATAACTGTCAGATGTTTTACCTCCTCACACAGGAATATCCAGATGCCAAGCTATGGAAGATAGTCTACTAGAGGTAGCATCTGGCATCTTGGCGAGCTCAGCCAGCAGATGGCTTTATAGTTGCTTCTTGGTCTGTTACTTTTACTGTTGGATTCAATTTTTCTGTTGATTTAGCCTTCATTCTGGGAAATTGTAACTATTATCCATATAGCAATTGATTCTAAGCAAACCTTTACTCAAAGAACAAAACAGGGCTTGTTTCTATGCCCCTACTGTATTGGAATTAGAATTACCGTACCCAGACACCGTCTATCAAACTTATGCGTAGACATCAAATTCTGAATCAGATGTGAAATCAGAAGTCATCCTGAAATTCTTCTTCTGTGTAAGGTACGTGTGTATCTTCTTGTCAATATTTCAGACTACGTTATATGTTTATACCTGAGTAGAACATAGGCAACATTCAAAAGGTGGGGAAGGATTTTAAAAAGCTTTCAATGTTATTAAAATCTATGGTAACAAAATGCAGAGTATCTTCTTTATTATATTTTATTAATGCGGTCATTAAGGTCCCTGAGTGAGAAACTATAACAATAATCAGTTAATATTTGTGCAGTATTTGAAGATGTAAAGCACTATCTCCATGTGTTCTGCATTGTTAATATTATGTAGCGCTTGGCCGCATTATGGTCCAGGACTTGCCAATCACTCTGAACGTGAGAAAAATATGGACATTGATCTGGATCCGACACTTTACAGCTCAGTTCTACCTCCATAATGAGCCCAAATCAGACCTCCAAAACTGAGCAACCCTAAACTTAGGGGAAGTTTATGGGGCATATCCTCAGCTGGTGCAAATTGTCATAGCTCCATTGATTTCAAGTACAGTTGGGAATCTGCTGTATCTGGATACCTATCAAAACTTTGTGGTTTGGGGGCATCACTAACACTGACCAAAAAGTCAAAATGGTTTGCATCTGAAAAATGGGGTTGGGGTGCTGACGGCTGATACATTTTAAATTGATTAATCAAAAATCATTTTCGTCCCTCAAAATTCATCACCTACTATTTTTTTGGGGGGGGGGGGGAATTCATCCTCTCATGCTGTTTTATTTCAGCGCCAGCAAAGAGAAATGCTGTAGCTCTAGAAGACAGTTTCAATCATTTTGTCTTCAGGGGAGTGTCATTTTAGGGGACAGAAGAAAGTACTAGTGAGGAGGACAGAGAAGTTCAATAAAAATATCTCATTCCTACTAAAAATACTAGGTATATCTCACATTTTTCTTGAAGTCTAGAAGTACTCTGAATAGCAACTCTTCATAGCATCTCATAAAATGCGCTCAGCTTACCAACAATACTGATTTTTGTCAGACACCTGATGTGAGGGATCATAGGCCTCAAATCCTGGGCCCATGGGCAGGTCACAACTGCCACCCAGCATGTCACTTGAGTAACTGGTGAGAGAAGGGACCAGGGAAGGGTCTAGAAGTCGGCTCCACCCCCAAAAGTCCCAGCTGGGAGAAACATCCAGCCAAGGAGTATTATATAAAGCAGGAAGTAGCAACAGGAAGTTGTCTTAGCAACTTGAGGAATCCTTGCCTAGCTGATTCTACAGACCCCTCCTGCTTACCTGACTTCTGAGCCCTGCATTCCTGCCTGCTCCTAGCTCCAGCTTCCCCATGTGCTCCTGGTTTCTGGCCTCACATTTCAGACCTCCATCTGCTCCCACTTCCTGCTGTCCTACCTCACTCCAGGATTCTGCTCCTCTGATGCTGGCTCTGGCTCTGACCCCGGGCCTGGCACCCAATGTTGTCTCCAGCTCTGACCTTTGGCTTAGTACCTGGCATTGTCTCAGGCTCTGACCCGGGCTTGGCCCTTGACTACGGCTCTGACCTTCACCTTGGTATCTGACACTGTCTTTGGTTCTGACCCTCTGCTCCGATCACTGGGGTCTGCTCCAACCACAGCCCAGTCATTGCACCTATTTATGAAGAGATATAGGTATATAATCCTTTATAATATAGTCCATATAGAGAAGCAATACTGAATCTTTAGTTTTAAGATCAACTCCTCTCTGGCTAAGATAATAGTAGTTAAATATGCCTGGAAGGCAAAGAGATGTGAGGAATTGCAGTGACAATTCAGTACCCAACCTCAGATAATGATCCTCTTGTAAATTCAAGATCAAAGATGTAGTAATATACTCTATGATGGGACTAAATGAGTACGTTTCTCCCACCACCTAGTTGTTTCAGCATGTTTTTGTTTTTTTCAGATTAAAATTATGAAGGATTCAATCTTCCACCTCATTCAAGCACAGACCAGGGCTGGAGCAGACATGGGTGTCAATAGGGAGCCACTTGTAGCTCCATTATCTGAAACCATCCAGCTCTGGTGCAAGTTAGAGCTGCACAAAAGCAGTTCTGACTTTTGCTAAAGAGGACCCAGTGTAACAGAGCTCTCCTCCACCATACCCATCCCTACCCTGCTTCCAGTAGGCCCCCTCTTTTCCATTATGCCAGAAGAGGGGGCAGCTGATATAGGAGGTAACTTTGCCACCTTCTCAGCTTTCCACCAGCAGAGTTCCATGCCCAGAGGGAATTCTTTGCTAGGCACTTTGCACTGCTTCCATGAGCTAAAGTAGCCTTAGCAAGCTAGAAAATCTGGCACAGAACTTTAAAAAGTAGTGAGTCATTGGAGCAGGATTCTGGGTTTCCCATATCTCAGTGCTCTAACCAACAGGCTGTAGATTCATTCTCATGCCTATACTTCCTCTCATTCTCTGATCCCATGACTCTTTTGTAATTTATCCAAGGTGGAGCAGCTTCACCAGGAAAGAATGAGAAAGCTTCACAGCAATAATTCCCATCGGTCAACGGTTAGGGCACTCAGCTGAGTAATGGCAGTACACTGTTCAGATCCCTTCTCCTCATCAGACAAAGGGGTACTCCCACAGTCTCCCACATCCCAGCTGAGTACCCTACCCTCTGGTCCGAAACTTTTGAGGCAGATCATCCTCCTTCCCCACAGCCATTTTGTATGAGCTCACCTGCAGAGCCTGATCTGGTAGGTGAGCTCTTTTTTTGTTTAGGAAGCCTATTTCAGATTGGGAGAGGCACGTAAGGGAAGGAGGAAGAAAGGCAGGAAAAGAGTTATACAACAGGCAATCTTGAATGAGAATGAGAATCCCAAGTCCCTAAAGAAATTTTCCTCCCACTTTTGAAAAAGCTCTAAAAAGAATTACATGTATTATAGATTTTTTTATTATTACTATTTCATTTAACTCTCATTTTATACTTTTTCATGCAAAGAAAAGTTCAGTAATGGAGCCCTGGGAATAAATGAAGGCTCCAGTAAATGAAAGGCCATAGCTTATGCACAACTCTTGTCAATGTTATCTGATTCGTGGGAGGCATAAAGGACCTGTTCTACTCATTCTCTTCCACAAGCCTCATGTTCAGCTGCCCTGAGGTATGCACATCCACAAATGGTGCCTCTCACCCACTTTGCAGTCTGTCAGTGAAATCACATCATAATACATGGGAAGGTGACTTACACAGTTGTAACAATAATGGATGCTCTTGAATTTTCAGGACAAGAAGAAATATTGTCTCACCACAAAACTGTGGTGATGATTCAAATGAAATGAACAGGCATATCATCCTCTGTTAAAGAGAGAAAGAATGCAGGAACAGAGTGCCCCATTATATCCAGGGCAGCACTGAGGAGGATGTGATGTGTGAACAGGTAAGCTGAAATTCAGGAGAGAATTTGGTATGCCAATGTGGAAAACAAATGAGGAGTCCCATCTCTAGGCTTTACAGATGTTATTGCCATGATAATGGTATGACCTGGATTCCCTGTAGAAGTTATCCTATCTTACCTGATTCATTCTAGTTCATGAAGTCCTTGGCATAGGCCTAGAAATAGAAATTATTCTAAAGGCCTCAACAAACACTATAATTATAGTGTCATATGTAAAGAGGCCATATGCCAAGGTCAATGGAAGCAAATTATATTTTTCACTAAAATTTGCACCATACACACATTTTGTGTGTCCTTAGAATTTTAAAAAAAGAAAAGGAGTACTTGTGGCACCTTAGAGACTAACAAATTTATTAGAGCATAAGCTTTCGTGAGCTACAGCTCACTTCATCGGATGCATTTGGTGGAAAAAACAGAGGAGAGATTTATATACACACACACAGAGAACATGAAACAATGGGTTTATCATACACACTGTAAGGAGAGTGATCACTTAAGATAAGCCATCACCAACAGCAGGGGGGGGGAAGGAGGAAAACCTTTCATGGTGACAAGCAGGTAGGCTAATTCCAGCAGTTAACAAGAATATCAGAGGAACAGTGGGGGGTGGGGTGGGAGGGAGAAATACCATGGGGAAATAGTTTTACTTTGTGTAATGACTCATCCATTCCCAGTCTCTATTCAAGCCTAAGTTAATTGTATCCAGTTTGCAAATTAATTCCAATTCAGCAGTCTCTCATTGGAGTCTGTTTTTGAAGCTTTTTTGTTGAAGTATAGCCACTCTTAGGTCTGTGATCGAGTGACCAGAGAGATTGAAGTGTTCTCCAACTGGTTTTTTGAATGTTATAATTCTTGACGTCTGATTTGTGTCCATTCATTCTTTTACGTAGAGACTGTCCAGTTTGGCCAATGTACATGGCAGAGGGGCATTGCTGGACCCATGGAAAAGAAGCTCTTGAGGAATTCCACCATGATTTCAACAATTTCCATCCCACCATCAACCTCAGCCTGCACCAGTCCACACAAGAGATCCACTTCCTGGACACTACGGTGCTAATAAGCGATGGTCACATAAACACCACCCTATATCGGAAACCTACTGACCGCTATTCCTAGCTACATGCCTCTAGCTTTCATCCAGATCATACCACTCGATCCATTGTCTACAGCCAAGCGCTACGATATAACCGCATTTGCTCCAACCCCTCAGACAGAGACAAACACCTACAAGATCTCTATCATGCATTCCTACAACTACAATACCCACCTGCTGAAGTGAAGAAACAGATTGACAGAGCCAGAAGAGTACCCAGAAGTCACCTACTACATGACAGGCCCAACAAAGAAAACAACAGAACGCCACTAGCCATCACCTTCAGCCCCCAACTAAAACCTCTCCAACGCATCATCAAGGATCTACAACCTATCCTGAAGGACGAGCCATCACTCTCTCAGATCTTGGGAGACAGACCAGTCCTTGCTTACAGACAGCCCCCCAATCTGAAGCAAATACTCACCAGCAACCACACACCACACAACAGAACCACTAACCCAGGAACCTATCCTTGCAACAAAGCCCGTTGCCAACTCTGTCCACATATCTATTCAGGGGATACCATCATAGGGCCTAATCACATCAGCCACACTATCAGAGGCTCGTTCACCTGCGCATCTACCAATGTGATATATGCCATCATGTGCCAGCAATGCCCCTCTGCCATGTACATTGGCCAAACTGGACAGTCTCTACGTAAAAGAATGAATGGACACAAATCAGACGTCAAGAATTATAACATTCAAAAACCAGTTGGAGAACACTTCAATCTCTCTGGTCACTCGATCACAGACCTAAGAGTGGCTATACTTCAACAAAAAAGCTTCAAAAACAGACTCCAACGAGAGACTGCTGAATTGGAATTAATTTGCAAACTGGATACAATTAACTTAGGCTTGAATAGAGACTGGGAATGGATGAGTCATTACACAGGTAAAACTATTTCCCCATGGTATTTCTCCCTCCCACCCCACCCCCACTGTTCCTCTGATATTCTTGTTAACTGCTGGAATTAGCCTACCTGCTTGTCACCATGAAAGGTTTTCCTCCTTCCCCCCCCCCGCTGTTGGTGATGGCTTATCTGAAGTGATCACTCTCCTTACAGTGTGTATGATAAACCCATTGTTTCATGTTCTCTGTGTGTGTGTATATAAATCTCTCCTCTGTTTTTTCCACCAAATGCATCCGATGAAGTGAGCTGTAGCTCACGAAAGCTTATGCTCTAATAAATTTGTTAGTCTCTAAGGTGCCACAAGTACTCCTTTTCTTTTTGCGAATACAGACTAACACGGCTGCTACTCTGAAACCTTAGAATTTTAAGTCTCCAATAAAAAGATGAGTATCATGGGAAGCTGTGCGGTGACACAGCATCTCCAGTGGGTGAAGGAAGGTTGTAGTTACTGTCACTGATTGAATACCAAGGTCATAGTACTCCATAGGGTCTGCTGTTAATACCCTTCATGTTGGAATGGCTTAAAATTTGGCCCTCAAAACACAGCAAGAGCAACCACCTGAAGCAGCAGAGCAATGCAAACTTCACGGGGGTTATTAGTTTTCTTATCTTGTTGAGGCATCAACTGAATGGGCTGAGAAATCAAAGGAAGAGTGAGCGCAAGAGGATATGATTCATAAAACAATTTGGCTCAAGGGAGCAATCCAGTTGGCTGATGAGGATTCTTTGTGATTATGAGGCCGTATGGACCTGGGTTTGAATGGGATCATTTGTCATTATCACCATGTCACATTCCAGGTTGTGCTGTTATAGTATCAGATATGTTTCTATGTTCCATGTTCTATTCTATTTCCCCACAGATCTGAGCTGTAGCTCTGGTCTTTCGTGCAAAGAACTGTTATTGTCTGCTGGATCTTCACAATATGTTGTATGAAGTGTAGGTCCCATGATATTACAGAGACAAGGTGGGTGAGGTAATAACTTTTATTGAACCAACTTCTGTTCACTCTCTTGACAGAAGTTTGTCCAATAAAGGATATTACCTCACCCACCTTGTCTCTGGATCTTCATCATGTGATAACACAGTGACTATTTCAAAATATCTTTACACATATGTTAATTGGGTTGCTGTGGCTTCTGACAGTTTATTCTTGGTTCTGCATCTTCTTGTTCCAAAGTAATTGGTGCAGTGCTCACATCGATATTTCCATATCCTTTGCCGCAGCCAAACTAGTGACAGCCAAAGATGGTCAGGAGTTAGTGGTAGCCATGCCCGTAGGGTGTAAACTTCACTAGGGATTGGACCTGATGGCCAATAGCCAATGTTCCCAAGCTGAATGAGGAGCCAGAGAGAAAAGGGTTAGTCCTGTTTATAAATTAGGGGCCTGATTCAAAGCCTACTGGAGTCAATGGAAACTCCCCAATGGTCTTTGAATCTGGCCTTAAATAAATTAGTAGATAAAAAGCATCCTTTGGAGAGATAAAAACCCATGAGTATAGGGTGACCTGATGTCCCGTTTTAAAAGGGACAGTCCTGTTTTGTGGGACTTTTTCTTATATAGGTGCCTATTACCCCCCACTCCCATCCCGTTTTTTCACAGTTGCTATCTGGTCACCCTAAAAGAAAAGGAGTACTTGTGGCACCTTAGAGACTAACAAATTTATTAGAGCATAAGCTTCTGTGAGCTACAGCTCACTTCATCGGATGCACTTGGTGGAAAAAACAGAGGGGAGATTGATATACACACACAGAGAACATGAAACAATGGGTTTATCATACACACTGTAAGGAGAGTGATCACTTAAGATGAGCCATCACCAGCAGCGGGGTGGGGGGGGGGAAGGAGGAAAACCTTTCATGGTGACAAGCAAGGTAGGCTATTTCCAGCAGTTAACAAGAATATCTGAGGAACAGTGGGGGGTGGAGTGGGGTGAGGGGGAGAAATACCATGGGGAAATAGTTTTACTTTGTGTAATGACTCATCCATTCCCAGTCTCTATTCAAGCCTAAGTTAATTGTATCCAGTTTGCAAATTAATTCCAATTCAGCTTGGAGTCTGTTTTTGAAGCTTTTTTGTTGAAGGATAGCCACTCTTAGGTCTGTGATCGAGTGACCAGAGAGATTGAAGTGTTCTCCAACTAGTTTTTGAATGTTATAATTCTTGATGTCTGATTTGTGTCCATTCATTCTTTTACGTAGGGACTGTCCAGTTTGACCAATGTACATGGCAGAGGGGCATTGCTGGCACATGATGGCATCTATCACATTGATAGATGTGCAGGTGAACAAGCCTCTGATAGTGTGGCTGATGTGATTAGGCCCTATGATGGTGTCCCCTGAATAGATATGTGGACAGAGTTGGCAACAGTCTTTTTTGCAAGGATAGGTTCCTGGGTTGGTGGTTCTGTTATGTGGTGTGTGGTTGCTGGTGAGTATTTGCTTCAGATTGGGGGGCTGTCTGTAAGCAAGGACTGGTCTGTCTCCCAAGATCTGTGAGAGTGATGGTCATTTACAACACACACTTTGCTTCTCTACAAAAGAAAAAGGACACTAAGCTATCTAAATTACTACATGCCACAAGGGGCCACATCAGTGGTTCCCGTAACCCACCCAGCAATATTGTTAATCTATCCAACTATACTCTTAGCCCAGCAGAACAATCTGTCCTATCTCGGGGTCTCTCCTTTTGCCCCTCCACCCCCACGAACATGATACAGTTCTGTGGTGACCTAGAATCCTATTTTCGACGTCTCCGACTCAAGGAATATTTCCAACACACCTCTGACCAACATATTAACCCACAGGTTAACCCACTTCCTACCAACACTACAAAAAGAAGGATTCTGGGTGGACTCCTCCTGAAGGTCGAAACAGCAGCCTGGACTTCTACATAGAGTGCTTCCGCCGACGTGCACTAGCTGAAATTGTGCAAAAGCAGCATCGCTTGCCCCATAACCTCAGCCATGCAGAACACAATGCCATCCACAGCCTCAGAAACAACTCTGACATCATAATCAAAAAGGCTGACAAAGGAGGTGCTGTCGTCATCATGAATAGGTCGGAGTATGAACAAGAGGCTACTAGGCAGCTCTCCAACACCATTTTCTACAAGCCATTACCCTCTGATCCCACTGAAAGTTACCAAAAGAAACTACAGCATTTGCTCAAGAAACTCCCTGAAAAAGCACAAGAACAAATCCACACAGACACACCCCTAGAATCCCGACCTGGGGTATTCTATCTGCTTCCATAAACCTGAAAATCCTGGACACCCCATCATCTCAGGCATTGGCACCCTGACAGCAGGATTGTCTGGCTATGTAGACTCCCTCCTCAGGCCCTACGTTACCAGCACTCCCAGCTATCTTCGAGACGCCACTGACTTCCTGAGGAAACTACAATCCATTGGTGATCTTCCTAAAAACACCATCCTAGCCACTATGGATGTAGAAGCCCTCTACACCAACATTCCACACAAAGATGGACTACAAGCCGTCAGGAACAGTATCCCCGATAATGTTGTACAGACTGATGCTGTATCTTGGTGGATGGGGCACTTACCTGGGTTGTAAAAGACACAGGTTTAATTCCCTGCTCTTCCTAAGTACTGGGCTATTGGCTGTTCTGGAGTTGGGCACTTTCTGTCTCGCCTATTTTTTTTTTAATGAACATATTTGAAAGGTCTTGTTTTTGTCCCAATGTGGGAAAAAAACATTCTGAAACCTCAAAAATTTGTCCTAAGCAGAATTCTGGCCAGCCCTACCTGTTACTTAATTATTAAAATTTTCATATCAGCAAATGGTACTAACAGGCTATTTGTAACTTAGAATGTAGAGAGTTAACATTTTTGTCTGTACATACCTATTCTGGTGTGGAGAAACCTACATGATTTAAGGGGGGAAATTGTTAATCCTATACTATCTATATGAATATATTCTATTCTATAGAATATATCCTATTCTATCATTACTGTAATATCTGACCACCTTACACTCTTTTAAACTGTATTTATCCTCACACTCCTTTCAGATAGATAAGTTCTATTATCTCCATTCTACAGATAGGGAACTGAAACTAACTAACTTGCCCAAAGTCTCACAATGAAGCTTCAGGTGAAGTAAAGAATTTAACCCTGGTGTCCAGAATCCCAGCCATACCTTGGCCACTGAATCACCCTTCCTTTCTCTTTAGTGCAAGGCTAAGAGTTCTGTTCACGTCCTTAATACATCTGCCTCTTTTGTGAGATGCTCCCACTGTCTTTCATTGAGATATTAAACATATTTCAGACTTCTTATATGTGTATAATAAAAACCCTATAGCATTTCTCTGTGTGTTTCCTACCACAGATTAAAAAATGACAATGAATTCTACAAGACTTCAACTATATGTGCAATCACAAGATGTGATGTGCACACTGAGTGTGTGGCAGCTAGAACAGGCAGCTAGTATAGTGTGGTGGAAACAGACTTTCATTACTGCATCTTTGCTGATGACGTTTGTAGCAAGCACTCCAGGAGCTCCAATCTAAACATTTGCCTAAAGGGAAGTTGCACTTAATCCCATTGGACTTTCAGGGTCTGGGGCCTTTTCAGGAAAGTAACATATAAGTGAGACTAAAACTAAACAAACATATTCAGCAGACACGTACTTTGGTTAAATGTCATATGCAAAGCAAAGCTTCTAAAACAGAGCATAGCAGTGGCTAACCATCTATGGCAGGTGTGTTAGGAGAGGCTGATGTATGGGAGGAGGCAGGTGGGATTGAGGAAGACATCTCATCCAGGAAGTATTTGGAAAGTGCTGGGGATAACTTTCTGGTGCAAATGCTGTAGGGACCAACTAGGAGCCGTGCTCCTCTTGACCTGCTGCTCACAGGAAATGTTTCATTTGAAATAAGATTGTTTTGCAATTTTGCTACATTTATTAACAAAAACAAAAAGCAAAACAAACAAACAAAAACAACCCTAAAAACAAAACAAAAGGTTTGCTCAACCTGAAATAATAATAATAATTATTATTAGCTTTTTCATGCCAGCAAGAAAAAAATTCATGTCAGATTGACACAAAATGATTGGTTTCCTCCTGATTTTTCAGTTCAGCCACCAGACTTTAAAGAATCCATTATTTGCTCAGCTCCAGTTCTGGGTATTCCTACCTGGTATATAGTTCCTTGCAGACACTGTCAGCTGATGTATGTTACAGCAGTCACCAGGCTGTTCTAAACTATGCTGGGGCTGAGGCAGATCTGCCTGAGAATCAGGAAGGTGTCACAGATTTCCTGATGGCCTCTACTTTTTCTATTAAACAAGGAAATAAGAGGGAAATTTTACTGTTTGATGAGTGAATAGTCTCATGAAGTGATGGTGAGCTCTATGTCTTTGTGTTTGCTCTCTACCCTGATCTCTGGCAGCACAACTCAATGGGAGCATCACTACCAAGGACTTCCCGTGGACATAGTTGCCACCAGCACCTAAAAGGTATATTAGCATTGTCAGCTAAGCTCTATGAGGCCAGAAGGTGGATGTGTGTCCTTCATAGCTCCACTCTGCCCATTCCTTGTCCCAGCCCACCCCTGTTTTCCCTAGACCCTGGACCTACCAGAATGTTCTCCAAAAGTATCCAGAGGAAGGATGAAGGGGAAATGGGCTGTGAGATCAATTGGCCCCTCTCCTTCCTCAGAGGGAGGAAAGATTCAGAGACAGAGATTTGAGGAGGGAGGTTGGGAGTATCCTTAATTCGGAGGTGTATATTGCCACACTGCAATTTAAGGGCACCTGTCATTTACGCACCCAGATAAACCTCTTTGATCTCAGCCAGTAAAGTTGTTTTAACTTATGTTAATGTCAGATTTACACACATCTTTATGAACAAGTAAACTGACAAATTTAATTTGGTCTGTATGTTTCATGAAACTGCTTTAGAATCTTGGTTTATACATGTTTAGATTAAACTGATTTATGCATGTCGTAAATTAAACATGTACAAATCACATGCAAATCATGCACAGTTTAGCATGTGAACTTAATTTTTCATGCACTGCAAGAACCAAGCTAACTCCAGAACTCCCAGCTGGGTCCCAGATCCCCTCAAGCTACCTTGTTAGCAGCCTTCTTGTTGATTCAGTCCCTCACTCTGCACTCTCCACTCCCTCTCCCTCATTACTAAACATTGAGTATTGAAAGAAAACACCTATTGCCCATTATGTGGAAACATAGAACACTCTGTATGAATTCTATGCTTTAAATTCATTGTTTATTTTATTATTTTCTTCCCCTTCCTGCCCTAGCTGTCTTGTCATCTCTTCTCCATTCTTCCCTGGAGCTTGGGTTTCATTGCTCTCATATCACCTCCTCTCCATGCTTGACTTAATCACTTTGGCACCTAGGAGCTTAACTCACTGCCCTTCCACTGTTACATTAGGTTTAATGACTATTCTGCCACTCCTTGTCCACAATCACAGTGTATTGGGATTAATCACTATTTTTCAGCCCCCTCTCAATCCATCCTCTGTCGCTCTTCATAATTCTTTTTTTTAATGAAAAAGTTAATTTCAAATATAAGGTATATATTATTTGCCAGATTCTCTCTGTACACCTGTGCCTGTGTAAAGGGGCCTCATAGAGGGTTTAAATCAGGGGTTCTCATCCTTTTCCTT
The DNA here is from genome assembly GCF_009764565.3 of Dermochelys coriacea. Taxonomy (NCBI): domain Eukaryota; kingdom Metazoa; phylum Chordata; order Testudines; family Dermochelyidae; genus Dermochelys; species Dermochelys coriacea. The sequence continues at coordinate 97,617,654 of NC_050069.1, forward strand.
TCTGAGCCCCTCTTCCCTCCCCCCCCCCCAAACATGATATTAAAAATTACATGGCCCACCTGTGCCACAGCAACTGGTTTTCTGCATATAAAAGCCAAGGTCAGCATTAGCATGTAGCAAGCAGGGCAATTGCCTGTGGCCCCATGCCACATGGCCCCCGCAAAGTTAAGTTGCACAGTTTGGCTTCAGCCCCAGGTGGCAGGGCTCAGGACCCTGAACTTCAGCCCCATGAAGTGGGGCTTCGGCTTTCTGCCCTGGGCCCCAGCGAGTCTAATGATAACCCTGCTTGGAGGACCCCCAGAAACCTGCTTGCAGCGGACTCCTGGTTGAGAACTACTGATTTAAATTATACCAGGGATCAGCAACCTTTGGCATGTGGCCCGTCAGGGTAAGCCCCCTGGCAGGCCGGGCTGGTTTGTTTATCTGCTGCATCCGCAGGTTCGGCCGATCTCAGCTCCCACTGACCATGGTTCGCCGCTCCAGCCCTATGGGGGTTGCGGGAAGCGGCGGCCTGCACATCCCTCGGCCCGCGTCGCTTCCTGCAGCCCCCATTGGTCTGGAGCGGCAAACCGCGGCCAGTGGGAGCTGCGATCGGCTGAACCTGCGAACGCGGCAGGTAAACAAACCAGCCCGGCCTGCCAGGGGGCTTACCCTGATGGGCCACATGCCAAAGGTTGTTGATTCCTGAATAATACCTTAATATATTATATTGTGCCTTAACATATTATATATCCCTGAATATACACACTTTTAGGTCCATTTGAACTGCTTTAATGTAGTGTCTGTGAAAGTGAGGCCCTACGATTTTCTAATGACAAAATAGATACAAAATAATGCACAAAAATATATACAAAATAATGCACAAAAATATATACAAAAAGAAATGCAAGCTTAAAAATTATACATTTTGCCTTGTATTCAGGCTGCTAGCTATGTGCATAAAGTTTGCTCATATTTTTGACAGATGTTTGACTTTTTTCCCCATCTTCCTCTCTCTCCCACCTTCCCATCTTCTGCTTCTAATTGTGTCACATCATCAAATTTCCCAAGCATTCACCTTTTATTTGCAGTGCATAGCAGCTCAAAACTGAATTTGCAACGGGCTGAAGCTGTTTTTCCAGTAAGGATAATGATCTCCACCAAGGTTTGTTTGATGTCTTCTGAGTCAGCCAAACCTTCTCCTCTCCATAGTATTATACTTCAAAACAAAAGGCTCTCAAAACATATCTTGCCCATAAAATGGAAATATTTAGGTTAAGACTTCACCCTAAACACTGATGCTCAGAAATAAGTCAGAAAGTGTAATTTTAACTTCAAACATACCTGGGGGAGTCCTCATGCTGACGAATATCTGATTATTTCATAGAACATTTTTACCTAGTATATTTCTTGACTGAATTCTGTAAAAATGGAATGATGGCTTACTAGAATATAGATCAGATGGTGTTATAGGTTAGCAGCAATCACAGGGAGAGTCTTATGGTCCTGAAACGCTGCACTTATTTCAGATTCTTTCAATTAGCCAGTGTCCAGAGTAAGGAATTAACCTGATAAAACATCCAGAAGTCAGCTGTTCATCTGGCTTATACAGTGTTCCAGAGCTGTGAGTGCAGGAACAGAGCTTCCTCATGCCGTGTTCCTTAATAGTGTGTGGGTTCATAGTATGCAATATGCAGTATTCTAAGCTGTATACCAAGTAAATTTACAGCAATCCATCATGGTATACAGACAGAGAATGGGTCCTGTATTGCTCTCCAGTGGAGAGTAGACAAAAAAGAAAAGCACAGCTAATGTGGGCAATGTAGCAGCAAGTGGGCATAAAGTTGCTCATGTATCCAGAGGAGAGTTTCAATTCTACAGTACGGCCAATTTGGTATTCTCCAATGGAATGTAGGTACTCATGCAGTATTCCTCAGTAGTGTGTGGCCAATGCATGGTTCATGAAGTAATGTGTTAGGCACAAAGCATGGTCCACTAGAGTATTCCCAGCATGAAGACAATGAGTACAATATGTGGCCTGTGCAAACAGTCCTCAGTGAGAAGTTCACAGGTACAGAGCCTGGCCAAGGTATACACTCTCCTGTGGAGCTGATAGGCATTCAGCATTCCCCAGCTGCTCATTGCCCAGTGGAGGACTAGTGAGAACAGAGAATGGTCTATTATTTAGAAATGCATGAAACTTTTTCACCCATATAGTTCATTCCATGCGTCATTTCCAAGATAACCATGTGACTATTCATATTTACAGTGCATGCAGGTCACCTTAATCATACAGTATTTTTTTTTCTTTCTGATTGGATGAGTGAAAATTTTGTGAGGGAAAAGAGAGGTATTCCAAGATGGCTTTGCAAATGTGTCTGGAGCAAACCCTTATCTGGGTGAATAATAATAAAACTTTCCCTCCCTACAAACATTCAGGTAAACAAAAAAATTACTTGTATGATTTTTTTACAGAAAAAATGGCTTGTGAATACTATCAAAATGACTTCACACTTACTATCCAAATAAATATTTACCAATACTTACCCCTTCCCCCACACCAGTAGTCCCATGCCTCTTGTCACAGTAGAGAATGGATTTGGATTATGCCAACTATTTACCTGTACATTGGCTCAAATGGCTAATTATATGCTTGCATACCCAATGAAAAGTTTTTCTAGTACACCCCGAAGGTGGGTAGAGCTTTCTTCTTGTGATTTAGGTAGCGAAATTCCATAATATCCTAAACTATTAAACTGAGAGCTAAGAAAGTGGATCAATCCAAATGGAATGATTAAGAATGTGTTACAATGGTAAACACACTCATTAAACTTCTCCACAGCACAGAATAGGACACCATGGAATTTAAAAACTTTCTATATAGAGAAAGTTTATGATTTCATATAGATTCTGTTGCAAAGATTAAAGCTCTAACTCTGAATGAAAAGTTCCAGATACAAAGGGACAGATGAAAAGTACAATTTGTGTTAGTCCATTAAGCATCTTCTCACTCATATACACACTAATTTTCATCTACATATTTATAGAAGTATACATGCACAAACATAAATTTGCTGATAATGACAGCTACAGTTAAGGTTGCATTAAAAATGTCCATCATAACCTCTGTTTTCACATACTCATACTGTAGGTTTCCACAAAAATCACAGGACCAGATTCTGATAACCAGATTTAAGAGGAGTAGCTCATTAGTCTGAAATTATTCCTTTTAACTTCAGTGGGACTACATATGGAGTAAGGGACTCCAAATATAAATAAAAGTAGCAGAATCTGGCCCAAAGTCTGACGATATCACGATAACATGATAAAAGGAAGTTGATCATATGGGTTATAGGCATTCAGAACACACAAATGCAGTGAAATACAATTGTAAAATATACATCTCAGGTTAAAAAATATAAGTCAAACAAGACAGCTGGAAATCTATAATGTCTTTATAGGGCGAAAAGTTAAAGATGTTGGTAAGTAACTCAGCTTCTATTTGCAGCATAAGAAAGAGAGAGGGAGAGAGAGAAGTATCCAAATCTCTGTCATATAAGTTATTCTTGAGACTGGTCATTTTCCTGTGTCTAATTCTCTCCAGATTTTTATATGCCATCTGTCCAGTGCATGAGAACTATCCTTTCTCCAATAAGCAGCAATGGTGACTCAAGCTGGCAATAAAAAAGTAATTGCCTGTTCTGAATAAAGCTAAAATTCTGATCATCACCAAATAATAAAGTTATTGTAGGAGATAATACAAAAGGTTAACTGAAGATCAGGTTACTATGCCTTTCAACCAGAAGCCAAAATCTTTTTATTTTTGGACAGTTGTGCCATCATAAATCCTGTTTGTACACAATCTCTATAAGTTCAGAGAAATACTTACTATATATAGGTTACTTTGGGTTAGTTTAGTGCCAATATTACATAAATAAGTCTATGGTTAACAGCAAATGAAATTTATTTCATATAGCAATATATCAAGGATCTAATTTATTATAACTATGAATGCTGATGTCTCTGCCAGCCCTCCATGTAATCTCAATTTTTAAGGGCTTTGGTTGGCAGTTAGAATAATTTTGTGCCCATAAACCTTTTTCATTTTTATTTTGGAAGAAAACTCTAGCTCAGAGAGACATTGGATTAAAAACCTATGTTGCATAATATATAACTAAAACAAAATATACTGAAATGTAGGTAATTAATATCCTAATTTGCATATGCTTTTTCAAGTTTTAACGTCTTACTATTATGGATAAGCATCTGCTTCCTACCATATTTAGTCCAATTGCTTAAAAAAACCAGGGACTTCATCATATCCTAATAAACTGAAGGGGAGTTTGGCCATAGACTTCAGTGGGAGCAGGACTGAGCCCTAAATTAGGCAATGGGGAACAGGCTGTATCATGAAAGCCATCCAACATGACTTAGCATGTTAGCAATTTGTTCCATATAGTTCCAAGCGTGAAATGTATTGACACAGAACATTTTTTATATCACATTGAGAAGCAAATAGTAGAAATTTTTATCTTTATTAGAGATTGTTCCCTTCCCCTTTTTTTGATCTTGATGTTGGTCCCACATAAACAATACACTAATAGAACATAAGCGCAAGAACAAATATTCAGCTAATGCAAAAGGTTCCACCAAAGAGGACAACATATACATTATATAAAATGAATGGAATTTCCTATGATCTTAATATGGAGAAAGTTTCTTGAGAAATGTAACCATGTTTTCAGATCTCTATTGTATAAATCACATTTAAGGTTAGTCATTGTTTCAATGGCTAAAACTTCCAGATTATTTTAAATCACCTGTCAAGGGAAGGTGCCTTGCTTTTTGCCCCTCCATCCAATCTACATTGACAGTAATGGTCTTATGATGTGCAGTCGGGAGCTTAATGACTCACACTGTTTTATAATAGACTGAAATTGCTCAAAGGAAAGAACAAGGAGTATATAAAGGCCTGGGTATTCTCTCCACCCTATAATCTTTATGTGTATGCTTTCCTTATTACAGGCTCCAAAATGCCCAGTAAAAGCTGCTGTGGTAACTTTGGTGATATTTACATGTGAAAAGCTTTCAGCTAATTATTTTCTAACTGTTCCACCTGCATAAAAAGAGGATCAAGACCCCCGCAAAAAAGGCCTCTAAAGAAAATTAGAAGCCGTGCAAAACATTAAAGAAAGTACCAGATCAAGCTATGCTCAGCAGAGAATCAAGATTGGAATAGCAGTGGCAGGTGCAGGTCAGAGATAAGACGCTTTGTTAGGACTGTGTAAAGTTCCAGAACCAGCTACAGATAAGGAGTAAGATGTATTAGCAAAAGCTGATTATACTGTAGGTCCCTGAATATACTGTGGACGAATCTTCACTGGTGCATCTCACTAGAATATAAACATTTCACTATCCATAACAGATTTAGAGACACTGTATGGAATTTTGGACTTACTTTTCTACAGCCTGATGACTTGGAATTCATACAAAAGGAAACAATGAAAAGTGACAAATACTAAATAACCTCATAAATGAGGAAAAGAAAGAAAGAAAGAAAGAAAGAAAGAAAGAAAGAAAGAAAGAAAGAAAGAAAGAAAGAAAGAAAGAAAGAAAGAAAGAAAGAAAGAAAGAAAAATTCCAAATAGGATGACGTAATTTAACATCATTAAGATAGCTAAATACTTTTCCATGTATCATGATGAGAAATGGTTTCTAAATATTATTTCATGATAATAATTCAGGTGTGTGACTAATTCAAAATGTTTTGAATGGATGCACATCATTTAGATTGATTATAGGTGATGGGCCCTGTAGACATAGCTAAAACAGACAAGCACCTATTAATAGTTACTTCACTCATTATCAGAGAGTCTAAAGACCATCCAAAGCCAATTTATATAATATTATGGAGGAAATATCTGACTCTGCAGATTTTCAAAAGCCTTGAGGCAGACCCTCAAGAACCCAAATGCAGTAGTTCTGCTGTATGGTGGGAGGATTAAATGTGCAGATTATTATACCTGGGAAACACCACACGCATAATAATTCCACTGAGTTGTCATCAGTCCTCAGGAGTGCAAAGCAGGGAGAGCTGATGTGTGGTTGGGAAGTTAGTGAGGTGTGGCCAGTTTGTTCATGGACTCTATGGATCCAGTGGTTGCAAGTCCAAATGGAGATCGTGGTGGATTGTGGTTGCCACAATACCCAATTGGCTGTCGCAGTAGCCTCCACCCAGCTGTGCATGTGCACCATTGCCCAATCTTTGGGTTGGGTGAGGATTATTCATCAGCCATGCACAAAACTTTCACTCCGGCTTTATGCAAAGGATCTGCATGTTACCTTATATGCAAATATTTATTTGTACTATGACAATCTAGTTTGCTGGCAGTTAAAAAGTCTTAGAACTTAACACTGTCATTAAGAATACACGTACAAAAATATGTCAGTAGATATGAAATGAATTACTCATAGCTAAAATAGTGGAAGAAATCAGTGAAGTGGAAAGGACCAGAAACACATGTCTACATGAGAACCTACTATCTAGTTAAAGTATTTTTCTCAAAGCAGGAGTGTCAATATAGTGTTGTTTATTTGGACTCTATAAAATAACCACAGATGCAATTAGAATTAAAATAGTTATCTAGGTAAAGTGGTGTTGACTTATGTGAAGAATAATATACAATAAATAACACAGCATAGTAAAATAAAAAGCATAGTAAAAAAAGAAATGCAAATAGTATTTTCCAATCTGAATATTTTCTTTCTGCATCTTTTCCGAGGGTCAGTGTATTTTCATTTAATTTGTTATACACTTCTATTTCATAGTATGCGGTCCAAAATATTTTTAACCACATTAAATAAAACATACATTGTTTCAGTAATTTAATCTTCCTACCTAGCACAGCATATTGCATTTTATTTGACTCTATAACTAATACTCAGTAGGATATTGGTTCATCAAATTACAAAATTCAATATTTTTCCATGTAATGGAATATATAAAAAATAAATGACATTTCACGCAGACACATTGCTTTTTATGGTGTGTCACTGATAAGTGTCATAGGAAGTCCAAAGCCCAAAGCATTTAAGATGTGAAACAGTCAACCTGCTGTTCGATTTTTATATCCTCTCCCTTTCTTTAAAAAAATAACTTAATTCACAAATGTGCTGTGTGCCCTTAAGAACTGAATCAGAAGTATCAGACATAATAGTTCATTTTCTCTACTGTAAAATAAATTGCAGTCCTATTTTAATTTTATACTGGGGGAAGCTCAGATACTACTATTTGTTCTGACAAGCAATATAAAAATATATAGCAAAAATTTGTAAACTAAAAATTGTATGGGAAAATTATCTTTATTTCCCACCTTCATATACCCCAGAAACAAGTAAATGTGCTTAAACTTGAAAAAATAAAATGAAAGAGCATCTGAGTTGCAGTTGAGTGGAAACAAAGTCCTGAAGGATTAAAACTTATTTGTACATGACTGATTTTCCTTGTCTGATTTCTGACAAATAAAACAGTTGTCTTGCTCAGATGACCCTTACGCTTCCAGACTGGACTCCTTATACCCATCATGGTTGGCTCACAGAAGAGATTAATGTTAATTTTGTAAATAGTTGTTCCACAAGATACAGTAGAGCTGCCTGGAAAAAAAATCAAAATTGAAAACATATTGACATTTTTTTCTTCTAAATTTTGACCAAAAAAAGGGATGTGTGAAATATTATGGGTTTTTTGAACCAGCTCTCACCTGGCATGTCATCAAGACAGAAGATATCTGATCAACACAGCTGGGGACCTTAGGCGGATATATGATTGAAAGGTGACATTTCAAATTCTGGACTTTTACCTGCACATGGTGGCCCATACTTAGAACCCGGTGAAATTCTTTATACACACACGCACACACACACACACACACACACACACACACAAACTTTTCATGTATTTTGGGAGGAATTTTGTTTTATTTTATTTTAAGTAGAGTGGGAAGCCTTCAGGTTTCCTGCCTGTAGGAGTGGGAGACCCCAAGGGGAGGGAGTAGAAAGTAAGCTTGCCCACATTCAACCACCACTAGCTGCTCATATAGGGTTGAATGTGGGCCAGTCTTCTCTCTCTGTGTGTTGCAACTTGGAGTATGGAGGGGTGTTGCAGCTCTACTCACTCAAATTTGGCCCAGCCACCCCTCCATCATCATGATGGAGGGGTGGCCAGGCAAAATCTGAGTGGCACTGTGCCAGAGATTTTTGTTTTGTTTTATTTTATTTCATAGTATAGATTGGTTCTCTTATTTTTTATTACTTCACATTTGCAGAAAACCCTCTGGGCTTTACCCATAATGGATGAAGCTCTGCCTGAGTGGTTTCGTCTCCTTTATCACCAAGGGACTTCCATCCGCATTAGCTGCAGATTCTGTCTCTCATTCTGTTTGGGAGCTATGTGGCAGAGGCAATCTAGGCTTCTTCTCTATGATTTGAACCATGGAGAATCTTAAAAAGTCCTAGCAGTCCTCCGGGGTTCTAACCATAAAGTACCTGCCGAGAACATAGCCCCCAACATGGTCCCAGCCACAAACAGGTGGCAAAGTGTGATGGATGGAGTGGCACTACATAGGCAGTTACTCTAGTTGTGTCTCAGTGGCAATACGTGGGTTGGGAACCACACTTCAGGCAGGGTGTCTAAGATCAGGAGGTGCATTGTTGGGGAGCCAGGGAGAAAGTCAAGGGAGAGAGGCAGGTGGAGAAATCCGTATATGGGATGTGGAAATTTGAGGGATGCACATGAGGAAATTTCAGGTGGAGAGACAACCAATGAAAGGGAGGTGTGCTGAAGGGGAAGTCAAGGGGGGATATTTGGGAAGAATTATGAATTCAGCAAATGAAGTGATGCTGAAAAAGCACAGAAACAGATCTGTGCGGACACATGCCTAGAACCTCAACCAGGGGTATTCTATTTGCTACCCAAGATCCATAAACCTGGGAATCCTGGATGCCCCATCATCTCAGGCATTGGCACCCTAACAGCAGGATTGTCTGGCTATGTGGACTCTCTCCTCAGGCCCTACGCTACCAGCACTCCCAGCTATCTTTGAGACACCACTGACTTCCTGAAGAAACTAGAATCCATCAGTGATCTTCCAGAAAACCCCATCCTGGCCACTATGGATGGAGAAGCCCTCTACACCAACATTCCAAACAAAGATGGACTACAAGCTATCAGGAACAGCATCCCCGATAACATCACGGCAAACCTGGTGGCTGACCTTTATGACTTTGTCCTCACCCACAACTATTTCACATTTGAGGAAAATATATATCTTCAAGTCAGCGGCACTGCTATGAGTATCCGCATGGCCCCACAGTATGCCAACATTTTTATGGCTGACTTAGAACAACGCTTCTTTAGCTCTCGTCCCCTAACGCCCCTACTCTACTTGTGCTACAATGATGACATCTTCATCATCTGGACCCATGGAAAAGAAGCCCTTGAGGAATTCAACAATTGCCATCCCACCATCAACCTCAGCCTAGACAAATCCACACAAGCGGTCCATTTCCTGGACACTACTGTGCTAATAAGTGATGGTCACATAAACACCACCCTATACTGGAAACCTACTGACCGCTATACTTACCACATCCCTCCAGCTTCCATCTAGGACACACCACACAATCCATTGTCTACAGCCAAGCTCTAAGATACAACTGCATTGCTCCAATCCCCCAGACAGAGACAAACACCTACAAGATCTCTATCAAGCATTCTTACAACTACAATACCTACCTGCTGAAGTGAAGAAACAGATTAACAGAGCCAGAAGAGTACCCAGAAGTCACCTACTACAGGACAGGCCCAACAAAGAAAATAACAGAACGCCACTAGCCATCACCTTCAGCCCCCAACTAAAACCTCTCCAACGCATCATCAAGGATCTACAACCTATCCTGAAGGACGACCCATCACTCTCACAGATCTTGGGAGACAGGCCAGTCCTTGCTTACAGACAGCCCCCTAACCTGAAGCAAATACTCACTAGCAACCACACACCACACAACAGAACCACTAACTCAGGAACCTATCCTTTCAACAAAGCCCATTGCCAACTCTGTCCACATATCTATTCAGGGGACACCATCATAGGGCCTAATCACATCAGCCACACTATCAGAGGCTCGTTCACCTGCGCATCTACCAATGTGATAGATGCCATCATGTGCCAGCAATGCCCCACTGCCATGTACATTGGTCAAACTGGACAGTCTCTACGTAAAAGAATAAATGGACACAAATCAGACGTCAAGAATTATAACATTCAAAAACCAGTCGAAGAACACTTCAATCTCTCCGGTCACTCGATTACAGACCTGAGAGTGGCTATCCTTCAACAAAAAAGCTTCAAAAACAGACTCCAATGAGAGACTTAATTTTGCAAACTGGATACAATTAACTTAGGCTTGAATAGAGACTGGGAATGGATGAGTCATTACACAAAGTAAAACTATTTCCCCATGTTATTTCTCCTCCCCACCCCACCCCACTGTTCCTCAGATGTTCTTGTTAACTGCTAGAAATGGCCTACCTTGCTTGTCAGCATGAAAGGTTTTCCTCCTCCCCCCCTCCCCCCGCTGCTGGTGATAGCTCATCTTAAGTGATCACTCTCTTTACAGTGTGTATGATAAAATCCATTGTTTCATGTTCTCTGCGTGTGTATATAAATCTCCCCACTGTTTTTTCCACCAAATGCATCCGATGAAGTGAGCTGTAGCTCACGAAAGCTTATGCTCTAATAAATTTGTTAGTCTCTAAGGTGCCACAAGTACTCCTTTTCTTTTTGCGAATACATACTAACACGGCTGCCACTCTGAAAACTGGTTGTTATGGAAGTCATGTCAGATGATGATGTAGCTGTCACATGTTTTTAAACATACTTCCTTAAGAATTGTTCACAGTGCTGGTATCCTTTAAATCCCTCTTTCTGTTTTTCAGCCAGGCTTTCTTCCAGTAGTGACATGTTGATCATGGCACTTGAAGACCATGGAGGCAGAAAGGAATTAGTATAATGGCTGGGTGGAGACATTTACTGTGAAGATAGGATTTGATTTAATTGCCCATGTAAGAAGCTATCCATTTTATACTTAGGCCAGATTGGGTAATGCAGGGATGGTGGGGGCTGGAGCCTCCAATGATGGGAAACATGAGTTCAAATTGGGAGAGAAGATTAGAGAAAGAAATGGAATAGAGAAGGGTTGAGGAAGGTGCTGTGAGGGATAAAAAAAAGACTCCACAGTCCAAAGTCTCTGCAGAGGTCTTCCTACCCCCTTTGAAAAACTCTGAAAAGAAAGACAATTACCAGTTGTTGGTTTTTAACTTGTATTTTTATAGTCCATCTTGAGAAAAAAAATCCTGTAAAAAAGCCAATGGAGACAATGGAAACTGCATTGGAGACACTGAATCATTCCCACCACAATACAATATCCAGGCAATTGTCTCTTTTTTTTCCTGGCAAACACAAAATAAGCTTTTCCACTCAGTACCATATCCCTGACATAGAAATACTTTACCCTGTTCATATACGGGGATTGATGGTACAATTTCTCAGATTCCCGTGATATAACTGAAATCTGTTTGTGACACATGGAGAGGTGGGCTACATAGAATAATGGCTGCTCTAGCATCTGTGGCACCAGCAAAATTGTTTGATCCCAAATCCCTAGCAAAGAAATGGGACATATTCCATGCTGTACCATCAAGGAGGAAAAGACGGAAGGTGGGAGGTACCTCAGCTAATCCAATGATTTGCTAAGAGGAAGATAAATGGAGATGCCACAGAAGGCCTTAGAGGAGTTTTCATCCTAATAATGATAAGCCTTAGAGTCCCCAAAACTGTGGGAGGAGATCTGTGCTGAAATGAGAGATTCAGGTAGTTGTGCTGTACGATCTCCTCAATTTTTCAGGGGCACTGTTTTCTTTCCTCAATCCAAACACTGTGTCAGAAATGTCTTAGCAATAATGCTTTAGTCTGTACTCATGAAATCCATGATGTGGGCCTAGAACTGAGAATTTTCCCATAGGCCTGAACACCCAGAATATACACAAAAAGGACCATACCGGAATATACTGTACAAAAATCATGTAGTCACTTGCAAAGACCAAAGAAGTTAAAATTGCTCACTAAATTTTGCAGCCTCTATAATTGGACTCACTGGATTTTTGACACTGGGAATGGAATATGGCCAGTCTTATGAATCCAAATATATCTCTACAGTAACTCTTTTAACCTGAGTTTATTTGAAGCAGGGGCAAATTTGGCAGAGAGGGTTTGCTTGTGACCTCCACAATTCTAATTGCCTGATAAACAAGGCTGGATGGCAGCATTTAAAGCTGACTTGTGACATACTAATGCCAGCAATTAAGGGTCCAATGTCTCTTAAGTAAGACTTAAAAGAGGTAGCAGTCTCTGTTACTGATATACTACCACAGGTACATCTGCTTAAATAATCTTAAGGTTGATGCACTTTATGGTGAAAGAGATTGAAATCTGGTGTGAGCAGTGAAGCTCAGCAGGACCCATAACTGGATGAGCAGTGCATACTGCTGAGAAATCAATGGGAGAGGGGATGTTGTTTATAAAGTCATTAGAATGAGAAAGCAACCTGATTGGCTGATGAGGATTCTGAGCTGTGTGATTATGAGACCCAGTGGTCCTGACTGGGAGCAAGCTCATTTGTCATAAAGAAAGTACCATATTTCAGGTGGTACACACACAGTATCTAATGCACTTCTCTGTTGCTGGGTGCACGCTGCTCCCTGACACACCTGAGATGTGTGTATAAATGGCCAGAACCACAAATCCTGTTCCTTATGATCTTGTCTATTCCTCTGACTGTAAGAATACAATTACCACTTCAAAATATCTTCCTGCATAACTTAATTTAGTTGCTTCAATCTCCATTTGTCTATTTTTGATTATATGTATTTGCATTCAGAACAGCTGAGCGCGCCCTTTTCAGAGCCCAGGCAGAGCGAGGCAGAGTGTTATATTTAGAGCGGGGTGCTGAGTGGGACAGTGTGTCATATGTAGAGTGGGGGGCAGGGCGAGAGAGAGTGCCATATGTAGAGAGGGGGCCAAGGCGGGAGCGGGGGCTATATGTAGAATAAGCATCAGAGCGGCACAGAGAGCCATTGGCAGAGAGGGGCACAGAGCGGGACAGGTTCCCATATGTAGACTGAGGCTCAGTGCGAGGCAGAATACCATATGCAGAGCGCAATGTGGAGTTCCATGCCAAGCAGGATGCAGGGACCCATGTGGCGTTCCACACGGAATGGGTGGCCAAGCCCCTTGTAGAGCGGGACACGGAGTTGCATGAAGGGCCCCACTTGGACCCACACACAGAGCGGGCCGTTGGGATACTCACAGAGCGGGCCATGGAGCAAGACACTGGGGCACACACAGAGCGGGCCGCAAAGCGAGACGCTGGGGCGCACACAGAGTTGGCCGCTGGGGGGCTCACAGATTGGGATGCAAAGCGAGACACGGGGGCGCACTCAGAGCCAGACGCAGATTGAGACACTGGGCCACACGTGGGGTGGGACACTGGAGCGGGCATTGAGCCACACGCAGCTTCAGTCATAGGGATACTCGTGGAGTAGGACAAGGGAGTGGGCACAGAGCTACACACAGCAGATGGCATTTGGAGACTCATGGCATAGGATGGTGGAGTGGGCACAGAGCCACCTATAGCTGGAGGCATTTGGAGACTCATATCATAGGATGGGGGATTGGGCATAGAGCTATACATGCCTTGAACCATTGGGGCACATGTGGGGTAGGATGCTGGAGTGGGAAGAGAGCCACGCATGTCTTGAACCACTGGGGCAGACATGGGATGGGATGCTGGAGCAGACCTGGGGTCTTTCATAGAGAAAGAGACTGGGACGCCCAAGAGGCGAGACACATTGTCACACACAGAGCGGGACACACTGTCACTCATGGAGTAGGGGGCACTGGCAGCCGCAGCACGGTACACAGACTCGCACATGGGGTGGCCGACAGGGAGGCACACATAATCATATACGAGGGGTCCCCCAGCGTCACCCACAGGGCCATACTCAGAGTTGCACACAGGGATGCACACATAGTTGCACGCAGACTGAGAGTCAGAGCCACACACTGCCTGGGGGCCAGAGCCGCACACGACCTGGGGAGCAGAGCCGCACACAGCCTGGGGAGCAGAGCCGCACACAGCCTGGGGAGCAGAGCCGCACACAGCCTGGGGAGCAGAGCTTTCCACATCAGCATTGGCATATCCTTTGCAGTAGCCAAACTTGTGGCATCTGAAGTTGGCCAGGAGCCGATGACAGCCTTCCCTGTAAGGTGTAAACTCCACTATGGTTCGTGCCTGGTGATTAGCAGCCAGTGTTCCCAGACTGAATGAGGAGATAGAAAGGAAAGTGTTTTTGTCTCATATATAGCTTATACGTATGCAGCAGTAGAAACTGTCTATACACCTGTTATGTTTGATCTGTTTTTGTGACAACTCTGCCATATGCCATCTATTGTATACTATAAAATTTTGTGGCAGAGGAGGGAGGCAAAAAAAAATCATATTGTGATAACATGACATGAATTTTCCTCCTTATTCAGGGGAAGGTTATTATACTCCCACCAACAGTATTTACCAGCGCCGTTTTATTAATCCCATAGAGTCATCCAAAATTTGTTTCAACAATGCTTTGTACTTTTTCACTTCAGCATCATAACTGGAAGCCAATTCCACCTAGTCACCACACTCTGAGAAATACCAGCCCCTTGAATTCTTTGTAAAGATAGCATATTCCATCCTAACTCACTTTAGGTCTTCTATTTCTGGTCTGTCTGACTACCATTGTTCATTGCACTTTATTAGATGAGCTGTACATACTTCAATGAGAAAGCACTTTAATAGTTTTCTTTCAAGACTAAATAGTCACAAACTTTGTCAATTTTTCTTCACAACCAGAAATAGCAATGGATACTAACCAGTTGCTAAACTCCTTTTGGGGTAGGATGGCAAACTGCAGGTACTAAGTGCCACCCTTCCCCAGTGAAGAAGTTATGGGCTTATAAGGTACCCTGGTGACTGAGACTGCCTTTTTCCAATTTTGAATGAATTGGAGGTTAAAGAAAAATTGGACGTTGGGTCTAGTGACTGTTTAGCAACGTACATTTAGGGAGATCCTCTTCACAAATTCAAAGGGATTATTGTCCTCTCCCCACTACTAGAGGCTCCGCCTAACATATGAGTACCCAATTAGCATTTCTCTCAAAGGAAATAATGTGTTTTCTCCAACAGACCGTAGCTCTTAACTATTTTTAAATTATTTCTTTAAAAAATGAAAAAAATATGCATATCCTCCCAGCACTAAATGCTCTACCATTTGCAAGGGAAACTAAACGTGCAATGCAGTCTCACAACAGAAGCATGGACTGGTGGAGAGACAAAGTCCTATTCAGCAATAGAACAACTGAAATCTTCCAATGGCATATTCAACCCGTAAATTCTGTTTAAATATTTGTTGAACTTACTCAATAGTCGTTGGCTCTTTGAACAGTCCACAACCTTCCAGGCTCAGTATACAGTTCCTCAGGTCCTCCTGGAGGGGATTGCAGAAGGAGATTTCTGCAGTGCACGTAGCATGCACCCTGAGTTTACCTAGGAACTGATGAAAGACATAGGAACTCTCTTATGAACCAGCTTCCATATGAGGAGAGCTAAAAAGATTAGGGCTGCTCAGATTAGAAAAAAGGACAAATAAGGGGGGGGATATGATAGAGATCATCATGAATGGTGTGGAAAAAGTGAATAGAGACATGTAATTTACTCTTTCTGACAATAAAAAAACCAGAGCTCACCCAATGATATTAACAGGCAGCAGGATAAAGAGAAAAAAGAGGAACTACTTTTTCACACAACATACAATTAACCTGTGGAACTCATTGCCATAAGGTGCTGTGAAGTCCAAAAATATAACTGGGTTAAAAAAAACTTAGATGAGTTCATGGAGGATAGGTCCATCAATGGCTATTAGCCAATGTGGTCATGGATGCAACTTCATGTTTGGGGCAACCCTAAACCTCTGACTACCAGAAGCTGGAAGGGGAAAACTGGAGTGGTTCTCTCCAGAATTGCCCTGTAATGTATCCTGAAGCTCTGGTACTGCCCACTGTCGGAGACAGTGGGATAGATGGATCATTGGTCTGATCCAGTATGGCTGTTCTTATGTTCTTGCATCCCTCCAAAAAATAGCATTTAGACTAGACTAGGATTTTAACAAAGCTGAAATATAAATAAGGAAATAAATGGAGATTAAAAAAGAGAGGATTATTCACCTAAAAATCCCTTCCTGGTTTAAAATTGGCTGACATCTCTCCTATGAGATGGGGTCAATCGTTATTAAATTCAAAATCAAATTCTCTGTTGGTAAAATGAAAAATAAAGAGAGTTCTGTTGCTTCAGAATTTTTCAGCGCTGCAACCACGCACAGTGATCTAGGAATAGCCTTGCGTGTGTGAGTGTGAGAAAGAGTTTCTTAGACCAATGGGTGTCCCTTGTGTATGTGGAGCAACTAAGGGATGTGCTTTACCTTAATATCAAGAGGAGGCTTGTTAATCACAATATCTCTGTTCACCATCAGGATTTCACCACCACATTCTGGTTCTGAGACAACTACCACTCTCATAATGTTGTAGTCAGAGAGGTGAGACCCATATTGGTTAAATGGTATGTGTAGTGGGATTGTTTTCACTGCAAAGTAAAATTATTGTAATCACTAATCTGTTTCTCTCAGCTGATATCTCCTGCCATTTCCATCCTGTAATTTGACTGGCACTAAACCGTACAGGTTATACAGTAGTTTGCTAAATGTCATGATATCCCATTGTCTTTGAGTGCGGACATGACATCTGCTAGTTCAAGGAGATGCATTACTATCTTTAGCACTGTGGCCAGTTTCAAGGATCTTTAAGTATATCATTGCATTCACCAAGAAGTTCCTCCTTAATTAAAACTTCAAAGCAAAAGATTTCATTGTTCTGTGTTTCCTAATCCTCAGTGATATCCCAATCTCGAGAATTTAAATTTAGTAAAAATGAATCCAAACACTAAGGAAGTGATGGCTTGATATTCATATGGTATATGGAGAGAGCTTGTTGTTTCTGTAAAGAAAAAATGTTATTAATCACAAGCTAAGTGTTTGTGATGTGACATCCCTCCTGTCTTCTTTATTCTGTGGCTTATCTGGTAGTAATGCTTGGAATTTTCAAGGCCTGGGATCCCATTTCACTTGAGAGATATCATAATCTCCTCTAGTCAAAGATATATACAGCTTTCCTCAAACCTTTGGCTGATATCACAGCTTTCAGAGAACTGTAGCTACATTAGTGTATTTAACATAAAACTGTTCCTTAGTTAAAACCCAGACCAGAAGATTTAATGGTAATGAACTTCTGTATGCTCACCAATATCCCTAACCTTTGGAATTTAGGCCTTGGTAAAATGAATCCAAATACCATGCAGGGCCTACGACCCACCTAGAAGCATACAAGTCACGCAGTGAATTTGCTGATTTTGGGAGGATCAATCCAAAAGCAATCCAACTGTCAATATAAAATGATGGAGAGCTCCATTAATTTAATCTCCTAGGGCTGTTAAAAGGCCTTGACTAATCCTGATCACAAGTATTAACCTATCTCCTGAGGATAGTGCTGACTTTGGACCAACAAGAGTGAATTAGATAGCTCCAATGTTTCTTACCTTCCCTTGGATCCAGAATGACATTCATATTGTCCTTCCAGAACTGATTCAATGGACATCCATTGCATGTCATCACCTGAGCACACAAGTTGAAATTCAGGTTCTTGGGCTCCTTATGTAAGTTTTCAAGCACCCATTGCAGACAGACATCTTGGCCATATACAGGACAATTAGCCATCTTAAGCTTCATAGCAATATCAGCATCACTCAGGAATGGGCTTTGGAGAGATGCTACCTCCCTGTCTATATCTGAATTGGGAGCATTACAGTATCCAGAATGAATTTTTCTATAAGCTCTGTAAAATGCTTCTTTGTCTTTCAGAGAACCTGTTGAAGAAAATATGGGACATTTAACCTGTTGGAGATGCAAGAGATCATAACTCCTTCAGTCCCAAAAGTGATTAAATTCCTTCTTCTTCTCTCCTCTCCTTAGAGCTAACCTGGTACAGTCAAGTGTAGAACCAGAACGTAAAGAAAATGCACCTCCTCTCCTGTTCAAGGAGAAAGGAATGCTGAAATGAAATCACTTGGAAAACATGCTTAGCTGCAGTTTGTTACCTTATTTTATATCTGTAGAGTAAATAAATAATAAAACAGGCATTTAGCATAAGTCTCGGAATCAGCTGTACAAGGACCCCAATGTGTACAATAGACCACATTACATATATCTGTCTAAACACTAGAGATATCCATATAAAGACACTCTCGTAAATGTCCAGCTTCTTAACCATGCTCCAGTTGTCCCTCAGGCATAGTTAGTCAGGGGTTTCATTTTTACAGTTAGTTCCAACCCATTTCACACTCCTGTAAGCATTGTGCTGTATAATCCCTTAACTAATTTTGGATGGTGAATGTATCCCAGTAGCAACTTACACTGACAAAAAACATTAATATGAGATACACTAGATATGTGAGGTGGCTAATTGATAAGTATGTGTCTTGACATCGCTGGTACACTAGGTGAGAATGAAGAGGTTGACTCCTGCTTGAAGAATGATTTAGAGCCTTTCAGAGGTCCTAGAAACCCCATCCTGATCTCTATTATCCCACTAAGGAACAGGCAGGGCCAGAATATAAATGAAAATAGTGGGAGTGAATGACTTGAAGCACAATCTTTAAAAAAATCAATTATATTTAGAAGCCTTTGGAATAATGTTTCTTTCCAAAAACTAGATCAGTCTGGAGAAGTTTTACTTTAAAACAGGGAACTTTCACAATGAACAGAATGTGTTTATTTAAATTTCTTATGATCAGCATTTCAAATTCCTGTGAATCCAGGTAATGACTTTGGTCCATACCTAGTTCATACTTGTAAGCTCTGGTGATATCCTCACGTAGATCACTACCAATACACTTGGTGCTGATGTGTTGCCCACAAGGCCAAATGTCATAGTATAGTTTTGTCTTTGAGACAGAGCCTTGGGAAAGCCAGCCAACACAGCCTGCATTCAGCCGAGAGAACATATGATGGCCATCATAGTCCAAGTCCAGATTTCCATCTTTGATGCTTCTGACCGAAGTAGGACCACAGCATATTGAACCTAATATAGATCAAGTCAACCATATTACTACATTATGTAACATAGCATGCTACTATACAACCTGAAGAATAGGACAGTAATGACTTCTACAGAACCACAGGGTTCATTTACCTCTACCAGTCTCCAGAGGTGTTGGATCCAGACACTGCCAATCACCACAGCATTGATTTAGATCTCTGCGGGCCATCCAAGATTCATTCCAGCAGCGGTAGCTCCTGTAGGATGTAAAAGTTCAGAGACTTTGTAAAGAACTCTCAGAGGCCAGTCTTTGGTATAAGTCAAAATTCTGGACCAATCAGAGTAGGAACAGGGGTAGGGTAGGAATATGAAAGCTAGCATTGGTGTGTGATAGTGATCTAGCTGGGTGCATGCTGTATTGGGGCCATACACTACAGCCATAGTGCTCTACACCAGTGATAAGGAGCCTCAAGAAGCCAGCTATCAAAGAAAAGATTATCAACTAAGTGATCATGATGGAAGATGATGGCCCTGATCCCTGATGGATTTGTGTTTCATGATGCAGTCAGTATTTTGGAGCCATTCCAAGATAGATGGCCTCATTTGCAGGTAGTATTAAGTACTTATGAGTTTGGTGAATGTTTTATGAGCATCTGATTCTTATGTAGATTCAGCAGTCAAGCAAGTACTACTAGTGTATAATTATATCTTGTAATATGTCATCACAAAACTGAATTATTGCAACAGTCTTGCAACACCAAAGCAATGGCCCATGATCAGGCTTATGTGAGTTCTTGTACATCAGTAATAGCATTCACTCATTGTTGATTTCGCACTTACCAAAGGCTGTCTTTGCCACGCAGGGTTTTGCCAGTACAGTCAAAAAGTTCATTGACAACAAGGGGGTTCTCAGCAGGTTGAGGAGAATAGAAGTTTGTCACAACACGGCTTGGGATTCCCAAACACCTCATCACTGTAAAGGAAAAAGTGCTCCAGAGTCCAGAACTCTTACTCAAAAGTCCCTATAAAGAATGCTTCCCTGGAATAAGTTAGCCAATTCCTTTCCTTCCTATTTTTCAAGTAATTTCTCCTATAATTGACAAATACCATGTAAATAATTTGAGCTAAAATCTCCAACAAAAAATACTGAGTGCACATAACACTAATGGTGCAAGGGGGACTTCTCTAGGGGACTTCATTTTGGTGTTGGGAAAGTAGCAAAGGGGGACCTAGAAGTAGGAAATAGGATGTTAGGCTTTCTTCCTGGATCCTTTAGGAAGATCAACAATAATAGTGTCTGACTAACAAAACATCAAGAGTCCTCCATAACGTTAATTGCAAACGAAGCATAGATTCAATTGCATTATGTTACAAAACATCCCCACCAACCAACTTAAAAACTGATTTACCTCAGTAAGTAATCACTTATAACAGTGGTTCTCAAACTAGGGCCACCACTTGTTCAGGGAAAGCCGCTGGTGGGCTAGGCTGGTTTGTTTACCTGCCGCGTCCACTGGTTCGGCTGATTGTGGCTCCCACTGGCTGCGGTTCACCGCTCCAGGCCAATGGGGGCTGCAGGAAGGGCGGCTAGCACATCCCTTGGCCCGTGCCGCTTCCCATAGCCCCCATTGGCCTGGAGCGGCGAACTGTGGCCAGTGGGAGCCAGGATCGGCCGAACCTGCAGATGCCACAGGTAAACAAACAGGCCTGGCCTGCCAGGGGCTTTCCCTGAACAAGCGGGGACCCTAGTTTGGGAACCACTGGGCTAGCTCACTAAAATATCCTCTCTTTTCATAGGAAAGGATAGTAGTTTGCAGCTCATTGCTTTGGCTCCCAGATTTTAGGAAGAGATACAATCAAGCATTTTATTGCAATTGTCACTGCTTGTTCTTCTGATTCATCATCCAAGCTCGTGCTAGAAGAATATACTACCACATACAGTACACTGTACTTATTCTGCCTTTTATCACTGGTGGAAATGCTCAGCAAACACTGAAGCATATAGTACTGACTGGAGTCAGAAGGGTGAGTACTGTTTTTCTTCCTGCTCTGATCACTGCTGAGACAAAGCTGGATCTCACCCTAGTCAACCTCTTTACAGTGAATTTATTTTGGTAACAAAAAATAGATCCACTTTTTTTTTCTGGTGACATGCAGATCATGTCAGCTGCTTGCTATAGGTTTGTATTCCTTGACAGGTGTGGATATATCATTCCCCACCAACTTTGGGGGAGGGCTAGCATACCTGTGCACATTACTGATGCAAGAGACGCAGAGTCTCCATATCTGACCGGCCGGCATTGGCCTTTATACCACTGCTGAAGGATGGGAATGCTTCCATTCCATGACAGTGGTTTAGCCCCCTGAAGGTAATCATTGTTTTGTGGGAGCTTCATGATGCTATTACTGCTATGGCCACAGATCTGGAAAACAGACAGCAATAAATATAAATACCTGATCACTTCTCTACATCCTAAGACTTTTCCAAGATACAAATTCTGTACTGAGCTATTGAAACTGTGGAAATTCTGATTTACATGGTTAGTCAAATTCCTCCCAGTTTAGCTCCATATGTGGTATATGTGTGTTTCACTCTTCTACAACATAGCTCACTGCTGCTGATGCATTCAGAGGTCATATGTGATTAACCATTCACTTACCATGTGGTTTACCACCATGCTGACATGCACAGGATCATTGCGCCAACTACTTTCTCGGTCAGAGTCATGATGGTAATTTGCACCCATATCCAGGAGTTTCAGGCAGATATCCAAAATGCCATCTTCAAACTATGTGCACAAGGAAAGACGGCTATTACAGACACTATGGAATGCTGGCTTTGATATGTTTCCTTTTGTTTTCCTTGTATGGCTGAGATCTCTTTATGCCTATGACCAGACCCCTTTTTCTAAAGGCCAGTGCCCATGACTTTGCATTGTATCTCATATCTACTGGCAGAAAGGACAGAATTCCTTTTAGAACACGCCAGGGTAACTCCTTGCTTGGCCAATGGAATCATTTCCACCTTTCATTCAGAGGCTTAATACAAGGTACCTCACCCTTTCTTCCAGGGAAGTCTCTACAGCCTTCCCAACCCCCTGTAGGGCCAAAGTGAAGTTAATTCACCTTTTTTCCCCAGAGATGAGTGTCTATTCTGTAGTCCTCACTAGGGCTGGTGAGAAGTGGTTTTCCCCTCCTGTGAAAACTTTTGAGATTTCAAAATGTTTCTGTTCTGTCGCAGGTTTAAACTGAGACCCTTCAAAATTTCCTTTTGAATTTGTTTTGTGAAAATCAGAGAGAGAGAGCCACCCACCCAGAGTAGCCAGAT
Source organism: Dermochelys coriacea (assembly GCF_009764565.3). Classification (NCBI taxonomy): domain Eukaryota; kingdom Metazoa; phylum Chordata; order Testudines; family Dermochelyidae; genus Dermochelys; species Dermochelys coriacea. Next base: position 97,640,262 of record NC_050069.1, read on the forward strand.
GGTTAGGGAATCGCACCTGGGATGTGAAAGGTTCAAATCCTTGATTCGAATGGTGCAAAGCAGTGACTAACTTGGATCTCCTAATGCATCCGATGAAGTGAGCTGTAGCTCATGAAAGCTTATGCTCAAATAAATTTGTTAGTCTCTAAGGTGCCACAAGTACTCCTTTTCTTTTTGCGAATACAGACTAACACGGCTGCTACTCTGAGACCTTGGAGTAATTTTCTCTCCCTGACCCAATGAATATTGATATAAAGTGAAACAGGTCAAATAGGAGAGATTGACTGTTTGACTATATAGCCCAGTGGTTAGGGCACTCCCTGTGATGTGGGAGACACAGGTTCTGAATCAGGCAGAGCCTGGGTTTCCTCGGTGAATGCCTGGCCCCTCACCACTGGGCTATCAGGTCTCTCTGCTCTAGTGATCTTATAGTGGATTTATTTTTTAACTGTATGTTAAAGTATTGAGACTGGAGCATGGTCGGGATTGGCACAAGAAAAACTCATACAATTCTGTAATATGCCAGATATTTATGTAAATCTTAGCTTGCATCAGTGTTACAGAAAGGCAAGATCAGTCTGGCTACGCTCTGCCAACATCATCTTTTGAATCATTGTTGGGTTCTACAAGTTCTGAACAAGTCTCACAGTGTGATATTTACCTGTCCAAAGTGCCACGGTCTAGAAGTAATGTGCTTGTGAACTCCCTGGTACAGCATTCCTTGTTCATTCAGGACATATTCTTTTCTGTGGGCCTCATTGTACATATACACAGGCTCATCTGGAAAAGAAGCAGAGACAGAACTATCAGTCTAATTTCTCTACCACTCACTTTCTCTTTCCCTTCTCCCTTTCTTTACAAATCTGCTTTTTTTCCTGTCTAACTTAAACTTGAGCAACATTTTTAAGTGTTAAGTCATCTCCTTGGAAACATTACTGGTGTTTTGGATAAATTGTTTAATAACTTACTGTATATTTAGAAGCTTGATTTTTGTCAAATTATTTTTCCCTTAACAGGTCTCACCCAACTTTATATATGTACAGCCTGAATTTCAGAGGTCCTGAGAACCTCAGACTTCCACTGACATTGTGGCTACTGAGCACATCTGAAATTCAAACAGTGTGTGTTTAAATTTGGCACCTAAAAACCTAGGCACCCAAAATTATAGACTGTTTTTTAATACTTGGCACTTACTTACTAATTTAAGGTCATACAGGGTAAGTCTACACAGCCTGGATGTGACTGGCCCGTGTCAGCTGACTTGGGCTCATGGGACTCGGGCTCATGGGGCTCAGGCTGTGGGGTTAAAAATTGCTGTGTTGTCATTTGGGCTCAGGTTGGACCGCAGGATCTAGGACCCTTCCCTCATCGGGGGGTCCCAGAGCTTGGGATCCAGTCTTGGGAGCCTGAAGTCTATACAGCAATTTTACAGCCCTGCATGGCCAAGCCTCAGGAGCCTGAGTCAACTGGCACGGGCTAGCCAGGGGTGTTTAACTGTTGTGTAGATGTATCCACAGAGTCAGTAGTAACATTCAGGAACCTACCGACTCCTGTCCTGTGCTCTATCCACTGGATAATAGTGCCTCCAGCTTAGGCTAATTTACTTCACAGTGGTATCATGATGCGCTTTAATATTCTGATGGAAATTGCTGTAGAAGTAGTGGGGGGGACATTAAAAACTAATAGCATTAAGTGACCAAATGAAAAAATGAGCTCCAAATGTGTCTGGATTTTGGAATCTTCAGAATCTAGATTGGGATATCCCAGCACTTGCAGGAGAGAAAATGAACGTGCAAAATCTGAACCTGAATTGCGCATCTCAAGTCCATCTCTTCTGAGAATATTTTTTTACTATCTGACCCAAACACCCTCTCCCTTGAGCCAACTGCTCCTTATAATTTTGTTAATTTCAAACTCCTTCTATAAGCAAAATAATAAATATCTCCAGCATTTCTCTAACCACAGATTTCCTATGGGTTTCTTACCAGCACACCAAGGATTAAAGAGGATGTAAAAGTCTCCTAGGCACCGGCCATATGTGCGATCACAAGATGTGACATGTATGTTGAGAATGTGGCGGCCAATACAGGCATTGGTTGGTGGAAACAGGGTGATGTTCATGCACCTTTTTTGATGAGGTTTGTAGCAAGCGCTCCAGCAGCTGTGATCTATACATTTGCCTAGAGAGAAGTTGCACTTTGTCCCATTTGACTCACAGGGTCTGATGCCTTTTCAGGAAAGGAAAAATACAAGTCTGAATAAAAATAGTCAAATCATATTCAACAGACACATACTTTGTCGAAATGCCATTTGCAATGTAAAGCTTCTAAGATATAAGGTCTCTAATTTATGTGCATAATGCACAGCACGGTTGGGAGGAGATTAAAACTCCATATGAAATACAAGGAGGCTTGGAGAAGATGTCTATCAGCACAGGTGGTGAATGGAGAAAGATTATTTATCAGGAGAGGACTCGGGGAAGACCACACATCTTCATGCAGCTTGGAAGTGATTACCTGTCTCCACAGTGAAGGAGATGGTGTCCCTGGCGTCATCCCATTCCCGGTTTTGGAAATTCACATAAAAGTTGAAGGCCTGGCCTCTCCTTACTATCTGTTTGTCAGTACCGAAGAAATGAGTGTTATGGTTTTTGCAGTTGTAAGGACAGTTCAGGTCGACATCTCCCATTGCAATAGCTGCAGGAAAAGAGAGGAATGAACCCAATGAGAAAAAATATATCATTGAGGACACATTATTTAACAGCTGTTGCCAAGGTTTCCTGCAACAGATGACAGACAAATAGGGAGCATAGAAATTAATCAAAGCAATATATTTTCATTCTGAAGAGCTAGTTAAAGAACAAGAAATATTTGAAGTCTTCAAAGGGTTGAGGAACTGGTCAGTAGAAGCAGATAGGGCATATGCCCATATGAAGTTAATTCCCTTTGCAGGCTACACAGAGCCTACCCCTGCTCCTAAAAGCATTACATGTTGAACTAAGAAAATGGCAGAACTGAACTCTATGGAAAGTCTTACAGTCTTACAGCTATTATCAACCCTAAGCATCTCTCAGTAAGAAAAGACTAGAGCTTCCTAGGGGTTGTAGATGAATCTGTAACTCATGGTGAGCAGAATCAAAGTCAACTTCATGTATCACCTGGAGGAGACTGACAACCTACACACAACCAGCAGATCTACACCACGTTGAGGCATAAGCCCAATTTAATTGGGGAGAAGGAAACCAGGGGAATCCAGATGCCATTTAAGCTGCCTCGCCAAAACCTTCTAAGTGAACTCCGTAAAAGTAGGTTATTCTAAACAGGGTAATAATTGGAGTTAATCAGCATAGCCAGATAGTATTTTTTGAGTAATCATCTAACAATTGCTTCTTTAAAGGAAGCTAGTATCTTGCTGTCAGCTAAGAGAGCCACTGATAATCAACTCTAATACCTCCCATTGGTTTTCTCCAGTCAATGGGACTTTAGCTCTAAATCACTGGGAACACAAAACATTATAAAATAAACTATATGTAAAGCGGAAAGTAAAAATAATTAATTTGCCTTTCATTACTCTCAGAAATGGCCATCACACCATCTCCTCATCATATTTCTCATCATTCTCTAGGTTTAAAAATAACTTTTGATATCTATAGGGTCTGAGCTGTTTTTTGTTGTTGTTTTTAAAGGGGGGGAAACTGAGTTCAAATGTAAAGTAATTATCACAGAAAATATTATCTTCTTATGACAAAATGATCTCTTGTCTTGAATTTCCACAGTAGGACGCATACATTTTGTCCACGTTTATGGCAGATTCATTAGTCTGCTCGCCTTGTCTGCCACCTCTGCTTTCAGATGTTAGTCACATGATAGCAAAGCTCCAAAGCACTCACCTTCCATTTTCCGTGCACACAGACCAGTTTCTTAAGTCCAAGTCCAATTACTCCTTAGCAAGTTTGATGCTATACCCCAATATCTGGTTGAGTTAATCTGTGACTGTAAACCTCATCTCCTGTCAGTAGTATTTATACTCAGAACTACAGTATGCTTATGCATATTGCATCAACAAAATGCCAATTAACTAGAACATGTTTAGGGTGAGGCCTCACCCACACATTCACAGATGCTCATAAACATCTCAGAGTAATTTTCACTTCAAGCATTACCAGAGTGAGTCCTGCTGAAGGCAGGGAGGAATTTTGGTTCTTTGCCAATAGCATAGATGTCTCCAGTGGCCCAGGTCTCTGGGATACTTCAGTGCAATGATGAATCTGAAAACCTCCTGAGCATAGAAAAGCATGTGGTGATATAAGTCACACAAGTTGAGAACACTTTGTGCCCACCTTTACTTATAACAAAGAATTTACTGGACAGAAATTGGAGTGAATCAGCATAGCCAGATAACATCAAGAATTTCCTGTGGAATGTAGTCACATGGAACAGCCTATTATGTGGCATTACTTGCCAGAGTGAAGGCTCAGAGTGCAATATACTCAAGTGGAAACTTTCTTATCATAAACCATAAATAACTGCTTTTGGAAATAAGAGTAAGTTTCTACCTGAAAACTACACTGTTCCTTCAAAGATGTCTCTCTGTGTGTGTGTGTATTTAAATTATGCATGTATAATTTAAAGAACTCAACCCTTCACTATTCAAATACAGAGAGCAAAAATTGAGAATATGTTAATATTAGGGCTTCACTTTGATATAGCTATATTTGAACTCAATACAATATTTAGATTTTCACAAAGCTCCAGAAGCGGTCTGGAGAATTATGGTTAGTACATATATTCAGCATCAGATTCACATATGTGACACTTAACACTTACATATATTTGTGATAAAATACATATATTCAACACTGAATATATATACATCTGAGCTGCTAGTGCCAAAGCTCCACCCTCCAAACCAGATATACTAGGGCTTTTGTCACATAGCAATAGGTGGAAGGTAAGGAAGTTAGGTGAGCACAAATTTGATCGCTCTCGTCAGATATTTTGCAATTGATACACAGACTTGTATTTGTTTGCATACTATACTCGTCAAATATCTTCAAACACTTAATAGATTCACTATTAAGGAAGCTGGTTTGTGAATGTTTCACAAATCTCCCACTTGCCCACCTGTGATATGATGCATTTAATATTTATGCAGTGTGACTCAACTAGGTCTAACAGATATTCTAGTGCCACTATTTAAAATAAAATGATTCCATATATCACTTTTTTTTGTAAAAGCTTATCTTAACAGAATAGTCATAATAAACCACATCAGTCTTGCAGTAGTCACATTACCTTTCTAACTAAATAATTTGCTAACTAAACATTTTGATTTTTTTTTTCCTCTTTGGACTATATCCTTAATTACATTTAAATTGTCAGTTACATGCTGATTTTTTTTTTTTACAAAATATGTTTAGTAATCATTTGCTGAGAACAAAAAAAAACCAACCTAAGATTCTTATAAAAAATGTTAATGAGACAAAAACAAAATCTGGTGTAAGCTACGGTAATCATCCACTGACACCCGTTTACACCCGTTTTTAATTGACTTTAAAGCATTATGTTTTTAATTTCTCAGAAAAGGAAAGAAGAAAGCCAATGAAGATTAGCACTGCCTAATCTAGGCAGGTTCTGTAGGCAATTCAACACCATCTCATGGTCAATGATATAAATGGCCGATGACTCATTTAATGCAAATTCAACATGCAATCCTAAATTTTGAACATAGTTTGGACCTTGTTGGATATATCAATATACTTTCTGTGCTATAACAGGATCTGGAAACAGACTGATAGCAGCTAAAAAAAAAAGCCCTCATATATACATTTAGCCCACCAGAATCTATTATAGAGCCTTCAGAAAAGAGGGATGCAATCATTGTTTCAACAAAGGCCTTATCACTGTTTGTCCTCCCACAGAGAGCGACAATTGTCATCTAACTTTGCTACAGTAATTCCCCACTAGCTCTCAACAATGCAAAGATCTTAGCCTCAGGTCCCCAGCAAATCTGTAGAAACTTAGTAAGGCCAAATCCAAGGCCCATTGAAATCAGTGGAAAGACACCAATTGACTTCAATGGGAATTGAATCAGATTTAATAATTTTATTAAGATGATGTTAAAATAAAAAGAAAATGGTTACTAAGGGTATGTCTATACTGCACAGAAAAACCCACAACATCAAGTCTCAGAGCCTAGTCAACTGACTCAGGCTCATAGGGGTTGGGCTGTGAGGCTAAAAATTAGCAGTGTAGCTGTTCACTGAAGAGACTGAAGAAAACTCGGCTAATCCTGCTCTGACACCCTTCTGTGTCAAACTGATCTAAATCTGATCAATCTTATCAGTGAACAACAAGTTCAGAACAAAGAGAAATACTCTGAGGAATATTGCTCCTGTTGTTGGCAATACTGAATGGAAGCAGCTTGTATTTAGCAGGCTGCTCAGTGCTCTTAACAGCTCTGCTAGTCCAGTTTTCATAGATTTTATGACAGACCAAAAGAAAGATTTCTTTATCTGCACCACAACTATGATTTAACACCAGTGTGTTTCAACAAGAACAGAGAAATTGAAAATTTCACAGGTGGAAGTGGATGTTATTTGTGGAGTAATATTTGTTGTTCACAAGCATTTGGATGGCTACTGGGTATCTGAATCCCAAATTTCAGAGTATTCGCAAAAAGGAAAAGGAGTACTTGTGGCACCTTAGAGACTAACAAATTTATTAGAGCATAAGCTTTTGTGAGCTACAGTTCACTTCATCGGATGCATCCGATGAAGTGAATTGTAGCTCACGAAAGTTTATGCTTTAATGAATCCCAAATGTTTCATTAATTGTAGCCTGAATGATCAGTCATCTGAAGACTCAGATGGATTTTGCAATGTAAGCTGTTTTGTATTTATTATTTGTCATTCTTCTGTTAAAATACTTGTAGTCATTCGACCAGAGGGCAGAAATAATATCATGTGAATTAGTTGGCCATTCAAACACCACAAAAAAGTGGCAATTAGTAAAGCGTCCAACTGTACAATTCACAGACAATCCAGAGGCTAATATCCCAGGTGGCTGACAAGCCATTTTTTTCTCTGCAAAAAAAAAAAAAATTCAGTGAAAAATCTGTTTGTAGTATTTTTTCTACTTTTGGAAATGAAACTAAATTGAAAATTTTAATCTCAATTTGATTTGAATATTTTTTTCATTTCAATTCAACTTTTTATTAGTTTTGAAAATCAAATAATTTTTGAAAAATTCAATTTTTTGTTTTTTTCCCCTTCCTCTTTTTGCAATAGAACAAAAAAAATTTACATTTCACCCTCAAACTTTCTCCTCTCTTTTTTTCATTTCCTTTGTACTATTCTATGATAGCTTGGGAAGTCTGTAATTATTTTTTTCTTTTGCTACTCCGTAACCATTCCAAATTTTGAGAACTTTGAAAAGTTAAAAGAAAAAAACCCACAAAAATTGAAAACAAAATACAAACAATCTAGGTATCCTTCATTAAGTTGAATTCAGCAGCAAAAAGGAACAATGAAAAGAGGAAGAGAGAAAAACAACAAAAATCTGAAATCTGAAATTTTGAATGTATAAAAAATTGGTTTTCAAAACACACACCAGAACTAAAATTCCCATTGTTTTGAAATTTCCTTTAAAAATAATAATAAAAATGCTTTATGATCTATGTTTTCCCACATAAGGTTTTGTTTCTGATGAAGTCCCATTTTTTGGTAGGAAAATATCTTTACCAAAAAATATTTCAATCACCTCTAGCTATATGCGGGTTCAGATAAATGATTCATTTAGTACTTAAAAATTATTAATTAAAAATGATGTAGTCACCAATTTAATTTAAAACCATTCAGTGAACAGGGGAAAAGAGGGCTACATTTACAATGGATGGCCAGACCAATGTAGGAACATTAAAATTGACTATTCATGCCATACTCAGATTCAAAGTAGCATGATTGATCAGGGCCTTCTACCAGCAAATCTGGAATTGGTGAGATTCTCCAGCAATTAAATGATAGCCAGACTCTTGTAAATAGATGGAAATATTCTGATCTGCAGAATCTGATCTGTTTTTTGTCACCACAGGATTAATAACTGAAGAGAACTATACAAAAATAGTACAGCTGTGTGCCGTCCTAAAGAACAGACTAATTAAAGTCCCCACAATACCTCTACTCACTTTCCTAAAAGATCTCAATAAATGAAAGCTTGTGACAAACAGAGGAAAATAAATAAGCACCAGGAAATGGCTGGACTGCTCAGGCTCGAAGAGTGTTTGTTATAACTGAAGAACGACAGTGAATTATCAGTCTGATCCTGTCAGGTGCAGAGCATCTCCAGCATGGATGTGAGTCACTGACTTCTGTTGGAACTGAGAGCACTGGAATCTATGTCCCAAAATAGTGAAAAGGCTTTATGGCTCGCCATTATTGCTATTAAAAATATTGTTGCCTAGGCAAAAAGACACATTCAGCCTACCTTTGCCCGTTAAAAGATATTTGTATAACAATTATTTTTGGCAAGTCCCAGGACTTTGATAATGTGGCATTTTAGACTGACCAATACAAACTGAGCCTTGGGTAAGTAAAGTGGTGTGCCTGCTAGAGTCCAGAAAACTTTCATAGCTCTCAATTGCCCATTACAACTGTAAGACGGGGTGAGAATTGAAGAATATTACAGTGCAATCACAGCAAGAATACCTGTGGAGTGCATTTAGGCAATTCCATAGTATCTCTAATGTATTCAGGAACAATAGAAAAGTCAGAGTAATCAAGAATTCAATGAAAGCCTTTCAAGAGAAAGAATACAAAATGACAGCTCAATGCGGGATATTAAAGGAGGCATTAGACTATACCTGGGTTGTGATTTTAATGTGTTTCATTGAAAGTGTCATCTAGTGGCTTGTTTCAGTAATTGCAACTGTTTGCACTTTGCCTGGCATTCTAGAAGCTGCAAGTTGTGTTGAGAGGTGCAGCATGGCTGTGACTTGGCCACAAAACATTTCACTTCCTTTAACACAACTACATAAATTCCATATCAAGAGGCTATATTGGAAGAAGTCATCAGCTGGCATCCCCCTCCACTCCCAATAGCCCAGTAGGATTCATGTGTAGCCATTAAAGGTTATAGAGCAAATATGAAAAGCTGTAGGGAAATCTAAGATTAGTGCAAATCTGCAGCAATTTACTTGATCTGAAACTCCATATATGCTGGGATGAGTATTCAGTGTTGTACATTCAGCTTTCCCTAATTACAGTAGTGAGTCATTGTGGACTGACTTACTTGAAAAACTGCTGCAGAATACACCCCAAAGTTTCTAATTAAAAAAATAATTTGCATTGACAGCCTCTTTCATCTGAGGAGCTGAAAGCACCATTACATTGGGAGTGGGCAAGTAATATTAAATCCAATTTACAGATAAATCAATGCAAAGAAACAGGTGTGCTCAAATAAGGGCTTAAACATTAAACAAAAATCAAATATATGTACTAAATAAGGGTGTGGGTAGATGGCTCTTACAGCCGTCTGAGTGAAAGCCTGTTTTTCCAGAAGCTGGAGAGAAACAGTAGAAAACTTGGAATAGGATCATTCTGTGAGGCTCCTCTTATGTTCTTTCTTTGGAGGCCCTTTCCTCCCTGTACCAAGGCTGTTAGACTCAGGGTGCCATGTTAATTTCTCTTGTTCCTGGCCACTCTTTAAAATCTCTACCTCTTGGCAATATGTGTCTTTAAGTGTCATAGAGAAAAAGGATTTAGACATGTTCTGGGACTCAACTGCCTTAGCACCTGATGCACTGGAGAGGCACAGTCTGATTTTTAACAAGTCTGTTTCCCATAGGCACCGACTCCACGCGTGCTCCAGACCTGGAGCATCCACACAAAAAAAATAGCAGGTGTTTAGCACCCACCAGCAGCCAAGTTCCCTCCCTCCCCTTGTGCCTCTCACCCACCAGCAGCCCCGCTGATCAACTCCTCGCCCTCCCTCCCAGCAGCTCCCGGAGTGGAGGACGGGACGTGCTCGGGGGAGGGGGCGGAAAGAGCCGGTGAAGAGACAGGACAGGAGTGGGGCAGGAGCAAGAAGAGGAGGGGCGGAGTGGAGACTTGGGGAAAGGGATGGAGTGGGGGTGGGGCAGCGGGGTGAAGCACCCCCTAGTAGAGAGGAAGTTGGCACTATACTGTGTTCTAGCATTTCATTTTTTTTTTTCAAATTATTTCTGGTTTATGAGCTAAGTTTCCATGTTTGCTACATTTTATTATATAAAATATATCATGACACCTCCTAAAAAAGACTTTATAAAAGCTGCTTAATACTTATTATCTCTACAGTAACCAGATGGGTGACAGTAAAGGGGTTCAGGTGCCTAAGTAGGCCTATTAACTCCATAGGCTGCACCTGGAGGAAGAGCCAGGTTCAGCTGTGCAGGAATAGGTGGGGCCTATAAAGCCAGGAAGCTGGCAACAGACAGGGACTGCTTGGGAAAGGGCAGTCACTCCCTGGGAAGAGGATTCGGAGCTCGTACACCCAAAGTAAGGAGGAGCCAGAAGCGTAGGAAGCAGGCCAGGGAAGGAACAGTGAGGGCTTGGAGAGGAAAGCCCAGAACTGCTAGGTGTAGGGTTCCCTGGACCGGAACCCAGAGTGGAGGGTGGGCCGGGGTTCCCCTACCAGCCACTGCAGGAGTGGCACTTGAGGCAGTGAAAGGGAAGACTGGCTAGAATTGCTGAAGAAAAGACTGTGAAATATGCTGGAAGGGGGAAAATGCTGAGTGACGTAACCAGAAAGCTGAGTCATGAAGAGGATGCTGCAGTTCCTGGGTTGAGAGAGGAGCTGCAGACCTGAGACAGTGTATGACTATGGGAAGGGGCATTAGCCTCGAGAGATAATCCCCAGAGTGACCAGGAGGAGGCGCCAGACAAGCGATGAATGGTGCACCAATAAGACAGAAAGAACACTACCTGTGTTTAACTCTAAGTAGAGTTTTTATTTGATATAAATAGCATATAGTTCAGTTCCATATATACAGTACAACTCAGTTTTGCCAAAAGGTTTCGGTTTAGCAATGGGATTTAAATTAGCCAGGAGAGGTTATTTCTGATTCATCATTGATTTTAGACAGAAGGCTTATAGATCACTGGGATGACAATCTATCCTGCTGACCAATATTGTCTCACTGTTTCCTTGTACTCCCTGTTTGTCTGTATCCATCTATTGTCTCTTGTCTTAGACTTGGATTGTCAGCTCTTTGGGGTAGGGACTGTCTTTTTTTTTTGTTCTGTGTTTGTACAGCATTTAACAGAATAGGGTCTGGTCCATGTCTGGGGCTCCAATATTATGGGCTAAACTGCAAAATCCTACTCATGCTGAGCAGTACCCTACTCCACAAGTTCTCCCATTGAAGTCCAGTGGGACTGCTTGTCATATAAGGTACTATTCAGTCTGAGTAAAGGTATTGCAACATGTTTAAATTTCAGTCCTACTTGAAAAGTGATTCTAAAAATGGCATCATGGGCAAAATGGCATCTAACTAGCATACCTCCTGTTAGCACTACAGAGGCAGCATGGTGTAATGCAAACTTTATTTGTCATTAAATAAGCAGGAAAGAATCTACCTTTACACAAAGAGCACATCTTTCATGTGTGTGGGTTCCAATTTTTTTCCAGATGCTTTTCTGACTAGAGCTACATTTTAAGACCACATAAAAGTGCAATGAGTACAGTTTTTTGTTTTCACTCTGTATAAAAGTTTGGGTGCTTTGTTTTTTTTTTAAAGAAACATTGTTAAATAAATTTATGTATAATCTTGGTTTTCTCTAAAAAAGTTATTTTAAATTGCATAACCTACTAATATTGTCTTTATTCAGGTTTTAGCTTGATCCTACTTTTGGATCAATTTAATTTTAAAACTGATTGTGCTGTGATCTTTCCAAAGCATGGCAGTTACACACCAGAATGTCTTGTAGACTTATAGAGGAATCATTGGAGTTCATTAGTGACCAAAGGGCAAAGCATCAAAAAGAGAGCTGCAAAGACTGTGAACCCAACAGCCCTGTGCACTACTTTGAAATTTTTCTAGCTTCTTTGGAGGAAAAAACCAAGACAACTTAGCTGCAATTTTTTCTCACCAGTGGTGATATTTGTATTAGAGCCACATTCCCTCACCATCTGCTCTTCCTTTATTGAGCTAGGCAATCATTGTGGTCTTCATATTGAATTATCACAGTATTTCTTAAGGTGAGGACTAGGGAGGTCAGACAACAACGTACACGAGTGGTGGCCAAGAGGCTACAACATTGATGCTCAAAGCAAGGTTTGGGAGCAACAAGTAACTCTTTAATAGGGCTCCTGCAGCTCTTTGTAGCACATATTAAAACAGTGTGATTTAATTACCACCAATCAGGATGCTTTTATTATGTTGTTAAGCAATTGTAGAATACTTGGTCAGTTATTTTGCTGTGAGAATAGCGTATACAAATAGTAAATGAAATAATGAATTCACATTACTGTGGCTCTTTTGGGTTATGGTAATCACTAATTTGGCTCCTGAACCACTGAGGTCTGCATATCACTGGACTATAACTTTATTTCAATAAAGGAAACACGACTTTGCACAAGTAGAATCATCCCCAAACTTCTCGCTGTCCATCCCAGACCACCTCCTTTCCATATTCAAATATTAGTCTATACAAACTGGCCACAGGCATAAATAAAACCACCTGCAACTTATTAATATTCAGTGGTAGTGGAACAGCAGAAGCAGCCATCCTGGCTGCCCTGTTGCCTACAGCTGTTTGAATGCAGCAAGGCCTTAGAAAACAAGCAACACAAGCATGAGTTACTTTATCTTTAATGCCCTGTTACCACAAGGGTGCCTGACTAGAGCTGTTGTCAGTGGCATTTTATTTGGAACACATACCCACAGTCTCTGATATACACTCACATTCAGGCACATGCCAGTGTGCTTAACTTTATGTGGGATTACTGGGACTACTCACATGTGTAAAGTTAATTATATGACATGGTGGGTTTATATATAGTCTCTAGTTACATCAAATACCCACACTGGCAAAATTCCAAGATCAAGTTTATAGTAGGACTTTTATGCAAAGAACATGCAAGAATCATGCCTAGTTAAGGACAACATTATATATTCCATGCTGGATCTCTGAATCACTCTTGTGTGATCGCTGTAGGATTATGGTAAACACATGATGATGTAAGTATTTTCTAGAGCTGATTGGAACATTTTATATTGAAACAACATTAATACAAAAAGGATGAAAAATTGAACACGTGTGTGAAAACCTTTTCCTCTTTTCCAGCTAGCTCTGTTATTTTCTCTTGCAGGTAATATTTGATCAGTGTATGAGATTTAACCTTTCAAACAGGGTTTCTTTTTAATCCAAATATTTTTTTCATGCAACAAAACACTTGAGTTTTTGCAGTCAACAGCCAGTATACCACATACACACCAGGGGCATGTTAAGACACAGAGCTACACATCAGACCTCACCACATGCATAGTGATGAGGCTGCACAGACGCCTGTGGAACGTATTGTTGCTTGTTTATAAAACTGACTAGAGACATTTCATTACTGTGACTGGCTGCTTCCCAAGCTGACAGGGTAAAGAGAGTTTTAATTTAAAGGAAGAATACCCCAAAGCAAAGCACTGAGAATCTGTGTTTACAAGTCATTTTTAGCTCTGCTATATTTCATTTCATACAAAATCTTATCATCAGGAAACATTACACAAGACTAAACTTACAACATGACAAGGCATGGATACAAGTTTTAGCAACACCTTAGAGTCACAATCAATTCCAAGTACAATAAACCGGTTAATAAAAGTGAGTTAACACAGAATATTTTGCCCCAGGAAAGTATATGATGTTTGAAATGCAAGAAATATGTAATTGTAGAGGAATTCCTATTTAGCAGGGCTGTCACCAGGGCAGGGCAAGAGGGGCAGCTGCCCAGGTGCAAAGCAGCTTGGTCGGGCCGGCCCTGCATGATGGAGATCGGGGAAGAAGCACCACCTTCACCCCTGACTCACCTCAGCCCGTCACCCAGCCTATCTGAGTTGGTGGGACACAACCAAAAAATCCAGAGAGGAGTGGGAGAGTCACGTAAACCCAGGGTGCCAGACCACGTTGCCTCTGGGTGGAAAAATGATGAAAAAATGATAGGGGGTGCAAATATGCTTGCTCACCCGGGGTGCTAAATGCCTAGTTATGGCTCTGTTATTTAGTTAAAGTAATAGAGACCACATGATAAACATAGGAAGAAGGCACTCTATCTTTAGAGTTATGCTTACGAAATATTGTGATTTAGAGATGCTCCCTTGTAATCCTAGAATATCAGGGTTGGAAGGAATCTTAGGAGGTCATCTAGTCCAACCCACTGCTCAAAGCAGGACCAATCCCCAACTAAATCATCCAATGGAACAGTATTATGACTGTGGGAATTTGGAGATGTGCCCTGGAGGTGGGGGTTGGGAACACTGCTTGGGTGTGCAGCAGCTCACTACAGAAGATCTCTAATTTGTTTTATTACAGTTTTATTCCTCTCTCATTCACTGGTTTGTTATTTAATGAAGCCCAAGATTGTTACACTATTGAGCACCTCAAAGGCATATCTAATTATCATTTGCTATTCGTTGTAATGGACAAATTAACCTTGCAAAACAGGTTTTCGATGAAATTCCATTGCTTTCATAGTAGTATTAGTGGAGTTTGCCACTTACTGAAGTAAAGCAATCTGGGACAACATTTTTAATATGACCTGCCAAGGAAAATATAAATCTCAAAATTGGTTGACCATCATGACAATATGTTTGAACCAATTTCTTTTTCTCCCCTGTGCCCAAAGTGATGATATAAATTGTGTTGTGTATGTTCTAATTAGATGGATACACACATATAGTTAATCTATTCTGACACTGATTGTATACATTTCTTTGTCCAATGTCTATTTATATGGGGGCGGGGGGATTGCTACAGAGAATGTTTTCCAATAAGTTTTCTTTGATGTCTGTTTACAATGATTTCTTTTTCTTTTCTTTTCTTTTTAATTCAAAGATCCTATGAGAAATAAGTCAATCACATCCACAAATTTTTGCCTTTACCTCCTGACCAAAATGTGGTAATCTTTCTACAATTCCAAACCCACATGCATAAAACCAAAGTTCCCTATATTATATTTATTACACAGCTGCAAAATAGAGTTATGCATCATGGTTTTTAGTTTTGCAGCCATTTATAAGCGCTACTGAAAATTAAATTAAATAATATGCTCTGGTGTTATAGTATTTATTCACACAAATTTAACCTGCTCATATATCAATCACTGATTAACCTCTGAATAATCTGTATTTAATTCTGCATTCCACCATTTTAATGACCTTTGAAAATATCCCTCATGACCACCAAGCAAAAAACGATATAAATTAGAAATGTTTAAATTTTGTTGGCATATTAATCATTTCACTTTCCAAAACACTCAGCTGAAGCTCTTTCAGTTCAGGTCTAAAAATGCATTCAGATATTCTCAAACTAATGAGAGTCAGTAAAATATGACTAGCTGGAATATGACAGAAAAAATATATGCCCTTACCTAATTATTTACCTTTTCTTTTTGGTCCCACAGTTTATACATGGAATACTTAAAAAGCTAAGCAATCTAGTTTATACCAGGACATGAAGCCTTCAGCCATTAAGAAAACCAATTAGTACAGAACACTGCTGTGCATTGCCACAGCAACACAGGCTACCACGAGCACATCAAACCTGTCATCTTCTCTCTATGTTGGCTTCCCATAGAATGTTAAGTCAAATTCAAGGGCTCAGTCCTTATCTTCAAAACACCCAGGGCTGAAGCCACAGAGCATCTAAGAGACCATCTAAAGCTCTGGGATGAGGTCGTGGTTGGCAACTATGCTCCTCAGGCACAATGGAACTGCATAGAATAACGGTAAAGCTCATCTGTGCAGCCAAAGAACTTTTTCAGTGGCCGGTTTGAGCATCGCCAACCTTACCGACTTTCGCTCCAAGTATATTTGTTGATCTGCCTTCTTTAACATAACGTGTATATTTAAAATCAAAGCAAACAAACAAAAAACCCTAACAAAACACTGGGAAGAGGAGGAGAGAACAGACAACATATAGAGACGTTAGTAACATTAGTAACTTTAGTACTGGAAGGTGCTCAGTGACAAGCATGTACATTAAAGTAGCTATATCAAATATATATAAGGAAGATCTATTTTGATTTATTTCTACATTACACTGATGTGAAATGAGATCAATATCATGTAAATGAAACTACAACCCTAATATGGCCCTAAACTATTTTGTTTCTAGTTCTCATTTATATTAAGGCCCCCTTTACAGTACTTTGGCTTTAAAACTGACAAATATACTTCCAGAGTAATATGGCCTTAGTGTAAACAAGAACCAGGTCACTTGTATTTAGAAAAAGGGATTGCCAAACCCAAAGGGGCTGCCAGA